>NC_091688.1:2434242-2737272 GCF_041296265.1 Equus caballus
AGGTCGTGAGCATGGCCACGGGCAGGATGAAGATGGCCAGGGTGGTCCAGGTAATGTAGGCCCGTGGCCCCCAAGGGAAGCGGAAGTCTGCCCAGCAGTCCAGCACCCCGGTGCCCTGGATCACCTCCCGCAAAGAGAAAATGAAGACTTGAGGGAGGCTGAGGATGGCGGCTAGCAGCCAAGGAGCGGCAATGAGTGGGTAGGCGGACTGGCTGGGCTGCCGGAGGCTGCGCAGTGGGTGACAAACAGCCAGGTAGCGGTCCAGCGTCATGGCCAGCAGCATGTAGGTGGAGGCAAACATGCTCAGCACCTGCAGGTACTTGATGGCCCGGCAAAGGAGGTCGGGGCCCCAGAAACGGTAGGTGATGTCCCACAGCAGCTGGGGCAGCACCTGGAAGAGCGCCACCCCCAGGTCAGTGAGGGCCAGGTGCAGCACAAACAGGTGCATGCGCGAGAGCTTGCGGCCCAGCCGCCCCAGCATCAGCAGCACAGTCAGGTTGCCCCCTGTGGCCAGTACCAGGACAGTGGCCAGGACTCCTATCTCCACCTTGGCCAGCTCCTCATCCCGGCCCAGCCAGGGTGTTGTGGCATTGGGAGCAGAGAGGGTGCCCCAGGGAGTGGGGTTGGCAGCCCAAGGAGTCCCAGAATCCATGGTCAAAGTTGGCTGGGAGGAAAGGAGAGGAGGTGGGGGGATGGATGCAGAGTGTGGGTGAAAGGGCAGAGGGCTGATGGCTGAACTTCGGTAGAGAGGGAAAGGTTTAAGACGGAGAGAAAGGAGAAGGGCGAGGATAACAGGGAGAAAGCTGCAAGCAGGTGGAACTAGTTAAGAGGACGCGGCTAGAGAGGAGGAGGGAGAGTGAGATAAGGAAGAATATGCTGATGCCAGAGAGAGGAGGGTGAACCTAGGAAGGACGAGAAGGAGGGACCAGGGTGTCAGGAAGGGAAGAAGGGATGAGGCGGTGCAGAGTGAGTCCTTCGGAACGGAAGGAAGGCTGGGGGAGCTGCCACCACTCCCAGATCCACCCCAAATTCACTTTCTCCAAACTCTTCTAGAAGCAGAAAGCGTAAGTCCCTAAGCCCGCTTGGAGGCGCAGTCTGGGCCATCGGCGTCGCCCGCCGGCGGAAAGCCCCGCGAGCCGCGCGCCCAGGCCAGCGACAGGCGGCAGGGGGAGCGCCCGGCCGCGCCGCTCCTGCCGAGCGGGTTTTATGGGCACGCAGCCCGAGCCTTGCGGCCCCTCGGCGCCGGTTGGCTCCTGCAGTGGAGGGCGGAGTGAGACTCAGACACCCAGCCGGCGGGAGGACTACGAGGCTGGCTGGGGACAGGCGGCAGGTCAGGGGAGGGAAAGGAGAAAGGACAGAGGGGGCGCTGGACCCGGGACAGGAACGAGAGAAGCTCACCAGCTCGCTGACCGACCCACACGCAGAAAGACAGACAAACTCTTCTACGCTCTCACCCTGGAACCGTCGGACTGTCTCCCAAGGCAGGTGCATACCTAGGGGGCGGGGATGGGGTGACTCACCCACGCGGGGACCGTGGGGCTGGCAGAGTCGTAGGGCGCACCCCCTGGCAAAGGGTCCAATATCTGCAGGGGTGGCTAGGTGGGCGAGGAGGCGCCCCACACAGAGCCCTCTGCCCTTGGAGTGACGTCTGGCTGCAGACACTGGTGGGAGACTTGGAGCCACAGAGGGACCAAGTGAGGACAGGGTGCGTGTTGAGAGAGGGAATGGTGGTGACAGGAGAGAGGCGGGGGTGGAAGGAGCTAGACCCTGGAGCCCCGGTGCACTTGATGCAGGAGGCAGATGGGAGAAATTCCCAGGGCTTGCGTCCTCAGGGGACGTCTTACCAGCTGCCTCCCGGGAGTCTTCACACATAGTATCCTAAACACAGTCAACCACCTGTGAGGTAGAAAACTGAGGCCCAGAGAGGTTACTTGACTTGCTCTAGAAGATCACAGAGCAAGGAAGCAGTAGAGGCAAGCCTATAACTGGCGTGCGTGTTTCCAGAGCAGACTGGACTAACACCCAGGACGCACAGGCACAGGTGCCGACGGAAGTACAGATGGAAATAAACCACCACAGCCCGGAGGCAGCTGACAGCCCAGCAGAGAGGGCAGTGTGTGGAATTCGCTTTATATTAGTACATATACAAGGTGGATTATTGGGACCCTCTCCAGAGCAGATTAGAAATTCGTTAGGAGTGACAAGGCATGGTCCATGCCCCTCCAACAGGACAAGGTCCCTCATTGTATGGAGGTCCTCTTGCGTTGCCTTTTAATCAAACCAGACCCCCATTTACAGTGTCACCCACCTGCCCACGCATCCAGTTAGCATCACTTCTTGAAGCGTCTCCCTCCTAAACAGCCTAAAAATTCCTCTCCACTTCATCCCACTCCCACAGTTCAGATGCGCACTATTTCTCACCCAATACTGCAGCGTCCTCCTTCTGTGCTCTGCAGCCCGAGCTCCACCTTCTCAAGGATTTTGCTTTTCATGAATGACGATTTTAAGTCTCTCTTCTGGATCATTTCCATCTGCAGGCAAACAAACTCTAGTGCTATCCATTATAGGAAAAAATGATAACCTTCCTCAGAAGATACCCGCCTCCAGCTACTACAGTCTCTTCCCCTTCACAGCAAGACTTCTCAGAAGGGCTCTCTGCGCTTCTCTCTACTTTGTTGTTCCCCCTAATTTCTTTATGTATTCATTAAAAGTATATATATTTAAACATATGTCTTTAAAATATTACATATTACGTAAATGATATCGTACTATATATACCATTCTGGAACTTGCTTTTTAAATTCTATTTTATTTTTGAGACCTGTCCATGATGATACATCGGCTAGATCGGGTTCATTAATTTTAACTACTGCATAGTATTCAGGCATGTGAATTTAACACATTTTATTTATCCAGAACCCTACTTGGATAATTTAGGTTATTTTCAAGCTTTTTTTTCCTGTTAATTTTTTTAAAATGCTACAATGGATATTCTTATATGTGTGTCCTTGTGTTCATGTGTGAGAATTTCTCTCAGATGTACATCCAGAAATATACCCTGGGTATTAATATCGTTGGGTCATACAGTGTATCAATTTTCAATTAGATAGAACCATATCTTAAATTTTGTCTCTAAAATCTCTTCCTCTTTTTCTTACTTTCAAAATGTTTTTCACAATTTTGAAACTGTGAAATTTGGTATCAGTTTATCTAGTTCTATAAAAAATTCCGTAGAGCTTTTGGTTGAAAGCATTGAATGTAGAGAATAATTTGGGGGAGAACTGACATATTTGTGATTTTATTCAGATCTAGTCTCATGTCCTTCAATAATGTTTTATGACTGTCTTCATAAAAGTCTTCCCATCTTTTGATAGATTTATTCCTGTCTACCTAATAGTTTCTGTTGACATTATATACAGAATTTTGTTTTTTCACATTTTCTAATAACTAATTAGTTACTGCCAGAGTATGGGAACAATATTGACTTTTGATCTTGCGCTTATATTCAGCAATTGCGCTGTGTTCTCTTATGATTGGTAAATTATTTCGGCTTATCTCTGTATGTAACATTGTCTGCAAACAGCAGTCACTGTTTGTCTTTTGTTCCCAATCGCTTTAGCTCTTCTCTCCTTTTCCTGTCTTCTGGTGGTGGCTGAGACCGCTGCAGTATTGAAGAGCAGGCGTCACTGACGTTCTGACTTCAACAAGAAAGTTGCTAATGTTTCACCATTAAGTATTATATTTATGGTATGTCTTCTTCAGTTTTTAGTTTTAAAATATACTTATTTTTTAACTTGCACATAGTATAAAAGGTCAAATGATTTTTATAGTGGTTGTTCTGACAGAAAAGCAATCCCGTAGTTTTTCAACTCCCTAGAGGTAATAATTTTTTAATTAAAGAAAATTTTAATCATATACAAAAGTAGAGAGAATAACATAAGGAAACCACATGTTTCCATCACACAGCTTTAACAACTATCGATAGATAGCCAATCTTGTTTCATCTATATCTTCATCCACTTCCCCTCTACCCCAAAATTATCTTGACACAAATGTCAAATGTCATATCATTTCATCTCTAAAATTTCAGATGTGTTACTAAGCTTGAGGAGTCTTAAATGTAACTATAACACCTTACCATCCCCCAAACTATTACCATTTTACTAACGTTATCAAATATTCAATCTGCATTCACAATTACTTTTTCCTTTTTTTTTAGTGTCATTCAGTTGATTCCAACTCCTAGCGACCCTGTGGACAGCAGAGCAGAGCCCTGCCCACTTCTTTTGCACCATCGTCTCACCTTCCAGCACTGTGTCAAACAATGGTGTGCTGTTCATAGGGTTTTCATGGCTAATTTTTTGTAAGTGGGTGGCCAGGTCCTTCCTCCTAGTCTGTCTTAGTCTGGAAGCTCCACTGAAACCTGTCCACCGTGGGGCACCCTGCTGGTGTTTGAAATACAGGTGGCTTAGCTTTCAGCATCACAGCAACACTCAGCCACCACAGTGTGACAACTGACAGACGGGTGGTGTGGTCTCTGACCAGGAAATGAACCCTGGCCGCAGCAGTGAGAGCGCGGAATCTTAACCACTAGACCGTGCGGGCTGGCCTCACCATTTCTTAATTGTCTAATAAAAATGTTTTATTGTCTTAAAATTTTTAACAGTTTTTTTGAATCCAGATTCAAATAAGGTTCAAACATTGGCATTGGTTAATGTGTCCCTTTAGTCTGCTTTTTAGAGATTCCATTTCCATCCTTTGTTTCCTTTGTTCCTTGCAATTTTGATTTTGATGAACCAGACTGTTTCATCCTGTAGAGTTTCCCACAATCTATATTTCGAGACGTGCCCCTCTGGGAAGTTGTTTAGTAAGTTCCTCTGCTTGCTGAAGCCTGATCAGATTCTGGGCAGAATCTTCTTCGGCAAGAGTTCTTCAGAGGTGTTACTGGACGCTTCCGTCCGGGATGCGTAATGTCTGATTGTCTAGCTTTGTGTGATTTGCAGTCATTGATAATTATTGCATAGCTCTGTTAACTAAGCAGGTTTGAAAATTATTGTATTCTATTTCTTCATTGCTAGTAATTTAAATAATTCTGTACAGATAATCTCCATCAACTACTTGGGTGGGTACAGTTTGTGCAGGAAATACAGAATGAGTGCTTAGTACCGTTCCATTATTAATAGTTTTCTTTTTCTAATAATTATTGATATCTCTAGCCAATTTTTCTGTGATGATTGACCTTTTTATTCTCTCTTTTAGAAAATTTATGTACTTTGGTTATTACCCCGTCTGACATTTAAGTTGCAAATATTTTTTTCCCATTTTGTCTTTGATCTTTTTACTTGATTTATGGTAGTTCCTGACGGAGGCCACCATTTTTAACTCATTTAGTAGATTTATTTGCTGTTAACCTCCATATTTCTAAATAACAAACATATACTGTTATTTCTGAATTTTTTGGTTTTAAGCACTGTCTATTGGCCTTCCTTTTGGTAGAAGAGCGTACAGCGCCCTTTGATCACAGACCCACTGCTCACATACGTGCTTTCTGCACGACCATCTTCCAAAAATAGTAATGGCAATAGCGACTTGTGGTTCCCCATCTGAGACTGACTTTGTATGAACTAAAAGTTGAATCTTTAGGGAATAATAAAGATTTTTAAAGCCTCCTGTCAAATATTGAAAAATTTTAAAAAGACATGATTCATAGTCAAATAATTTAATCTAATCCTTTACAAAAGGATTCGCTTCTCTGGATTTAAATGTTGGTTTCTACATTACTAACTAGTGGACTAAGAGGCAGAGAAGTCAAAATTGAAATTGTTAGGTGACATTTCAATTAAAGAAGAAAGAATATATTTTCACACATTCAACTTGAACACCACGTTTTCAGGAATAGACCTATCACAAAAAATAAAACTTGTTTTTAGAATATGTATTTATCAGTATCTCTTCTCTTAATAATCGTCCATTTTGCCAAAAAGGTGAACCCCAAATCCTTCCTGCATTCTTGTGGGCCATTGAAAAAAATGAGGATGTGTGTCCGTCTTGTGCCACCCCATGACCTGGGCGGAAGAAAGGGGACGAGGGCATTTTCCTCCAGCGGCCTCTGGGTGCCCGGCCTGCGGCAGCCTCTGCTTGGGACTCAGAACCCTCTCAGTTTGGTGAGTTACTTGTAAGAGCTGGCGCTGCACAGAGATGCTGGTCCCTTCTTGACACACCCATCACCCACCAGGTGCTGGCCTTTCTGCCTGCCTGGGTAACCTCTGATTCCAGTTCCATAAATATCTAGATGGAGGAAGCAGTCTGGGGAGGATAAGCCATCAAGGGGACTAATGCATCTTTTATAGCTGGGAGCAGGCCTTGGTGTCACCACTGTCCTCTGTTAAGTGGATTTAACCCTGAGATTGATGGAGAGCCAGCAGGTAAGGGGAGTGGGTGTGGATGAAGGGAGGGTGGCCTCCCGTCGGTGTTGATTTCAGGGATTCTCCAAAAGTCTCACTTTGCTCCTCTCACCATAATTTATCTTGTACAGTCACAAGATGTTGGAGTTGAAAGGGACTTGTCTTTTGGTTCAGACCAAGAGGCTGAGGAGTGATGGAAAGAACCTCAGAGACCAACAAGTCCCATTCTCTCATTTTCCAGAGGAAAGTCCAACTGAAAGCCAAAGATGCAAGTGAGGTTCTCAGCATCACAGGTGCGGGAGGGGAGAGCCTGACCGGCCCGAAGTCTCCCCGGGTGCCCTTTCCTCCCCTTCCGAACAGCGCTCCCTCAGGGCACTGCTTCTCTAGCCTGCTGCACGGGAGACGCTCCTGACCAGTTGTACAAGGCACAGACCCCACTGCGGAGGCTCTGATCCACCGCCGTGTGCTGTCTCATCAGTGCAGCTAGTAAAGCCGAGCGGTGCCGGCACGCTCCATAAACTCGTGTCAAACGTTAACTCAGAGCTAATGGGCACAAAGGAATAAACGCATTATCTCCGCCAGCTAACGTTGCCTTATTCTTTTCAAATTTATTGTAGAAACTTTTCGACATTCATAAAAGTAGAGAAAATAGTATAATAATTTGTATAGTATATAATTTGCCTTTTGACAGAGGTGTTCTGGAGAGGAGATGAGAGAAGGGACCCTGCTGCTGCTCAGAATTCCAGGAGCCAGGGTCAGGGGGTCTGCGTGCGGCGTCAGGGAGCCTCTCCAAGGCAGCCCACGGGACAGTGGCTGCGAGAGACGCAGGTGAAGGGACCCAGTGCCCAGGCTCCCAGCGGCCAAGAACAGAGCAGGCAGCTGAAGAGGAGTGGCCCTGAATACAGTGGATGCCCCTGCCCCACCCAGGGCAGAGCCCGGCCCCAAGGAGGAGAGGCGGAGTGAGTGCCAGACAGCGTCCCTGGTCCCTGGCGCTGGGGCTGAGTCTCTCTGGGGTGCTGAGCTCTCCGATGTGGATTCTTAGAGCAGGAGGTCATCCTGGTTTGCTCAGGTAACACTGTCCTTGACTTCCTTGGAGGGACAGTTGAAATTTCCTCCATTAATTATCGTCAGTTCACAAGAAAGTTTTGGTTTTTCTTTTAAGCTCATTGTGGCTATCAGAACTGCAATAAGTTTCCTTGGCGTTTAATGAAATGATGGCAGTGACTCACAGAGGTTAAACGCATAGCAGAGCTTGCTAGTTTCCGGGAAGGCTGGCCCCTAGCGGGCTTAGTGGGCTTGACTGTGGCTAGGAGCCTGGAGAGAAGGGCCCTGGGGCAGGGAGGGGAGCTCTTTAGTCGATCCATAGAGCTGATGCGTGCAGGTGGGCAGCATGAGGTGGCCACGGTGTCCATTATTTGTCCCTGATGATTATCATATCCCCAACTCTGACCAGGTTCTTGGCACATAGTGAGTGCTCAATAAATGTTTGTCGGAAGGATAAATGGAAGAGCTGGATAGAACGTGGGACCTAAAGGTGGGAAACCTACTTCTCCTCTTGGGACTCTCATGTAAACTGAGGTAGCTGGGCTGGTTGGTGTGTAAGGTCCCTGCAGCTCCTCTTTTATGGTTCTGTGATGGTTTGGTTGCACAATACCCTCCCCTACGCGGAGCTGTTGGGGCTAAATGTCACCCCTCTCCGGAGATGTTTACAACAGGCCTTCTGAAGAGCAGCGCCAACCAGGGAGGAGCTCTCATTCTGGAAATTCAGAGCTAAAGGGGCCAGGAAATTCACAGTCACGGACCTGATTAGTTTTGTGGGGACAGATTCTGAGCCAGAGTCCCAGTCAGCAGCCGGTATCAGCGACTGCACCACAGGCCATGTCTGGACGTCGTGAGCAGGACCAGGTTCTAGGCTGTGGTGGGGACGTGAGGTCGGGGAACCCATCCTGAAAGGCAATGCCCTCTCTGAGAGCCTCCCACACTGGCCACGCCCACGTGCCCTTCTAAATTCACATCTTCTCTTTAACATATTTCTACCTTCAGCATCTGGGTGTCCTGACTGCCCCCATGCCACGAGAGTCATCGTAGAGCCAAAAACATATTTTTGAAGTACCAACTTAAAATGGAATTGTCAGTCAGTTTCTACAGTGAAGTTTTGATGAAAAGAAGGAAGATACTCTGGGCAAAGGATCACACAGGAGGGTGGATCTGAGTGAACAGTGTGTTGCAGAGACGCACAGATTGATTTTGTTTGTTTGGCTTTTAGTACCTACGCGGGTCCCAGCGCGGTACGGACACTCTCAATTTCTCACTGCAACTCTGGAAAGCTATGTTTAAATTATAACATTTACTAGATATACACTATATGTTATAATAAAACTATTTTATTATGCTTTTTCCTTTCTTAATGGTCTGAGATGATTCAGAGAGGTTATGTGACTGGCCCAAGGCTCCACACAGCCAGTCAGTGAGGAAGCAGGATTCCAAGTCTTTTCCAGAATAGACTCCAGAACTCAGTCTTTCTGCCATCGTGTGCTGCTCTTGGGTACTTGGAAGATATGACATAAAAAGATGGCAGCATCAACATTGCCTACTTAATAAAAACAATATGGTGATAACAACTCATATATACACGCCCTCTGGAGTTGAAAAATTGCTCTGATCTTAATTATCTCTTTGACTCTCTCCATAGTTCTCCAGGGGGTATTCCAGTCCTAATTTTACAGAGAAGGATATTGAGGTTCAGAGGAGCTAATTACTGGGCCAGGATCGCACAGAACGTAAAGACTCATATGGAGGACTAAGGCAAAAACTCTTTGGGGTCTTCATAAGAAGTATAAAGGGATTCTGAGAGCAAAACTTTTGAGACCACTGCTGTAAGCCAATCCTTCTCAGCTTTCCATTTCTGCCTCTTTTTTCCACTCACACAGAATTGAGATGCAGAAACCATAGACTCGCAGAGCTTTAAACATGAAGGGGCTCTCAAGACTTATTTAGCCCATTGGTTTCAGAGTGGAGCCTGAGAGCTCCCCAAGGAGCACCAGGGACTGACTGCCTTGGGGCGAAGGGAAGGCCAGAGGCCGTGGCTGGGGGGACCCCCAGGAAAAATTATTTGTAAAACTGGCACGAAAGCCTCTCTTACAAGGGATTGCCTTTGCTTAGGAAAACACCTAACAAACTGCAGGGAGATAGATGTGAGACCCTGCTGGTAAACAAGGAAGAGATGGTTAAACCACTAGCAAACAGGACTTGGAAAGTGAAGAAGAGTTGGGGGGGGGGCAGGGAGGGCTGGTGCTGCGGCTGCAGGCTGGCGCCGAGGCAGCAGAAACGACTTCACAGGGAGGTCTCATCTCAGCTGTCAGCTCTAATGGCCCTCTGAGGTACACGCGTCCTCCCTGCCCCCTACAGTCCCTGCACACAGCTGCCTGGTATGAGGACATTTGGGATGGCGGGGAGGGGATTGAGAGAAGGTTGCACTCTAGATTTTGGTCAATACTGAGGCAGAGATGAAGGAAAAACTGTAAGATGCAGCACGCGCATTTAGCAGAGCCAGACGTTGGAGCCCAGGTGACTAGGGGTAAGCAAGGGCTACTGGACCTCAGACGGTATGTGGCGTGGGGGCTCAGGCGACCTTCTCCAGATCCTGAGGAGCAGGTGAGCCGGTTGATCCCAAAACAAGTGCAGCAGCCCCCGACCAGTCTCTAAACTCCCCCCAGGTGATCCCACTTTTTCTGCTGCCGGATTATTTATCCTGTTCCTTTCACAACTCGTCCCTGTGCACACAGCCACGTGGCTTCCTCCTAATGGAATCAAATCAAAGCTCTTAAGCCTGGCCTCACACACCACTGTCCCTGAACCTTCCGCTTTGGTCAGGCTGGTCTCCCACGACCCCCACGTCCACATTGCTGCCTTTGTCTCCACACCGTGGCTTTGCTGTTTCCTCCCCTGAAAATGCTGTTGGCCTCCTCTTGACTTATCCCAGTTCTACCAGGCCTGAAGGCTCCCCTCCGCTGCCGCTTTGAACAGCAGGGAAGTCTCTGCTTCCCAACCTCACAGAGCAGGTGAACTTGGTCTTGCTGGGAACTCGGTCGCGCTCACTTTTCCGTGCCTTCCTAACGAGGCTGTGAATGCACCACTTGATGCACAGAACCGTTGCTAGCTGTCTCTCGTGTCTTAAATAACCGATGAGCACGTCCCAGGATTTCTGAATTTTACATATTCTGCTTCTTGCAAAATTTATCTCAGATCATGCATCCTCATTTAGGGTTCAGGAAATACAGACTCTGTGCTAGCAGTGCAACTCAAAAAATGTGTGTAACAAGGGTTGCAACTGTGTACCCATTACAAATCTGGGCCTGATAGGCTGGGCGGGGACTGGTGGGCTGGGCGGGGACTGGTGGGCTGGAGGCTACACTTGTGTCAGGCCTTCAATGCAGCGTTAATGACTAGACTCACTGGGGCCAATGGCTGTGTGCAGGGCTCTGACGTGAGATGCTGGGGATCCATGGCCTTGTCCCAACCTCTCAGACGTTGTCTTAGGTGGGAAAGGAATGCGTCAGGGGAGGAAAGGATGAGAGTGGGCACGTGGGCAAGAGACTCACAAAGCGGCATAGCATGGTGGCCCCAGGAGCCAGCTGGGCGGGGATCCTCAGGAGAAGAATGACCTGAAAGAGCAAGTCAAACGACAGAGCCCTGCCACCACATGTGGCTAAAGGACACAGAGCAGAGGCCACTCTGGCTGGGGTCCTTAGAACAGATCCTCACGCTGGGCAGCACTCAGCGGGGTGCCTGTGGAAGCAGAACAGAGAAGTGAGCATGCCTCCTGGGAGGCAGGAGCAGCATCCCTGGCCCTCAGCCCGGCGTGTCTGTCTTGTGATGGGAGAGCCTAGGGGGCGGTGGGGAGATGCCAAACCAGGGGTCCAGGAGCTGCTTGGAGAACATGGGGAACCTCAGACAGGGACGTCACCAGGTGGCCAGAGGGGCTGTGGTTCAGAAGCACAGGTGAGGGGGGCACCCTACGAGGAGCAGAGATTTCAAGCCTGGGATCACAGCAACGTTGCTGACGGGTGGTCCGAGCCAGAGAGCTCCTCATGTTTTTTTTTTTTGGAGATTTGTAATATTGATCAGTTAAATGGAATCAGTGCACGAAAAAGTGTCAATCGCCTTGAATAACTCATCTTTGGCTGGTAATGACGTGAACAGATTATAGGGCCCCTGGGCTCCTCAAGGCCTGTTTGGGGTACTGATAGCCGTGCAAGGTGAGGCCGCCCGTGAACATGGGGAACAGAAGGCTCGTTGCCTGCCCCTTTAGGAAGAGGCTTGACTGAGTTGTTCTTCTCTCCCAGGCCCTCTCCCCCGGAGCTTCATCGCAGACGTGCCGAGGGGTTACCTCTACAATGCACAGTTGCCTTCTCACGCCCTGTTTTCTTCCCGGTTGCCCTCCTTGAGTCCTTTGGATGCAGTGGAAGCTAGGCAGGCAATTTCCTTATCTATAAAATGCGGACGCTTCGTAACCCCTTGCAGGTTTTTATGAAGATTAGAGATTACCTGTGCATGTGCCTAACAGATCTTAGAACATAGTAAGTGTTCAATGAAACGCACAGCATGTTATTTCTAATGCTGCTGCTCTTCTCTGCTCCTCCTCCTGGCTCTGCTTCCTTTTCTCTTTTTAGAAAATGAGCATACAGGTGGAAACCCAAGATTTAAAACACATTTCTGTTAGCTGTAGCTTCTTTTCTTATTCTTTCATGGAGGGGTAATGATGGTGTGAGGAGGCAGAGATGGAAGACTTCAGCGAGCTAAGCCCTCGGGTGAGACCTGGCCGTCGCTGACAGTGCCATCCGCCTCCACGCTCTCGCCTCGCTAATCCCCCAGGTGTGTGGTGGAAGCCATTTATAAGCCCCTCTCTCCTCGTTTCTCCTCCATTTTTTAAAATCACTTCTGCATGAAACTAATTCATCAACACTCTACCAGCTGCTGGGGTGAAGGAAATGGGAAACGTAATCTTTTCAGGGAAGGTGAAATAGAGGTGAATTAATTTAAGAACACCTAAACTCAACTTTACCCACGTCTTAGGTCCATGCCAGATTTAAAAGACAATCCTCCCCAATTTGTAGTCTACAGACCTCCAGCACCACAATCTTCTGGGGTTCTTGTCTGGAAATGAAAGGCAGACTCCCGCGCCTCCCCCAGGCCTACCACATCAGTCTTTGGTGGCGAAAACCCCGGAGTTAGATTTTAAATAAGCTCCCCATCAAAATTTGAGAATCAACTAGAACATAGGAAATATAAAGGAGTGTAATTTATGTCTTTAGGAAGCTCACAATAAGGCGGAGATGATAAAAAAGCAGGAAGGTGATAAATCACTGTGTGCTTTAGAGCGACCCTCCGGCAACAGTGCGCAGGACGGGCGTGAGAGGGAAGCTGGAGGCGGGAGGTCTGTTCAGAGGTGCTGGCAGTAAGCCTAGCATGAGATAAGACCTAGGGGTGCTGAAAAGGGAGGAACAGATGCCACACGTCAACCCCCGTCATAGAGGTGGTTTTTTATTGCAGGCAGTCACCAATTCTTTTTGGAAGTTGAAGGGCTATAGATGATAAACAAATAAAAAGTATGAAATAGTTAGAAAAAATTGATTCCATTTATGCCAGCAGAGCCCTCTGTGCTGGAGAGATGACGGTCTGCCTTTTGTGAGTGTAATCCAAAATAAAACAACACTGAAGGCTCAAATGAACGCTGAAATTTAAAACCTTTCTAGACTCTCCAATTGCAGTTTTCTGGGTAAATTCACTACAGCTGCCCTTTTCTTATCTTTTTGGTTCCTCTGCTTTGCTGAGCCCTAAGCATGGGCTTAGTCTTTCTTTGAAGTTATCGGACCAGCTCAGGGGGCAGGGTGGGTGGAGATAAATTAGAAGGTACTTTGCGGGGGGTGGGGGGTTGGTGGTGAGCATCGAGCCGGATTTCAGGTGGGATAAGAACATGGACTAAAAGTAAGGAACAAAGTCGTTGTGGGAAGTGAGACTGACGGGGGCGGAGGCACTGCAGCCTCTGGACAGAGGTGAAGTCAGCCCAACTGTTCTAGAATCTAGCAAAGTGAGCTGCATCAGAAATGTGAGTGTCCCTCCAGAGTGGGGACGGGCTGTCTTTGTTCTCGTGTTCCACTGCAGTCATCGTCGGGGGCACGGGGCTCTGAGACCTCAGAAGAATGCACCCCTTGACTTAGGGGAAAGGGCCAGAAAATGCCACTGGCTAAAATGAAGTCAAATGACCATCAGAAAATGGATGTACTTGGCCATCTTTAGACGCTGATCTTAGGGGATGCTTTTCCACGTGAAGCCAATGAGTCTGAACGGGAGATTTAAACACAGATCAGTACCTGAAAGGCTCTGATAAATCCTGTAGTTTTATGTTTTTTTTGCCTATTTTATTTTAGTTATTTATTTTTGGTGTGGAAGATTGGCCCTGAGCTAACATCTTTGCCAGTCTTCCTCTGTTTTGTGTGTGGGACGCAGCCACAGCCTGACTTGATGAGCAGTGTGTAGGTCCAGTGCTTGGGATCCAAACCCACGAACCCCAGGCTACCAAAGCAGAGCATGCGAACTTAACCACTGTGCCACTGGGCCGGCCCCCTTCTTTTATTTTTTTAACCAGCATTTTCTAAAACATTTTATTATGAGATCCTTTAAAAATAGAAAGGAGAATTTGCAAACTAACTGACTGACTGAAGCTGGCCCTGACATGTTTTGTTTGTTTAGTGGAGCATTTAAAAATTTTTTGAATTGGTTGCCAACATTAAAAAATCAGGTGATTTCCCCTAAAAATCCAGATTAACAACTTCTCTTGAAAAAAGATCAGATCTGGCAACTTCGGGACCTCGTTCCCATATGGCCACAGTCTGCTGCAGCTGAGCAGCTGTCATTGGAGAGGGGCCATGCCCTCTCCAGGTCACCAGAGGCCGGGCCTCACCTCATCGCCTCATCTGCTGGCCATCAGCTGCCAACCGTCCTCACACCTGTGCTGTTTTTTGCTTATAGTAAAGAGCTAGCAAACGTATTTATATTCAAGCTGCTGTTGAAATTGTTCTTTTATTCAGCCTGCTTCACCCCTGTATGTTACATACCTCGTCCCTGTCGCACTGAACTTGGTGAGCCCTGTTGTAACATCTATTAACATCACTCAGAACCAGCTGCCAAAGTGCATTCCCCGCCGGTCCCACCTCCACGTTTGGTATAGAAATGCCAGAAGTAGTACTTCAGAGAGCCTTGGGCCAAGGCGCTTCCCAGGTGGCCGTTCAGTTCCCTACCCTCCCCCAGAATCTGAAGACAACCTCAGGGAAGCACGGTAGGACTGTAAGTGATGTGGAGAAAGTTGGAATCTTTTGAGATGATGTCATGTGAGTAACAGAAGAACAGACGTCTGGAAAGAAGCGTGTGACGAGGAAGGGTCCACTCAAGGGCATCCAGGTGGAGGCGGCCTGATGGGGGCGCTTCCTCCGCCTCTTCCGCCCCTGAGCAAGAGCTCCTTCACAGCCGCCCCCTCCCTCTGGGCTGATTCTGTGCTCACCAGCCAACCTCCTGGTTATAAATTCCATTCTGTGAAATGTGTGTCTGGAAAAGCAGGAATGAATATTCTGTCACTAGGCAGCCATGCTTGTTCTTGCTCATTGGTAAACTGGCCTCCTGCTTGTGCCTTGCGAGGTGCGGTTAGCACAGGCCTCAGAGCCCAGGTCTGCAGCCATGGACTGCGGGTCTGTGTCCCGGGCTGCAGCAGGTTTCTTTGCTCCTGAGCTCGCACTGTCCCGGGGAGAGCTCACTGCCCTCTGACCCTGATTAGCGCCTCGCGATGCACCTGACCCAGGAGCATTCTGTAAACACTTGTGGAAAGAATTTCAAATGGAAGCATTTCAGCAGATGCCAGGTGACCCACCCCCCCCCCATCAGAGATGCCTGAGGGGGTCCTTGCTCTGCTTGGGAGGCTGTGCTTCTTGATTTGAGAAGTCCCTTCCCTCTCAGATTCTACAGCTCAGCTTCCTAGGCTGGCTGGTGGCAGAGGGCAGAGCAAGGAGAAGGGAAAACAGCGCTGGCATTCGGCCAGTGGGCAGTCTAAGGTGAGTTTCTGAAGCCAAAGGGTGATATTGCCCCAGCAGGCATTCATACGCTTCCTGGTGACAAGAGGCGCTCTCCTAGGATGCCTGGGTCCTTGGGAGCGGGAGGGGAGGTCGGGGAGGGAAGAAGGAACGTGTTGATCAGCTCAGCTTTCCTCTGAGGCAGCAGATGCCAGGTTAGAGCTGGGCAGACGGGATGGGGGTCTGCCACAGGAAGAGGGGATCTCGCCTACTCGGGGAAGACAGGAGGAGGGGCCCACAGCCGGGGAGGATGTGCTTGGGGCCAGCCTTGCCGCTAATATTAGAAAATGTTGTACATCCTTTGCCTAAGGAGAGTTTGAGAGTCTAGCTTGGAGTCCTGCCGGCACCCATGGATGGTGAGTGAACAGCAAGGATGCAGCCGACCCCCACTCCCTCTGGGCCTTTCTCTAAGCTGGCCCCTGAGGCCTCAGAGGAAAACCGTGTGGGTAGACCTGTCCCTACTCTGATGCCTCTGACTACCACAGCGTTGAGCATCGCGTCTGCATTGTTCAGAGAATACTGTAATGAACCCCACATTCCCACCACCCAGATGTTTTTTTAATTAGCTGCATTTTTTTAGGAAGATCGGCCCTGAGCTAACATCTGTTGCCAATCTTCCCTCCCTTTATTTTTCTCCCCAAAGCCCCAGTACATAGTTGTATATCCTACTTGTAGGTCTTTCTAGTTCTTCTGTGTAGGACGCTGCCTCAGCATGGCATGATGAGCGGTGTGTAGGTCTGCACCCAGGATCCGAATTAGTGAACCCCGTGCAGCTGAAGCGGAGTGTGCAAACTTAACCACTTGGCCACACGGTCGGACCCCTGCCACCTAGATTTAACAGCATTTTCATTTTTCCGTATTTGCTTCTTTATTAATGCAAATTCTAGATATTACAGAATACAAAGCTTTAAAAAATAAGGATATTTTCTCACATAACCATAATTCTTAACACATCTAACAAAATGAACAATGATGCCTTCATATCATCTAATACCCAGTCCATATTCAAATTTCCCCAGCTGTCCCAATAATGAGTTTGTATGGTTGGTTTGTCAGCAGCAAAGCTTTTGAAACAGTGTTGCCAGCAGCCTCAGGCTTCTGCACAAATGTCTCAGAGACCAGGAAGGGAGAGGCTGAGGGGCAGGCCCAGGCCCCACTCCTGCTTCAGCCAGAGCAGGCTTTATTACCAGGAGCCAAAGGAGTTTTCTGTTAAGAAAGAAAAAGAGATGAAAATCATTTCCAGGAGGTGTTACTTCTCTCATACTTTTAAAGAGAATGCGTGGAGGTGTCGCTGCCTTAAGTCAAAGAGATAGCTTCACAGTGGGGGGGTGGGTAGAGGGAATCCAGGCGCAGGCAGGGACGTTTGGCCGAGTCAGGGGGCTACAAAAGCAGAGGTTTTATTCCTGCTGGATGTGAGCCCGGACTGACAAAAGCAGACCTTGCCAGCACGGGGAACACTTTGGGTCCACGCTGTCGTTTCTCCCCTGCGTGCTGACACCTCTAACTCTCTGCCTCCTCCCTTTCTGGGTACCTAGATCCCAGTCTACGAATCTCGCCTCGTTCTTGCTCATTTGTCAGGCAGATTGGCGCACTCTGAGGCCAGTGAATTTCGAGACCCTCCCCTGCTCAGTTTATGCTTTCAGCTTTGCCAGGAACATGCTAACAAACCTGACCTCAGAGGAATGGCTTCCAAAACCCTAATCATTACACTTTGGCATTACTAAAAGATGATTAACACGGGATCAATAACACGCACCTATGAGTAGCAAAGCCAGAGATACTCCATCACAGACGCGACCCAGAAGCAGTCTGAGCCGGCGAGGGGCGCAGCTCTCGTTACCAGAGTGGGTAACAAGACAAGTGAGCCTAGGGAATTCTGACCTGTGCAGGGAGCCTCCACAATCACAGCCTCAATGACAGCTCGAGACTTTCTCCTCCTTCAGGATCTGTGCCCAGTCTAACACGCCAAAATGCTCTGTGTGCTCTGGAGCTTCCTGAAGCTATATTTCAACGGATGATATTTGTCTATCTTGTCTTCCTGTTCAACTGCAGAATCATAAGCTCCATAACGATGGTGACAATGTCCACTTTATATACACATACACATATCAAGAAACACAGGTTTATCCACTAACATGCAGATTATACACAAATAAACGCAGCTTGGGCAGAGAAAAAACTGGAGAACATTGGAAGTGAGTTGTCCTCTCCCAACACCAGTATTTTTGTAATTTTCAGTAGGGGCTGATGAAACTCTAGCTTGCCCTTGAATCTCACTAATGTTTATGAGTATCTGCTAAATACCGGGTTCTCTTTGGATATAAGACATGCATAAACTGTGGCCCCTCCCCTGGGACGCTCATGATTTAGTTGGTGGCACAAACCTGCTGGTGAGAAAGATGAAGTCCTGCAAGACGGCACACGCTCTGCTCTCCATCTATGCAAACGTGGCCCAGCCTTCAACGTCCAAGTCAATCTGCCCCTCACACTACATTCATCCTTCATTCCTCTGCTCAGCTAGCCTTTACTGAAGACCTACTGAGTGCCAAGTGCAATGTGCAGGAAGCGGAGAGAGAGCAGCGGAGGAGACAGCCACAGGTCCTGCTGTGGTACTTCAGCCAACCTTGCAAAGTTATCTAACTGCTGCATATGTAACAAAATGGCAGGCTCCTGGAAGGCAGTGATTACACCTGAAGTTCTTTTGTCATCCTCTCGACAGCTAGAATTTGGTCATAGAACTTACTGAATAAAGTTTAAAGGGCTGAGTTGCATGGAATTTTTCAGTAAACATGAAAAGGAATAGATTATTATAGTAAAATCTTAACACAGAGAAATCTGAAAACACTAAGAGCTCTTGCCCACCCTTCAAAACACAGCTCAGATGTCACCTCCTCCATGATGCCTTCCCTCACTTACTCAGGCAGGTTTACTTCCTTTCTTCTTTCTGAGTTCCTACTGCCTGGGGAAGACCTCTGTAGACAACATTTAGCACAGTTGCTGTAATCAGTTTACCTAGGTTTCCCCATAGACAAGCAGCTGGGTGTTTGGGGAAAGGGGAGCGGTTCCACAGTCTGCCCAGGGAGATGGCTCCATGGTGTTTCCTGGATGGAGGGTGAGCAGAGCATGCATACGCCCAGCAGGCTTTTCCCTGATAGGATGGCAGACATGCAAATAAACACTGGCAAAATTACCGCTCCATGTAAATATATGACAGTCCTCCCTACCCTCTCCTTCCTGCGAATATAAAAATAAAGTCTTCTAGGGGGAGGGGAAGATGGGAGGTTGTAGTCAAGGGTACAAAGTTTCATTTATACAAGATGAACGAGTCCTAGAGACCTACTGTGCAGCGTACATCCTATAGTTAACAAGACTGCACTGTGCGCTGAAAATGTTGCTAAGACAGGAGACCTCATGTTAAGAGATCTTATCACACACACAAAATAACAACCGAAAATCTTTGGAGGGGACAGATGTGTTTACGGCACCGAGTGTGCTGATGGTCTCACGAGTGCATAATTATCTCCAAATTCATCAAGTTGAATACATCAAATATGTACAGTTTCTTAAATGTCAGTTGTATCTCAATAAAGTAGTTTTAAAAAAAGAAGGACCAAAGAGTTCCAAGCCTTTGTGAGAGGGAGCTGGTCTGATTGGAGACTGCAGATTTGGAGATTGGGCTCGCCCACCAGAAGGAGACAGGGCACTTGGGCTGCACTCTCCAAAATGAGGAAAATAGCCGTAGTAGATAACATTGGCTGTCAGGAGAAGGGGGTGACATCTCAAAAGAACCAACAGTAAAGGACAGGGAAAAAGATATCTGAGAAGGTGGGCATCTGAGGGAGAGGGTCTGGCAGCCCAGCCAGTGGTTTGGCTGACAGCCCCCAGTGAGGGGAAAGGTGTGCAGAGAGCTGCAGGCGCAGAGACCTAAGGTCCGGAGCCAGCAGTCAGACAACAGTGCCCAGAGGAGCAGGAGGGACAAAGCAGGACCCTGACTCCAGAATAACAACCCAGGCAGGAATCCAACTCTGGAGACAGGGAGGGGACTCGGGCATGGCAGTTGGAGAGGAGGGCCCTGTGTTATAGTGGTTTGAGAGCACAGCCTCTGGAGTCAGATGGACAAGCTCAAACCTCCGCCAAGTGACTGAACAAGCTCCTGAAGCTCTCTCGCTCTCAGCTCATGGTCCCAGAAGGTGAGGCTCAGATGAGGCTGTAGAAAGGGATGAGATAATGCACAAAAAGGGCTTGGGACAAGGCCTGGTACGTAATAGATGCTGACATAGTAATTGCAGTAGTAACGGTAGATGTGGAGGGGTTACAGGAGTGGAAGAAATCGTGGTGGCGCTGCTGGTGGCGGTAATTATAATGAGGAACTTGTGAAGGGTCTGATTGCTGGCATTGAGGTAGCTGTGAGTTGGCATTGAACTTGAAGTCAGGACACCAGATACCGAATTCCAGTCCTGCTTTTGCTGAGTGCTAGACATGTGATCCTGTCCACTGGATCAACTTCTCTGAGCCTCAGTTTCGTCAGCTGTCACATGGAAGTGTTCACAGGCTGTGCCCTCCTCCAAGAGCTCCTGTGAGGCTCTCCTCAGACCCAGGCTGACCACTCTCGACACAGCCGCTGCGCCTAATTAGACGCTTGATGAATGTCGCCCCAATCTGACGGTCAGGACTCGCCAAGACTGTCACAGGACTAATTGCCCTGAGGAACTCAAGGGTGGGCTCAGAAGCGTTTAACTGTTTAAGAGATGCAATCGCCAACCACCCTGGGCCAGAGCAAGCCCCACCACAAGAGCTACCCCCGTGACCTCTGCTTCACTTTTAAGGCTAAGATCTCTCCAGGAGGAGCTCGGGCTGTACCCTGCAGTGTATGTGGAAGCAGGTTTTCCAACTGAGCCTGCACAAGCAAATACCCACCTCTCCCTTTTGAATATTCATTCTCCATCCGAAATAAATGTCCCTGCTTCCCTTTGTTGGGGGACGCCATGACTTTGGAAATGATTCCGCGTGGCCTCCTATTTGCTGCAAATACACCCTACTCCGTGAGACAACTACTTCTGGTGGAGATTCTGATTGAACTCGCCAGGACGGAACCCACTTCTGTTTCTGTAACATGACCTGATGCTGGGTCACGTTTCCTTGCCTCGGGCAGGTCGAGGTCCAGAGTTTGGGCCTGGCTGGACTTGCCGGCGTGCTTCAGTGGTCTCAGCTGAGGGACTGTGGCTTTGGGCGAGGGAGGGCGGCAGAGAGTTAAGCAGGCCACCAGCCTTCCCCCTGGTCATAAACCACCTCCCGAGGGCCCTGGCCATGGCCGTTGGAGAGCTTACGCTCACTCTGGAAACTGGTCTTTGAGTTGAGGAGCGGGGTTCTTTCTTTGACTTCCTTGGGCATTTAGGTTTTAAATTCATTCATGAATGTTGGTTTGGGAGGAAGTCTGGAGTAGATGATGACCCAGGTTTGTGATTTTAAACTGAAGCCAGATTTCTGGGCTTTCGTGTAATGTACCCAGCGAACTGGAAAATCAAATAGTGAACACATTTTGAAGAGATTTAAAGATAGAAGTCCTGATTCTCAGATGAGGCCTTTGTGACCTGCAAATGATGTCATCATTTTGTTGCCTGTAAAAGAACTGGACGGAGAGTTCTATTTCCACTCTTTTCCAAACCATTTATGTAGCTAGGAAGGGGTAGTGGGTCTCTAAGAATTGTTTCTTAACCACCTTGGTGCCTTCCTTTGAGAAACGAAGCCAGATGATCCATGCAGAGCCTCAGTGAGGTGGCTCTGAGGAAGGCCAGCAGTGCTGGCCTTCTGCAGATGTCTGAAATGGGAGCCAGGGTGACCAGGTGTACCTGGCATCCGAACATCTGTGCCCCGGGACTGAGGGGAGCTGTTATGTGGACATTGGATCAAATTAACGTTTTAAAGCCCACTGACACGTTTGTCACACTGTATTCAACTTGTCTGTGGATCTGGTGTTTGAGAGGAAAGCATTCAGAAGAATAGGGGCCACCTGTTCTTGTGGACCAGCCTGGGATTTCCTGGGATGTGAGACTGCCAGTAAAACTGGGAGAGTCCCCCACACACTGGGAAGATGGCCGCCTGCTAAAGAGCACCCCCATTTTCCCAGCGCTGAAGCCAACAAAAGGAGACCAGACAAGAAGAGTAGTGACAGCACAGGCCCTTTGAAAGCAGCGGCTCTCCAACGTTAGCCTGAATCAGAATTGCCGCGGGCCCATTAGAGCAGGGTCTGGGTTCCCCGCCAGAGCGCCTGACTCAGGAGGTCTGGGTGGGACCCGAGAACTTGCATCTCTGACCAGTTCCCACGTAATGTGATGCTGCTCAGGAGCTGCATTCAGGAGCCTCTGCTCCAAAACACCGTTCTTAGCTGCACATTGGAATCACCTGAGGATTTAAAAAAATATTGGCGTTTGGGTGTCACCCTCAGACATTCAGCTTTAATTGCTACGGGGATTTTTAAACCCCCCTGGGTGATTCTAATGTGCAACACACTTCGAGACCACTCTAAAGGGCTCCGCTCCTCCTGAAGTGCTCCGACCTGAATTTATTTCCTGACATTCATTCATTTGACATCAACACTTATTTGTTAAGCAACTACTATGTGCCATTCACTGGGCCAGAGGCTGGGTGGCTGAAATAGACTTGATCCTCCCTCAAGGAGCTTATTCTTTGAGGGGAAACAGCACAAACCGGTAAACAAGAAGTGACGTACAATTAAAAACCGTGACAGGAGTTCCGGTGAGAAAGAGCAGGGAGCGAGGGCTGAGAGAGAATAGGGGCATGCAGGGGGAGCTCTCCTGGACGGAGAAATCATTGCGGATGTCTCAAAGATGACACTGAAGCTGAAACAGCCATGCCGAGCGCGGGGAGAGGACTGTGACTGCCAGTCTCACAGAGTGGAGGTGGCTGGCTTGCATGTCCTTTGCGCCCTTGCGGGCTAATTCACCAGATATTAAGTTACGTACATCAATTTAACACCTCCACCTCTCCTTGGTGTGGACTGGAGGCTGTTCTAACAAGGGCCCAGCTTTACAGTTCCCTGCTAGATGAGCTGGAGGTTCCAGGGCTGCCAGCCAAGCAGGGAAGTCCAATGACAGGCCCCGTGGCCCAGGGACCTGGGCGTCTCAGGTGCACGGCCATCTGCAGTGGCCCTTTGCATTATGAGGGGATTTTAATCTATTGCCCAGGTGGAGGGTTGGATTACATGGTTCCGGCAGATAACCAGAGACCCAGGGTGGGGAGGGCTGCAGCAGGGACAATCTGTGGAGAGGCCTGTCCTAAGTAAGCAGGTGCCAACTCCCTCAGGGCAAGAGAAGGGGCCTCTCTCTCGACGAATATATATAAACTCTCTGTCCCCGGGAAAAATTGCAGAATGCGTTTGAGCTGAAACTAAATCTTTCTAAAGAGTAAGCGAACATGCCGCCTACAGCCTTGCAGAGCCAAGAACTTCCACCCTGTCCTAAGTGCTTCCAGGCGAAGGGGAGGGGGCGGGCCTTGCTTCGCAGGTTCACGGTCAGGGAACCAGGCTCAGCGGAGGGGCAGGACTGCGCGAGGCTTGGAGGATGGGCAGCTGGGATCAGATGCCCAGACTCCTGCTCACCGCCTATCCTAGTCGCCAGGACACTGCCTCCCTTGGGGATAACTCTGTGAGGAAGGACTTTGTGCTGGGGCCTGAGGGAGGCAGGATGGGGTGAAATGAGTGAAGATGGGCCTGAAATATGGGTCTCAATCATGTACTCAATAAACATTTACCAAGGGCACAGGGCCAGGCGCTGGGAACAAGGGATCCAACTCCAGGTGAGGGAACCAGAGAGTCACTACTGGGTGCAAGTGCCGTAGTTTATCTATCTCCGTATTATCAGGGCCTGGCACGTAGCGGACACTCAGCACACAGTTATTGCAAGAGACGATTTAAGGATGTAGTGAATTCACTAAGTAGCCCGGGCTATCCACAGCCGCTGCGTGCCTGTTTTTTAAACACATTAAAGTGTTTCCTCCACAGAGGACTCTGCATAGGGGCTGTCTGGGAAGGAAGGTGCCAGACAGAATGGGTGGGATGATGAGGACTTGGGGAGAAAAAAAATGAGGGGAGGATCAAAGAAAATAGAATGAAGAGAAAGAAAGAAATATAGAAACTCAGGTGCAGAAAGCAACAGGAGAAATGTAATCAGAGGACCACCTGCTCTGGAGTCGACACCCAAACACCGGATTCGGCAGATGGAAGAGAGGAGCGGGTGACGCACACGTGTGTCAGAGACTCATCGACCGTCCCAGGACACAAACAGATCATTTCTAAAATTGAAAAGTCAAGACAAAGTGCTAGAAGTTTTTGAATAGAAAAAAATATCTATTTTTCAGATATATGAAGGACAAAGAGTTCAAAGTGGCTGTCCTTGAGGGAAAGGACAGGAAATGCTCTCAAGATGTCCCCCACTCTGAGGTTAGTCTACCAGCCTAACCCTCTCCTCTGCACGGATCCAGGGGCAGCCAGGTCTGAGTGCCCTGGGCAACCAACCCCATCCAAACAGTGAGGAGGGGTGTAAAATGAAAGTTTTACAAGAGCTGTAAAACAGAGACCAAGGCAGGCCTTTGAAAAGAGAGAGATCGTGAGGCACCCCGGGCCAGCAAGGCCAGCTTTCAAAATCAAGATCTTTTAAACTGGTATTTAATTTTCCAAGTTGAATGGGAAACTTCAACTAAATGAAAAATATCTTCCTTGGGCAACAGCTGAAATAATGGAGGAAACCACAGGAGGGAGGAGGGGTCAGGGTAGGATCAAAACCAGTCTTCCGGTTGCTCCTTGCTCGGATGGCCCAGTTTGCCCCAGAATGATTGGTCCTCTCACAGCTTGAGGACAACAGTAGGAGGCCCTTAATAGCGAGAAGCACAAAATAGAGGCAGAGAACAGAATGCCAGGCTGGAAACGGTCGGAGCCACCATCTTGTCTGCCTCTCTCTTTGCATGAAACGGAAGGTGGTGAAGTTCAGTACAGACGAGCAATCTGTCCAAGGACACAGAAGCAGACAGGGCAGAGCTTTGGGTGTTCTGACCCTGCTCTAATCCTCTTTTCCCTCACTGCACCAAGGGAGAGGGGCAAGACAAGCAGAACTAGGGTCTGGTACCGTGAACGCTGGCTGGAAATCACGAGACCTGGATTCCAGCTGCAGATCCAGTGAAAACCAATTGCTTAAACGGGAAAGTCACTTAACCTTGAGCCTGAATTTGCTCATTTGTGGGCTAGATGACATTCCATGAGGTTCTGATTTCACTCCCAGAAAGCTACATTCCAAGCTTGGAAAGAGATTTCATACTCGTGTCGTGCCCAGAAGGCCTAATTCCATATTTAGAGGGCCAGATTCCACAACTAGAGAGCCAGATTCTATGCCTGGAGCGGCAGGATTCACACCAGGAGATACTGTCCAAGCCTAGAAAGTCAGGTTCCATACTTGAACGGCCAAGGTCCGTGTCTATAGAGCCAGGTTTTATGTGGAGGACCAGATTATATGCCTGAAAAGGCAGAATTTACACCTAGTAAATTTAAATCAATGCCTGAAAGTCCAGATTTTATGAATGGAGTGAAGGTTCCATGTCTGGGAGACCAGGTCTCATGCTCATAGAACTACCTTCTGTGACTCAAATACCAGGTTCCATGTCTGGAGTTCCAGGTTCCACACTTATTAGGCCATTTTCCATGATTGGACATTGATTTCCACACATAGAGTGCCAGATTCCAAGCTTGCAGATTAAGATTTTGCTTGTGGAGTACCAAATTCCATGCTGGTAGAGCAAGGTTTGATTTTCTTGAGAAGCAAATTTCTTTCTTTCTTTTTTTTTTTTTTTTTTGAGGAAGATTAGCTCTGAGCTAACTGCTGCCAATCCTCCTCTTTTTGCTGAGGAAGACTGGCCCTGAGCTAACATCCATGCCCATCTTCCTCTACTTTATATGTGGGACACCTACCACAGCATGGCATGCCAAGTGGTGCCATGTCCACACCCGGAATCTGAACCGGCGAACCTCGAAGCAGAACGTGTGAACTTAACCACTGCGCCACTGGGTCGGCCCCGAGGAGCAAATTTCTATTATTGAAATCCTAGATTTCATATCTGGAGTGACATATCCCACACTTGTAAGGACATGCTCCATACTTGGAGACTGAGATTCTGTACGTGAGGTGCCAGTTTCCGTGTTTGCAGCGCTAGGTTCTATTCTTGGAGATTGAGATTCCATACATAGAATGCCGTGTTCTGTGCTTGTAAGGGTGGGTCTCATATGGAGGGCCCAATTATGTGCCCAGAAAGGCAGATTTTACACCTAGAATACCAAAATAATGCCTGAAAGTCCAGTCGCCTGTGGGTAGAGAGGTCAGTACCATTGGGAGTGGGAATGCTGCTGCCGCTGCTGATGGAGAGAACTCTTCCTCTGGCAAAGAAGACTCCTCAGGATTTAGGGGCTCGATGTCCCCAGCTTCATCAGGATCTTCCTATGAGTTCCCATTCCAACTTGTAGGATTCCATTCTTTCCCAATCAATGCCTTCACCTTAACAGTAGATACCCTGTGAAGCTGGGAGTTCAACTTGCGTTGTCATTCAGCCAGTCTCACTCAGCATGACAGTCTGCGTTTGACTTTCAGCAACGTGTGTCTTGTGGTTACGGGAGGTGAGGTGCTCTTTCAGGGCACACATAGACGCTCTTAGGTCATTTCTGTGGTGCTCGAGCTAGGAATTCGAATCCCTGAGCTCATTTTTTCTTTCCCCACTTTGTCCAGCAACATTAGGAGCAACCAACCAATGTCATTATATTCATTCGTTTTCCAAAAATGCTCCTAAGTATCGTGGACACAGTTATCTAGCTGCTTGCTTCTTGTAAGTGGTTGATTAGGAGTACCCAGCGCAGACATTCCACGTCTCTCTATAAATAGTTTACGCCGTGGACTATCAGTGCTCTGCTGGAGCACTGTCTTTACAGTTAGTCAGATTAGAGAGCCAATTCCAGAAACATCAGAACCCATTCAGAAGACTTATCTTCAAAATTCAGTTCCTCTAGAACCACTCTTGGTTCCAAAATCTGTATTAGTCAAGGTTGTCCAGAGAAACAGAACCAGAGAACAGAATCCTACTGGACCTTTCTGTATACAGCCAGTGTAGACATAGACATAGAGAGATTTACTATGAGGAATTGGCTCACATGATTATGGAGGCTGAGAAGTCCCACCGTCTGCTGTCTGCCAGCTAGAGACCAAGGGAAGTCAGTGGTGTAATTCAGTCTGAGTTTGAAGGCCTGAGAACCAGGGGACCTGATGGTGTAAATCTCAATCCAAGGGCAAGAAAAGAGGAGATGAGATTTTCCAGCTCAGGCAGTGAGGCAGGAAGAAAGGGGCAGATTCCTCCTTCCTCCACCTTTAGCTCTATTCAGGCGCTCAATGGACGATGCCCACCCATATTGGGGAGGGTGACGTATTTTACTGAATCTACCAATTCAGATGCTAATCTCATCTGGAGATTTCCTCCCAGACACACCTAGAAGTCGTGTTTTATCTGGGCACCCCATGACCAAGTTAGCACATAAAATTAACCATCACAGGGGCCGGCCCTGTGACCAAGCGGTTAAGCTCATGCACTCCACTTCGGTGGCCCAGGGTTTCACATGTTCAGATCCTGGGCATGGACATGGCACCGCTCATCAGGCCATGCTGAGGCAGCGTCCCACATCCCACAACTAGAAGGACCCACAACTAAAAATATACAGCTATGTACTGGGGGGCTTTGGGGAGAGAAAAGGAAAAATTAAAAAATATATATCCAAAAAAAAAATTAACCATCATAGGTTCCATACCTCAGGTGCCAGATTCAGTGCTAGTAGGGCAGGTTGCATGATCACAGATTGAGATTCCTCTCATATACTCCTAGCTTCCATGTCTTTCAGAACCAACTTCTTTGGCAGAAACCCCTGATTCCATGTCTGGAGTGCCAGTTTCCACACTTATAAGGCCTTGTTAATACTGAGAGGTTGAGATTCCACACATGGGGTGCCATGTTGAATGCTTGTAGGACAAAATTCCATGCTTTTAGGTACAGGTTCTATGCTCGGAGCTTGAGATTCCACAAATGCAGTACCAGGTTCCACTCTTGTACTGCAAGGTTAGATGCTTGATTGTTGAACTCCATACAAGGGGTGCCAGGTTCCATGCTTGGAGAGCCAGATTCCATGCTTAGAAATTGAGATGTCATACCTGGAGTCCTAGGTTCCATACCTGTATGACCACGTTCCATCTTGGACTTCAGATTCCACACATGGGGTGCCAGATCCATGCTTTTAGGGTCAAATGCCATGTCTTGGATAGAAACTTCTATAATTGAAACACCATTTTCCGTGTCTAAGGTGGCAAGTCCCACATTTGTAAAACCATGTGCCACGCATGGAGCTAGACATTTTATACATTGGATGCCAGATTCCATTTCTAGAGATTAAGATTCCATACATGGAGTGTCAGTTCTCCCTGCATGGAAGACCACGTTCCTAGTCTTGGAGCGCCAACATCTATGATGAAAATGCCAGTCTCCATGTCTGCAGTGTCAGATTCCACACTTTTAAGGTCACGTTCCATGCTGGATATTGAAATTCCAAACACGAGGTGCTAGGTTCTATGGCTTGCAGGCTGTAATTCCATGTTGGAGATTGAGATTCCACACATGGAGTACCATATCCCATGCTTGTAAGGCCAGATTCCATGCTTGGATATTGAGATTTCATACACTGAGTCCCAGGTTCCATGGCTGAGATAACAGATTCCATGAAAGGAAAACTAATTTCTATTAATGACATGAAAATTCTATGTCTGGAGTTCCAGCTTCCAGCCTCCTAAGGCTGTGTTCCAGGCCTGGAGATTTTGATTCTGACACGGATTGCCAGGATCGATGCCTGTACGGCTAGGTTCCGTTTTTGGAGACAGAGATTCCAGTCATGGAGTGCCAGGTTCTATGCCTAGAAGTACAGTTTTATAAACTGAAGGTCAAGCAATAGCTTTGGAGTTTACTTTCCACACTCAGAAAGCCAGGATTTACCCACGGATGGTAAAGAGTCAGAAGGAGAGTCAGATTCTCCTTCTATAGATCAGGATTCATGACTTTCTCAGCATTATTTCTTGCCTAGAAATCCAAATTCCATACTTGGAATGTCAGATTCCAGGCCTAATGTCCAGATCACGTAATTGGGGAGCTAGGTGATTGCTTTAGAATTCAGGTTCTATAGAACGTATTTCATGACTACAAGGCCCTATTTCATGTCTAGAAGTCCAGATTACATACTTGGAAGGCAAGATTCTAGGCCTAGATGGCCAGGTTCAATATTTGGTGTGCTAGATGACAGTCAACTTCCACCTGAAGGACACAGAAAGCCAGATTATAAAATGAGGGAGAAAGATTTTACACAGTCTAGTAATTCACGGCATGCCTGAAGGACCAATTTCACGTCTACATGGCCTGGAGGCACACGTGCAAACATTGATTCTACACCTAGTGCGCCAGGTTACATCCCTAGTAGACCAGTTTCCCTGCACGGATAACCCAAATCCTATGAATTAAATACCAGGTGCCACATCTGGAATTCCATCTTCCACACTTGTATGGCTATGTTTCATGCTCGGACATTAAAATTCCACACAGGGAGGTCCAGCTGCCATTCTTGTAGGGGAGTCTCCGTGCTTGGAGATTGAGATTCCGCATATGGAATACCAGATTCCAGTTTTACGAATTGAGGTTCAAATAATTACTTTGAGATCTGCAGCTCAGAAAGCCAGTTTTTTTCCCCATTTTCGGCCAAGTTACTTACTTGGAGAACCAGATTCTACTTCTAGAGATCAGTTCCCATGAATGTGAGGCCTTGTATTCTGCCTAAAATTCTAGGTTCTGTGCTTGGAAGGCAAGATTCTATGTTAAGATGGCTAGGTTCTATATCCAGTGGACCACATGAGATGCCTTGAGGTTCAGGTTCCAACTCAGAAGGCCAGTTCCAAGCTTGGAGAGAGAGATTTTACACAGGTTCCCATGGCATACCTGGAAGGCCTAATTCCATGATTAAAGGGTCAGGATCTATATATAGAAGTAAAAGTTCAAATCCTGGAGTGCCAGATTTTATGACTAGAGAGGCAGGCTCACACTTGGAGAGATTCTTCATGGCTGGAATTCAGAATCCATGTTGGGAGGCCAAGTTACACGTTTGAAAGGCACATTCTACACAGGGTAGACAAGTATGCATGCTTAGATGTCTAGTTCCATGCCTGCAGGTCCAAGTTCCATGACTGTAGGGTTGGGTCTGTGGGCCACCATATTATATGCCTGAAAAGGCAGACTGTACATCTAGAACACATAAATCAATACCTGAAATTCCAGGTTTCATACGGGGAGTGCTACAGTCCATGTTCTGGGGGCCATTTCATGCTTAGAGATTGAGAATGCTTTCACAGTATGTCAGCTTCCAAGACTGTGGCGCCAGGTTCCATTCTTGGATATTGAGATTCTGTACATAGAGTGCCAACTTCCATGCCTGGGGGACAACGTTTCACAACTTAGGCAGCCAACTTCTATGCCTGAGACACCAGGTTTAATGTGTGGAGTGCCAGATTCCACATGTATTAAGCCATGGTCCACACGGGAAGATTGAGATTCCACCATTGTGTGCCTTTCCATTCCTGGAAGTTTAGGTTACACACTTAAGGATAGAGATCCCTATATGGGCTGCCAGGTCCTGTGCCTGTGGGGCCAGAATCCATTCTGGAAATTGAGATTTCACACATGGAGCACCAGATTCCATGCTTGTAGGGCCAGCTTCCATGCTTGGATCTCGGGATTTCACACATAGAGTGCCAGTTTCCATGCCTGCAGGCACAGTTTTATGAATGAAGGGTCAATTGGGTGACTGTGGGGCCACCTCTGCACACTCAGAAATTCAGATTTTACCCACAAACGGCTAAGTTCCCCGAGTGGGGAGCCATGTTGGACTCCTACGGATCAGGTTGCATGACTGCAAGTCCCTGTATCATCCCTAGGAATATAGATTCCAGGTCTGAAAGGTCAGATTCCAGGCCCAGATGGCAGGTCCCACACCTGCTGAGCCAGATGACATAACTGTGGTTCAGGTTCCACCCACAGAAGGCCATGATCCAAGAACTAACAAAGAGATTTCACAAAGGTAGTCACTCATGGCATGCCTAGAAGGCCGATTTCCGTATATGGAAGCCCTGGATCCACATATAGAAGCCCAAGTTCCACCTCTAGAGTCGTATTTTATGCCTGGAGAGGTTCACACCTGCAGAGTTATTCCGTGTCTGGAAAGTCAGCTTCCGTACTTGGAGAGCCATGATCCATGTTTGAAGGGACACAGTTTTCACCTGTTTTGCAAGTTTTCATGCTTAGAGAGCTAGGTTCTGTGCTTGGAGGTCCAAGTCCCTACTGTCCAGCGGGCTCTCGTGTGCAGGATCAGAGTGTACACTTGGAAAGCAGAGTTAACACCTAGAAGACCTAGGTCAGTGCCTGAAAGTCCAGATTTCATGAATCAGTGTCAGATTCCATGCTTGGAGCTCAAGATTCGTATATAGATTGTCAGTTTCCAGCCTTGAACAGAACAGACTCCATGTCTTGGACTTTTAAGAGAATTAATTTCCAATTTCCTTACTTCTAAAAGTACTCTTTCTTAAAATTAATCTGCCTTCTAGCATGTCTGAAGTCAAGGTGCTATACTGGCTCACCTTTTCCACCTCCCCTTTCATAATTGCTATTCTCCATTTCATTAAAAATGAATGAATGGGGGCCAGCCCGGTAGTGTAGTGGTTAAGTTCATGTGCTATGCTTCAGGGGCCTAGGGTTTGCAGGTTCGGATCCTGGGCATGGGCCTACACACCACTCATCAAGCCATGCTGTGGCAGCATCCCACATACAAAAAAAAAAAATAGAGGAAGATTGGCACAGATGTTATCTCAGGGCCAATCTTTCTCATCCGAAAAAAAAAAAATGAATGAATGAATGAGTAACACTCTTCCTGAAGGTAATTATGGTGCGTTGCACTAGGGTGAAACAACCTCGAGGGTGATAATGGGGCAATTCAATATATTGTAGTTAGGGAAGCCTCCTTTATTCAAGCGTCGTAATCCTACACTGGGACTGCATGTCTTTTTCTGTCTTATCCATATTTCTGATAAGGGCAAAGCATAGTACAGAGACAAGATATTTCAGGATGTCCTGAATTCATGGATGTTGCAGAGTGAAGTGGCAGGAGTGATGGTAAATTTTGTTTAATGATCTTGCCTCTTCCAGCCCCTGGTTATTGTCAAAGAATGCATTAAGGGGAAGTTCTGTGAGAGCAAAGCAGAGGGACAAGATATTGAATTTAGCAGAGCCATTTCATCCAGGTGACAAACTCATGGCAAGGCAAGAGTGTGCCTTATCCACCTTCCTCCCTGCCTCCCCTGCTCCCTCTCTCTCTCTTTTTCTTTACTTTTATCTGTCTTCCTGTGCAGCTTAGAATTAAATACAAAATTTGTGGAAAGTGTATTGGAGGGGATGGCCTCGTGGCATAGTGGTTAAGTTTGCACACTCTACTTCGGCAGCCTGGGGTTCACAGAGTCGGACCCCAGGCACAGACCTACACACCTCTCAACAAGCCACGCTGTGGTGATGACCCACATACAAAATAGAGGAAGACTGGCACAGATGTTAGCTCAGGGCCAATCTTCCTCACACACACACACAAAAAGTACGTAGAACAGCAGTATGCTGCAAAACTTCACCTGCATTTACCCACGTCTCAGTTGAGTATTTGGCATTGTTTCAAAAAGGAGAAGACGAGAAGTCCCACATTTACTTCAACAGGTCAACATTAGATCTTCAAGTTAGGAAAAGATATTGAAAGTAGGTAGAGGCACTCTATATTTCCTCAAATACTCATTCCGTCGTGTGGAAGAAATCTTCATTCATTTTAGCCATGAGATTATCAATATCATAGACCCACATTCAGTTTTCACTTGGTTGCAACCTCCTGCTGTTCCTCATCAACCACGACTCCACTGGTGAAGTCATTTGTACTGTGTACTTATTAGATTTAGATTAACTTAGAGATATGCTGTGAATTCAACAGTAAATAATGCACTTAAGATAATAATTACTATATTTTTTGTAAGCACCACACTTACCAGTGGCTCAATACGTTCTTTTCCTTTTGCTGTTTATTTCCACCAGGTAGATTAAACTGCGCTCTTAACAGTAGAACGTTTACCTATGTGGAACAAAATGTTCCAAAAACGCAATCTAGCATGTAATGACTTGACCACTTTAGAAAACCAGCTTCATTCGATTCATTTTTGAAACACATAAATTAAAATGTTTAAAAATAATTATATAGGGGCCTGTCCAGTGGCATAGTGGTCAAGTTTGCACACTCAGCTTCAACTGCCCAGGGTTTGCAGGTTCAGATCCCAGATGCAGACCTAGACTGCTCTTCGAGCCATGCTGTGGTGGCACCCCATATAAAATAGAGGAAGATTGGTGCAGATGTTAGCTCTGGGCCAATCTTCTTCACACACACACAAACTCATTATATTAAAGGATATGAAGTCGTTTGCACAATCTCAAGGAGAATGAACCAGAAAACCAAATTGAGAGTCTGGGCAGCCAGCACCAATCCTGCTGCTGCTGTCGCTGGCACTGGACGGGCCCCACACTGGGCTGGACGCCATGCCAAGCCCTTGCCTCTGTTTGGTCTGGAAGCTGGCTGTCTCTCTGCCACCTCTGAGGTCTTGGATTCCACTCAAAGCCCCACCTTTACGGCATTGTCTTCCACACCGAAATCATGTGCAGGAGCACTGATGCGGGAGCCTGAGCCACATGCCTGTGCCCTAGCTTCAAGGGAAGCTGGGAAAATGTGGCTATTTTCAAAAGACAGACTCACTAGATGGGAGATTTCCCAAATATAAAAAGAGTGCTCAAAGCATACAGATGGCTAAAAAGAATGACAAATGCTACTACACAAAGTATGTAATAATGACATGATTTTAAGTACAAATATTTTATTACATCAGCACATGATCAAGGATTGCACTATAATGTTCATTTTACCATAATACTTTACTATAACATTGAAAGAATTTCCTGCTTTTCCCCATTCAACAAATGATGCATGCTCCTTAACTTACTTTAAATTGATTGCATAAAAGGGAATGATTAGTCAACAAATAAGTCTTAAAAAGGCATATTCCACAATGTTTGGTTTGGAGTTTGCATATTAAAATACCCATTGAAATTCAAGGCTTGATATTTTATTCTTCAATTCTGTATTTGAGAGACTGATCTACTTCTACAGAATTTTAAAAAATGAAGTAGCCAACAATCCCACTTTAAGGATGGAAAGCCCTGGGACGAGATGACAAACCTGCTGAGTGTCATGAGCCACTGGTTACAAAACACTGCTTTACTCTCTAGGAGATACTTGACTCTCAACTTCCTATTGCTTCCTGAATCGGCTTGTGACACAAACACAATTGGAATAGCAGCAGCTAATCCCACACTTGCCCTGCTGCCTGAGGTCCAGCTTATCTGTCGTCCCTCCACCCCACCTTTGCCTGCTTGCTGTTGGAATCATATTACATGCTTGAACTGATCAGTGATTGGATGGCCAGGGCCATTTTGAGTAGCTGCCTTCCAACCCTCCAAAAAAATAATAAACAAAACTGAAAACCAGAGGACTCTCCAGAGCAAGAAATCCACACTGGCTCCAGAGTGCCCCCCACAGACTGGAACTGGAACCCAAGATGCCTGTGCTACAGGGTCAAGTGCAAGGAGGCTCAGCAGGACCCTATAGCAGCCTATCTCCTTCGGCTTTTCATTTACTGGGAATGAAGACACTTTACACCACAATGTGTCATCTGCCAAAAAGTGCTTATAAGTAGCAGCCTGGCCCAACTTACATCAATGGATAGATCATCCAGACAGAAAGTCAACAAGGAAATAGTGGCTTTAAATGATAAACTAGACCATATGGACTTTATAGATATATATATATAGAACACTCCACCCCAAAACAGCAGAATACACATTCTTCTCAAGTGTACATGGAACATTCTCAAAGATAGACCATATGTTGGGAAACAAGGCAAACCTCAATAAATTTAAGAAGACTGAAATCATATCAAGCATCTTTTCCAACCACAATGCTATGAAACTAGAAATCAACTACAAGTAAAAAGCTGGGAAGAGGATAAAGATGTAGAGACTAAACAACATGCTACTGAACAACCAATGGATCAGTGGAGAAATTAAAGGAGAAATAAAAAAATATCTGGAGACAAATGAAAATGAAAATAGGCCATACCAACTCTTATGGGATGCAGCAAAAGTGGTCCTAAGAGGGAAATTCATAGCAATACAGGCCCACCTTAACAAACAAGAAAAATCTCAAATACGCAATCTTAAACTACATCTAACAGAATTAGAAAAAGAAGAAAAAACAAAGCCCAAAGTCAACAGAAGGAGGGAAATAATAAAAATTAGAGCAGAAATAAAGGAAATTGAAACAAAAAAGATGGTAGAAAGGATCAATGAAACAAAGAGCTTGTTCTTTGAGAGGATAAACAAAATTGACAAATCCTCAGCCAGACTCACTAAGAAAAAAAGAGAGAAGGCTCAAATAAATAAAATTAGAAATGAAAAAGGAGAAATTACAACAGATACCACAGAAATACAAAGAATTATAAGAGAATTTTATGAAAAACTACATGCCAACAAATTGGGCAATCTAGAAGAAATGGATAAATTCTTAGACTCTTACAACCTCCCAAAACTGAATCAAGAAAAAAACGCAGAATCTGAATAGTCCAATCACAAGTAAAGAGATTGAAACAGTAATCAAAAACCTCCCCAAAAATAAAAGTCCAGGGCCAGATGGCTTCTCTGGAGAATTCTACCAAACAGTCAAAGAAGATTTAATACCTATCCTTTTCAAACTATTCCAAAAAACTGAGGAAGACAGAATACTCCCTAACATTCTACTAGGCCAATACCACCCTGGTACCAAAGCCAGACAAGGACAACACAAAGAAGGAAAATTACAGGCCAATAAAAATCCTCAACAAAATATTGGTAAACCAAATACAGTAATACACGAAAAAGATCATACACCATGATCAAGTGGGATTTATACCAGGGACACAGGGATGGTTCAACATCTGCAAATCAATCAATGTGATACACCACATTAACAAAATGAGGAATAAAAACCACATGATCACATCCATAGACACAGAGAAAGCATTTGACAAGATCCAACATTGATTTATGATAAAAACTCTCAATAAGGGGCTGGCCCCGTGGCCGAGTGGTTAAGTTCGCGCGCTCCGCTGCAGGCGGCCCAGTGTTTCGTTGGTTTGAATCCTGGGCGCGGACATGGCACTGCTCATCGGGCCACGCTGAGGCGGCGTCCCACATACCGCAACTAGAGGAATCCACAACAAAGAATATACAACTATGTACCCGGGGCTTTGGGGAGAAAAAGGAAAAAATAAAATCAAAAAAAAAAAAACTCTCAATAAAATGGGTATAGAAGGAAAGTACCTCAACATAATAAAAGCTGGATATGACAAACCCACAGCCAACATCATACTCAATGGGGAAAAACTGAACACCATCCCTCTGAGAACAGGAACAAGACAAGGGGGCCCACTCTCACCACTCTTATTCAATATAGTACTGAAGGCTTTGGTGAGAACCATTAGGCAAGAGCAAGGAATAAAAGGAATCCAAATATGCAATGAAGAAGTGAAACTCTCACTGTTTGCAGATGACATGATTTTATATATAGAAAACCCTAAAGAATTCATCAGAAAACTATTAGAAATAATCAACAGCTACAGTAAAGTTGCAGGGTACAAAATCAACTTACAAAAATCAGTTGCATTTGTATGCTCTAATAATGAACTTACAGAAAGAGAACTCAAGAGCACAGTCCCATTTGCAATCACCACAAACAGAACAAAATATGTAGGAATAAATTTAACCAAGGAGGTGAAAGACCTATGCAGTGAAAACTATAAGACATTACTGAGGGGCTGGCCCGGTGGCACAGCGGTTAAGTATGCATATTCCGCTTCTCAGTGGCCCAGGGTCTGCCGGTTCGGATCCTGGGTGCCGACATGGTGGTAAAAGCCATGCTGTGGTAGGCGTCCCACGTATAAAGTAGAGGAAGATGGGCAGGGATGTTAGCTCAGGGCCAGACTTCCTCAGCAAAAAGAGGAAGATTGGCAGTAGTTAGCTCAGGGCTAATCTTCCAAAAAAAAAAAAAAAAGACGTTACTGAAAGAAATTGATGATGACATAAAGAAATGGAAAGACATTCCATGCACGTGGACTGGAAGAATAAACATAGTTAAAATGTCCATACTACCTGAAGCAATCCCAATCAGAATCCCAATGACATTCTTCACAGAAACAGGACAAAGAATCCTAAAATTCATATGGGGCAACAAAAGACCCTGAATATCTAAAGCAATCTTGAGAAAAAAGAACAAAACTGGAGGCATCACAATCCCTGATTTCAAAATATACTACAAAGCGATAGTAATCAAAACAGTATGGTACTGGTACAAAAACAGGCGCACAGATCAATGGAACAGAATTGAAAGCCCAGAAATAAAACCACTCATCTATGGTCAGCTAATCTTCAACAAAGGTGCCGAGAACATACAGTGGAGAAATGAAAGTCTCTTCAATAAATGGTGTTGGGAAAACTGGACAGCCACATGCAAAAGAATGAAAGTAGACCATTATCTTTGGCCATACACAAAAATTAACTCAAAATGGATCAAAGACTTGAAGGTAAGACCTGAAACCATAAAACTCCTGGAAGAAAATACAGGCAGTACACTCTTTGACTTCGATCTTAGAAGGATCTTTTCAAATACCATGTCTACTCAGATAAGGCAAACAAAAGAAAAAACAAACAAATGGGACTTCATCAGACTAAAGAGCTTCTGCAAGGCAAAGGAAACCAGGATCAAAACAAAGAGACAACCCACCAACTGGGAGAAAATATTTGCAAATCATATATCCGACAAGGGCTTAATTTCCATAATGTATAAACAATTCACACAACTGAAAAACAAAAAACAAACAACCCAATCAAAACATGGGCAGAGGATGTGAACAGACATTTTTTCAAAGAAGAGACACAGATGGCCAATAGGCACGTGAAAAGATGTTCAACATCACTAATCATCAGGGAAATGCAAACCAAAACTACACTGAGATGTCACCTTACACCCATTAAAATGGCTATAATCACCAAGACAAAAAATAACAAATGTTGGAGAGGATGTGGAGAAAAGGGAACCCTCATACAGGGCTGGTGGGAATGCAAACTAGTTCAGTCACTATGGAAGACAGTACGGAGATTCCTCAAAAAATTAAAAATAGAAATACTATATGGCTCAGCTATCCCACTACTGAATATTTATCCTAAGAACTTGAAATCAACAATTCAAAGAGGCGTATGCACCCCATGTTCATTGCAGCACTAGCCAGACAGAGAAGGACACACGCCATATGATTTCACTATATGTGAAAGGTAAACTAACACACGGACAAAGAGAACAGATTAGTGGTTACCAGGGGGACGGGGGTTGGGGGGTGGGCACAGGGGGTGAAGGGGAGCATTTGTATGGTGACTGAGAAATAATAATGTACAACTGAAATTTTACAATGTTATACACATTACGACCTCAATAAAAAAAAATAGCAGACTGAAACCTTTTAGCTTATTTGCTTATTTAGAAACAAAACAGTTGGGACCTTATCTTTATTTAACGCATATGGTATTCCAGTTGTAACCAGCAACCTTTCAGTTAAAAGAAAATGACAGCAGCTTTTGCTTTCAACCAACCCATAAAATGAAGACAAGGAATAGATTAAATACTGAAATAGGGACTTAATCTCTTAGCAGCCTTGTAGGAGCTGCAAGTGGAGGCTCCAGGGGCCAGCCCTGTGGCCGAGTGGTTGGGTTCGAGTGGTTGGGTTCACATGCTCCACTTCAGCGGCCCGGGGTTTCACTTGTTTTGATCCTGGGCACGAACCTAGGACTGCTCATCAAGCCATGCTGAGGGGGTGTCCCACAGAGCAGAACTAGAAGGATCTACAACTAGAATATACAACTATGTACTAGGGGTCTCTGGGGAGAAGAAGAAATAAAAAGAAAAAGATTGGCAACAGATGTTAGCCCGGGCCAATTTAAAAAAGAAAAAAAAGAAGTGGGGGCTCCTGCTATTGAATACACACCTCATTTTTTTTGGCTGAGGAAGATTCACCTTGAGCTAACACCTGTTGCCAATCTTCCTCTTTTAGTGTGTGAGCCGCTGCCACAGCATGGCCACTGACAAGTTGTGTAGGTCTATGCCCAGGGAACCAAACCCAGGCGTCTGAAGCAAAGCACACCAAACTTAAGGGCTAAGCCACCGGGGCTGGCCCTGAATGGACACCTCTTTGAGGAGATGGATGACACATGTTAGCAAGTATTCCCCCCTTTTTCTACCACTTCTCCTCAAAAGGTCTCCAACCCAGACCAGCCAGTGCCTGTGGTGGTATAGACGGTGCCTAAAGAGGCTGAGAGGGCTTCACTGGCTTCAGTCACCAAGTCATAGCTCCTGTGTGGGGCTGTGTCTGCCATGTGGGTGGGACATGGCCCTGAGCATCCCCATCGTGCCCCAAGCCGACCACATTTACAGCTCATCCCAAGGGTGGCTGGAGGCTTTACAAAGCTAGACAGGCTGTCCCAGCCTATTTTGGTCTCTCCACCCTTTCAATTCCTACTTATCAACCATACCAACAATCTTGGCGCTTGACTGTATGCTGCCTTGCCCTGTTAATTAATTGTTTCATGTGTGTATGTCTTGCCTCCCTTCGAGAGAATTAATCTATTGCGGCTGTATTATGCATTTACTATTGTCTTATGAAATTATTGTTCTATTGTGAACTGGCAATGGGCAGGCATTATCTCATAGGATCCTCACAGAATGTTCCAGAGGTGGTGTCACCCAGGGAGTTCCCCAAAACATTTTCCACGTCTAACGTTTTGTTTTTAAGCGTGATTGCTTACAGGAATCAAGGAAGAACAATGCCAGGTGGCCAAACAGCAGAACCAGTCCAAACCAGAAAGGTCCAAGACGGCAATGGTGTGCCATGAGCAGAAGAAAACGTGCGCAAAACTGCCGCAAGCAAAAAGGGAAGATCTGCGTATGCCCCAAAAGCCCCGCCCCAAGCGATGAGGTGGAGACCCCTCCCCCTTCACATCCCATAAGAAACCCCTGCGCACCTTCCCTTGGGGAGAAGGTCTCTCAGAGCGCGAGCTCCGCCTCCTCCATTTGTTGATCAACAAATAACGTTTCTGCTCTGCTCTTCCGAACCCCGTCTCCTTCCGTTGGCGTGAGCAGCTCAGAGCAAAAGGACGCACTTGGGGGTCATCATCGGTCCCTTAGGGCTCGGTCATAGTGAGAGCGCAGGTATTCCAGACCTAGAAGGGTTAGCTCCTTCTTGGGGCTCTGTCAGGGATGGTGTGACAGCCCTCTGAATTGCTTGAGGCAGAATGTGGTGTCCGAGTTTAGAAAATATTAAAATTGAGTGGGAAGGACTTCAAATCAAAAGAAAGCTTGTGTTTTTATAAAAACAGGTGTGTTGTATTTATCCAGGAAAAGAACAAGATGCCAATTAGACCAGTTACTGGGGGTCAGGAAGACAAGATGGCTGCTGGCTGTCCCCTGGCTGAGAAACTGCTGGCAAAGGCGTCAGACCAGGTGCCACGAAGTTAGAGTCGTTCAACATTATCTTAGGACCGAAGCTCAATCTTTGGGAATTTTACAGCTTATATACTCTGTGTATGAACTCACTTGATTTTCCTTTTGCTCTCTTCTGGTACCAAGTAAGTAACAACGTCTTGGAAAATGTCTGCCTGTGCTAAGGGGACCCAAGGAAAGGGGGTTTGCCCAAGGCCAGGTGAGAGCTCTAAGGAGGGAGCCCTGTACTCTGGAGCGCTGTGTGTCTGTTGATGTAGAAGACGATTCCTTCACTTCCCAATGGAGTCCTAGGCTCTGGGAGGACAACAGTGCCCTCCACTTGTTGAATGAATAAGCATCCAAGCCTCTGAGCCAAAATTGACCGAACTGGAATAACCAAGGCCAGAGTTGTTCCATAATGTTTTCAAATTGTGTTCTTGGAGAAAAAATATTACCTAACTCTGCTGCTGCTTTTTTTTTTTCTGAGGAAGATTAGCTCTGAGTTAACATCCGCCACCAATCCTCCTCTTTTTGCTGAGGAAGATTGGCCCTGAAATAACATCTGTGCCCATCTTTCTCTACTTTATACGTGGGATGGCTGCCACAGCATGGCACAGCACGGCTTGATAAGCTGCGTGTAGGTCTGCACCCGCGATTTGAACTGGTGAACCCCGGGCCGCCAAAGCAGAATGTGTGAACTTAACCACTGCGCCACCGGGCTGGCCCCTGCCTAACTCTTCTTTTATAATGAAGTTAGGAAATGAAATTTCTGAAACAAAAGGGTAAATGTTAGAAATAAGGAAGGATTTCATGTTAATGAAAGGGATAAAGACACTGGAATGGGAAACGTTCTTCCCTGAGAGAGTTTAAAATTAGAGGATCTGTACAAAGCTGATATCTTAAAGAAGGGAAAAAAAAGGAATTTCACACCTGGCTGGCACGGACTTGGCGTAGTCTTGTCCAAGACTGGAGGATGGAACTTTCCCCTCGGTGCCCACAGAAGGTCTAGCTGACAAGAAGACGTGAAACTGACCTCTAGTCTGAGTTTTCCTTCTTTCTAAGAATATCATCTTGAACAAACACTTAACTCTTCTTTAACTTTTTTTCTTAATGGTAAAATAAAAATAACAGTCACTGCCCTGGCTCCTCAAAGGATCGTCTGGAGGTCACTGGTCAATGAACCGTTTGTGAAAGATCTTCGAACATTGTAGAGTTCGTTAAACTTGATAGTGGTGTTATCATCATTATTATTATTGACTTCTTTTTAACCTGGGACTTGTTGCCTCCTTCTCTCTGTCTCTTACCATAAATCCTGGTTCCTGCTCTATCAGGTTCCAAGTGTAGCTGGAGCCCAGCACGTAAGCCTTCTCTGCGCTCACTCAGCTGATTCAGACAGGTCTGGACCTGCGGGGTGGGGGTGGGGGGTGTCTGGGTGGAGGGGAGCGGTGGCCTGCCAGGCAGCTATTTCCATAACACAGAGGAATCTGTGAGAGGGATGAAGGTTGGACATAGGGTGCTGGTTTTCAACCTTCTCAAGCTCTTCAAGGAGAACCCAGATTTAGAGGTAACCAGTCAGCTGGACAGCTGCCTTTGCTGTGAGTCTGTCAAGAGCTAAGGGGGGAAAGGTCACCAGGGCTCTAAAGTGTCACTGGAAATACAAATTGAGGAAGAAATGATTTTTTATCAGCAGTCCTCTCATGCAGAGTCCTGAATGGGGTTGGAATGAACACCTTGATAAGCCCCTCAGTGATAGGGTTGAAGGTGAGACCCCACTGCACCTTCTGAGCTGACAATAGGTGTTCCTGCTAAGAGGGATGATCAGGTTAACTCCGAGGCTGTTGTTGGAGAGTGTCTGCAGGTTGGGGCCAGAGCCAAACATCCTTGGATTTGCAGGCTTTACAGTCGGTGGTCCTCCCTCTTTGCCTTTCTTCCATTGGACATCAAGGAAATATTGAAAGAAAATACATCCCAGTGTCTGCAGGTCTCAGTCTGGTCCAGCCCCAAAGCAGTGTGCTGACTGGGATGGCATTCTCTCTGAGCACAGGGATGTAGAAGGCATCGACTCATGGGGGATGAGATAGGGTCAGAGAGGAGTGGCTAATGTCAATTGCATCTAGAAACAGTGGTACTAGGGCAGGCTCATGCTCTCCTTCCCCTTGGACAAGCGTTTAGTCATTGGAAGCGTGAATAAAATGAATGAAAAAAAGCTGCAGCCCGAGCCATGCTTTCTCTCTCTCTTCTTCTGGCTAACACCAATTCAACCTTTAGAGTTCTGATTAGATCCTGCTTCTTCCAGGAAGCCTTCTCTGACTTCACAAGTCTGAGTCAGGCGCCGCACCTCTGTGCTCTGACAGATGCTGCTTCCCCTCACAGCGTTTACACCGCGTGTCGTCACTGCCTGGTTACAGTGCCTTTTCCTTTGCTGGTCTGTAAGCCCCACAGGGTAGAGACCAAGCCTGGAGTTCACTGTTGTACCCTCAGTGCCAATCACAGTACCTTGGACACCGTGCACACTCAATAAGTACCTGTTGTTTGAATGAAATAATAAAGGCTCAAGAATAGTGCACTTAGGAAAGGCAAGGAGAGAAACTTTCCTGGTGGAGCGTGGCTCCCTAAGGCCAAGCATTGGCACAGAGGCTGACAGACAGGATAGTAGCTCGTGGATCTTGGGGGGCAGCGATGGCTTCAGAGAGTCCAACAGGTTAGGAGCAGACAGGACACCAAACCAGCCCTGTCAAAGTCAGGAGCCACATGAAAGCGTGACCGAAGACGGCAGCTGCGAGACATCCAAGGAGTATCTGCCTCTCCTCCCCTTTAAGCCATATAGTTGGAGGAGGACAAGGCCCCAAACCGTTGTTCTTCCAATATTCTGCTCTCCTACTGGATCGCCAGGCTGCTATGCCTGGAGAGATGCCAATTACAGCTGGCCACACCGCCCGTGGCCTGGGCTCATGTTCTCATCATCACTTGTCTGCACCGTTGTTTCAGACAGCTTACCAGTCACCCTCGTCTGTTTGGGCCATGGACCCCTGGAGAATCCCATGCAATCTCGGAACCTTGCCACTGAAAACACCGCATGGGCACATAGGCACAGCACTTTACATATAATATACAACCCTGTGAAGCTCATCCACAGACCTCAGCTCTCCTCCTAATCCTTTCTAAACTGGTCCCCATATTGCAGTCAGAGTGAACTTAAAATTTTTATTATGTCTGTTGGATGCTTATTGTTTTCAGGAAAAACTCCAAGGCCCCTGGTACGGTGCTTGACACCTTTCCCGTACTCCTCACGCCCACTTGGCCCACCTTTTTATGCCAGCCATTGCTGCAGCAACTAGCTGTGCACAAATGTAACCTGAGATCAGCCTTCTCAGCTGGCCGGCCCTGCTTCCTGTGCCAGGCTTCTCTGCCAATGCCGTCAGTGGGGCACACCTGTGGGAACATGCTCACCTACCCTGTGCGTGTATAGCCTGGAAGCATGAGGGAATTACCACCCCGTGGGACAGCTCTTGACCAATGAGAGATACTCCCTCTTTCATCTCTCGGGCAGACAACTCTGACCCCTGTGGGATCAGGGCCCAGTGGCTTACCGCAGTGACCGTAAGCGCCCTCGGCCTGATTTGCCCTCCTTTCCTGTTTCATCTTCCCAGTATCTCACTCCGGTTCCTTGGGAACTTCCCAAGATAGACTACCTGAACACAAGCCGTTTTTCAGGCTCTGCCTTTGGGGCGACCCCAGGCTCAGACAGATGACATAAAGGTCCTGCATGGTCTGGCCTCTGCCTACCTTTCAAACCTCATCTTCTGCAGCTCTAACCTCCACACAGTAATTGTTGCCTCTGTCGTACTGTTGAGCTTTTCACACCTCGTCTGAGATATGCTGCTGCTCTTCCTTGGGATGAATTCTCTACCCGTCCTTCAAGCTGTAGCTTATGTTGCCTCTTCAAGGAAAACGTCTGTAAAAACTTCTCTCCGATTTGTGCTACCTGCCCTTCCTCTGGGGTCTCATAGTCCTGAGCGTCCCTCTTCACAGCGCTTAGCACACTGTGCTGTAAATATCCTTGTGCCTGTCTCCCTCCCTCGCTGGGTTGGGAGCTTTTGGAGACATAGCCAGTGAGTTTTATCTGTTTATCTTTCTCAGGCCTAGGACAGTGCCTGGACCCCAGATTGGAACGCAGTAGTTGTTTGTTGGCTGACAGATTGAATGAATGATGTATGAGATTTCCGAATCGATCCTGGAGCAGGCAATATTTGGCTCTTTGTAAAAGTTGGACCCGAATGAAGCCAAAGGGAAAGTCCGTGGGCTCTAATCGCTGTCGCCTGCAGAGATGGGGTCCCAGCCTGACTGGCCAAGGGTGCAGGGCAGGCCTCTTCGGTGGGATGGCCAGTAAAAACCTGGGCTGGGGACACTTTTCCCTAATGGGCCTCCCGGGACTTTGCATGTGCCGCTGTGGGGAGCTGACCCCACACAGAATCTGTCAATGCCATCTCCTTTTCAGGTTCTGCTTCATAAAAAAAAATTCAAGAAGTCACTTCTTCAGGTCTTGCTTGAGAGGATCCATTTGGGAGCCAAATTTGACAGGTTTCAAAGATGCAGGACATTTGTCTCCTTCACCACTTATTCGCTGGATGACTTTAGGCAAGTCACCTAAACTCTCTGGGCTTCAATGTCCCCTTGCACGTGTAAGCCAAATGTTCCTGGACCTGCCATGCCCATGGGTACCACTGAGTCCACATTAACACACGTGCTAGAATGTGCCAACTGCTTGGCCTCCAGCCGCATAAGCACAGGCTCTAGAGCCATGCTTCCATCTCCCTTGTCATTTCTGGGCCAATAGGTCTCTCACATGTGCTCACACTCTACTGACAAACTATTTGGGGAGGATCCCTGGCCACTGTCACTGCTGATGTCCGACAGTAGGAGGCACCCTCCCACCTCTTCTCTGCCACTGCCCAGTGGGGCCACTGGTGGTACTGCTGAGTTCTAGGAGAAACAGGAAGAATGCCTGCCCCCTCCCTTTGACTGTGCTTGGTCACCTGGGCCTTAAGACAGCATTGCTTGTCCCTGAGGGCCCTACACTTTCTTCCATCAAACCAGGGAGGGGCTGGGCTGGGGGACTAGGCAGCACACTATTCCACTTCCCCTTTGTTTTCTTCTTCCCACCAACTCCAAGACACCTGCCCTGGGACTTCTTCCATTCTTAGACACACACACACACACACACACACACACACCTCTTGCCCGTCAGATCACACAAAGAGATGCTGGAGAGAGGGGCAGTCGCATGCTCCACATGCCCAGTGGACATCTAGGCTTTGGTAGGACAATCCCGCTAAGAGATAATAAAACCTACCTTATGTGGTTGTTGTAAGAATGAGAAATTGTATGCAGAGTACCTATCTTGCAACAAATACAATGAATTAAGATCTAGTATGTATAAAGAACTAAAAGTCCATGAGAAAAAAGACAACCAAATATAGAAAATAGCAAAAGATATAAAGAAGCACTGATTGAAAACACAAGTAACTAATAAATGTATGAAAATATATTCTCGATCTTACTAAGTAATCAGGGAAATAGAAATTAAAGCGATGAGATAGCATTTTCACTTATGAAACTGGCCAGACTAAAGCTGGAGAGAAAATGTGCATGTTGCTGTGGATAAATGGGAAGTGTGAATCTGTTGGTGGAGGTGTAAATTGGACAACTTTTTGAAGATAATGATTTAGCAGTCAGTATCTACTAAAGTGAAAAATATGGATGCTTTTGCCTCACCCAGTTCACTTCCAGGTATGTATCCTGGAGAGATACTCAGAAATGGATCCAAAAAGACATGCTCCCTGTCACACTGTTTGTAAAAGTGAAAAATAGTGATTACCATTGATAGGAGAAAGGGTTAATAAACCACCATTCCTAAATGCAAGGAAACCCTATGCAGACTGGATGGATTTAAGTGGCATGGAAGGATGTCCAAAACATAGTCTAAGGTGAAAAAGCAAGCAATGAAACAATATGCGCAGAATGATGCCCATTTTTTCTTGCGGAAAAAAAGCCCAAGGATTCATTACCAAGAGGCCATCCCAGCCAGCTAGCATAACATCCCCCGGAGTGTGATTTCCTTGAAGGCAGGACCAGACCTTTCACATTTTTGACCTTCACAGCCTTCACAAAACCTGGTACGTAATGAACACTAACCAAATGCCTGTAAAAGGCAAGAAGGATGAGAGACAGGGAGGAAGCGAAGAAATGGATCCATGAGCTATCCTAGCACCTGAGGTCTGATTACAAAAAGAAAAAGTTTATATGGACCTTTTCCTAGCGACAAAGCTTTAGCGGAACACCCTGATGATGCATTTTCAAGGGATCAGACCCTTTAGGTAGAAAACATAAAAACATGGACATAAAGAAGAGACCGAAACATATAAGCCTTGCGTCAGGGGAAACCTTCTCAGAAGGGAACTCTTGCCTAGTCAACCATGTTGTAGCAGGCCTCTTTTCCAAAGTCGTTTGTGGCCTAGGGACAGCAGGTGGCAGTAGAATCAAGCTTTTTGGTGGTAGAAGCTTCTGGAGCTTCAAATGGTTTTCGGAAGACAAGCAGCTTTTAGTGAAAACCTTTCATCTAAAAACCTAAACTCAGCACAAGAAGAAAAACAAAAAACAGAGCGAGCCTCAGCCACTCCGGATCCAGATGTCATTCGCTGCCTGCCATCCACAGGGCCACAGCCTCTCCTGTCTGGAGTCCTGGGATTTCTACCAACAGCGGCAGGAAAGGGACCTGGGATCTGCCTCTCCTTGAACAGCAATGTGAGCGGGTTTCTGCCCCGATGGGGCCTGTGTCCCATTTTGAAGCTGATTCACCAGGAAACAGGCTTTGGTCACTGGAGAGGTCCACCCAAATTCAGAGCAAATTTACACGTGACGGAAGGGCTTTTTTAAAAAGAGATTTTGCAGACAATAAAAAAAATGAACTACTGACACACACCACAACATGCATGAACCTCAAAAACATCATGCTCAGTGAAAGAAGACAGTACAAAAGTCTACATAATGCATGACACCATTAATAGGAAATGTTCAGAATAGGCAAATCTAGAGGCAGAAAATAGATTCGTGGTCGTCTAGGGCTGGGGAGGCGGTGACGGGGGAGCAGTGCTAATGAGTACAAGGTTTCTTTTGGGGATGATGAAAATGTCCCCAAATTAGATTATGTTCATGGTTGCATAACTCTATAAATACACTAAAAACTATTGAATTGTATACTTTAAATGGGTGAACTTTATGGTATGGAAATTATCTCAAAAAGCTGGTTAAAAAAAGAGACAAATGGGAAAGTAGACTTTGATCACTAATACATTTCAAGTGAAAATAAACCTCAAATTATTACCGGAGAGAGAGACAGAGGCAGCAACAGGGAGAGAAAGAGGCTCTGCAGCTGCCACGGAAAAGAATTGCTACAAGGCCTCAGTTTCTTTTCCGTATCCACATCTCAAGTCTGAGTAAGAATTATTTAACATGAAACATGAACATGCACAGCCCATAGTAATCATGGAATTTGTGTTATTTTCCCAGAATGTCCATCTTTACCAGCAAGATGACATTCGATCTCCAAACCCAGCTGCGACACGCTTTGCTATTGGTGCAACTCTAAAGGTCTCCTCTGCTGCCCCCACCCGGCTCACAGGTTCATTGTCCATCAGCAACCTTTTTATCACGCTTACAGTGATGCAAAGACCCTGAGCATAGAAGATTAGGTCAATGACAACATTGTGCTGGGAAGAATCTGAGTAAGAGGAAACCCCTCTCCCTGGCTACCTGAAGCAAGAGATTGAAGTCAGTGGCTCCCGTCTGCAACATGACCCTGGAGGACAGCAGCACAATGGAAACCCTGCCCCCACCAGAACAACAGCTCCTGTATTAGAGAATGGAGATGTTATCAGAAGCATTTCTAGGAACTATGGAATATCAGGCTAAATGTCAACACATTAGCCAGCATTGCATTTAAATTCACGCAGATTTTTAACTCTGTAGGCATCCTAGTAGCTTTGGAGGGGAAAATTGTACTCTGCTCATTGTATAATGGGTGAGAAAATGGGCTAAGGATCCAGGCTGCCTTATTTCAAAACTTGGCTCTGCCTCCTGTGAAACCAGGGCAACTACTCAACCTCTCTGTGCCTGTTTCCTCACATATCAATCAAGAGAATACTAGTGTCTGTCTTATAAGGCTGTTGTAAGGGTTCTGTGAGTTGGTGTAAAGTGCTTGGCCCATAGTAAGCACTCAATAAATGCTGCATTCAACAAATGTCTGTTGAATATAGTTGTGGCTCAGTGTGTGCCTCTGATTTTGATTTGGGAATACTACAGTTAACAAAACAGATCTCGTTGCTGCTCTCATGGAGCTTACTTCCTGATGGGAAGAGGCAAATAGCAACAAAAAATACGTGTATATTGCTGTTGTCTGAATTGTGTCTCCCCCCGCCACCCACCCAGTTCCCATGAAGCCCTAACCTCCAGGGCAATGATGTTTGGAGGTGGAGCCTTTGGGAGATAATTAGGTGTAAAGGAGGTCATGAGAGTGGGGCCCTCATGATGGGATTAGCGCCCTTATGAGAAGAGGAAGAGACACCAGAACTCTCTCTCCACCATGTGAGGACGCAGCGAGAAGGCAGCTGTCTACAAGCCAGGAAGAGAGCTCTCGTCAGGAAATGAATCTGCCACCACCTTGATCTTGAACCTCTAGCCTCCAGTGCTGAGAAATAAATGTCTGCTGTTTAGGCCCCCCAGACTGTGGTATTTTGTTATAGCAGCCTGAGCAGACAAACGCAGTTTTATATGTATATATGTATTTGAAGCGGGAACGTTGCAGAGGTACCTAGCTGGTTTTACCGGTGGAAAGATCCCTATACCAAACTACAGCAAGGAGTGGGCATCCCCATGTTAGCAATGGTACCTTCCCTCAGTGGTGCAGCCGTGGAGAAGCCATGTGATGCCCTGTATCTTAGATCCCTGTATCTGTAAAATGAACTAGATTATCCCTGAAATGTTTGTCCTGCCCATCTTATGGGTAAACACCTTCTAGGTAAATTGTACACACAGGTGTGCTAATGCCTAGGGTGGCGGAGAGGGTGGCCTTGGAGTAGATACTGATGATCTCAATTGTACTTTTCAAATGGAAGATTAATTAAATGCCTAAATTTGGATTTGGCTTCCTAGTTAGCAATGTTTCCTTCCTGGAAAAGAAATAGTGTGTGTCAGACAGAACTGCTCCTTCAGATCATTTTTTCCCTCTTCCTTGGTTTATTGTGAGCTCCGACTGTGCAGTTCTGGAGTCTCTTCCTCCCCAGATAACAGCTGAGAGAACAGCGCTTACAGTTTCCTTGAGGTTCTTTTGACAAATGGCTGATGTCTGATTGATCTAGTCTCATTTCCCCTGTTACTGTCGCAGAAAACTGTAGAGAGTGTAAAAGCTGTTGAAAATGTAAGAGGATCATTTTAAAATTATTCAGACGTTTTGTGAAATTTGATTTTTCTCCTTCTCTCATCTCTGAATGCTTTCACTGGGGTGTCTTGGATGTAAAAAATTTATTCAAGTTCTTTTGCTCTTGAATTCTCCAATTCTCTGAGCAGGTGACAGCCCCTAGGAACGTACCCGAGGAAGCATCTTGTCACTTCCATCCGTTGATCCCTGCGTGCCTCCCACCTCCACAGACACCAAAGGAAACAAGCAGCTCCTCCCGTTCGCGCTGGTGCAGAGGAACTGAGCAAGGGGCAACCACGGGGCACTCAGAGCAGACCATACAACGAAACCGGCAGGCAGCTCGCGATGGCGGAATATTTTTTCCTGGTGATCAGACTAGAAGAATCTTCATAAAACTGACAGATATGTTATTTTCACTTCTGAACTGTCCATTTTATAATAGACTGTTCTTAAAAAGGAAATAGAAATGATATTTTTGAAATATAAAGAACATGCTCAAACTCGTTGTTAAGATAATTGCAAGGAAAATTACAAGAGGATGTTTAGCTGATTGGCAAAAAAAAAGTGAATAACCTCCTCTGTTGGCATTTTCACTTAAAGGTGGTGGGAGTACAATTTGCTGTCTGGAGGGCCGTTTGACAATATCTATCAAATTTATAGTGCACAAAACCTTGGCTTCAGTAACTCCACTTGTAAGAATTTATCCCATAGATATTCCAGACATATGCTTAAAGATGTAGGTACAAAAGTATTTATTACAGAATTATTTGTGAGAGTAAAAAATAGAAACTGAGAGATCATGAAGAAGACCAGTTAAATAAGTTTGCAGCTAGACTACATCCATATACTGCAATACTATTAAAGAGCCATCCTGGGCCAGACCCAGTGTCCTAGTGGTTAAGTTGGGCACACTCTGCCTTGGCAGCCCCGGTTTTGTTCTTGGGCATGGACTTGCACCATTTGTCTGTCAGTGGCCATGCTGTGGTGGCAACTCACATACCAAAAGAGGGAGATTGCCAGTGGATGTTAGCTCTGGGCGAATCTTCCTCACCAAAAAAAAAAAAAAAAAAAAGCAATCCCCATGATGTATTGCTAAGGGGGCAAAGGCACAATAGCATATGTAAATAACTCCATTGTATGATATACTGAAACTAGTGACACAGGCCACATCTGGGGAAGGAAATTAGGAACCATTTTTCATTGTACATCCCAATATTTCACTGTATACCTTTTTCTTTTCTTTTCTTTTCTTTTTTTTCTGAGGAAGATTAGCCTGAGCTAACATCCGCCACCAATCCTCCTCTTTTTGTTGAGGAAGATTGGCCCTGAGCTAACATCTGTGCCCATCTTCCTCTACTTTATATGTCGGACGCCTGCCACAGCATGGCCACAGCATGACTTGATGAGTGTTGTGTAGGTCTGCGCCGGGGTCTGGGCCTGTGAACCCCCAGGCCACCAAACTGGAGTGTGCGAACTTAACTGCTACGCCACCAGGCTGGTCCCTGTATACCTTTTTCAAACTTCGGATTTTGTATCATCTGTAGGTATTACTTTTGTGTGCGTGTGTGAGGAAGGTTATCCCTGAGCTAACATCCTCTCCATCTTCCCCTATTTTATGTGGGACGCCACCACAGTGTGGCCTGACAAGCAGTGCTATATCCATGTCCGGGTTCAGAACCTGTGGACCCTCGGCCGCGGAAGTGGAGCACGTGAACTCAACCACTACACCACCAGGCCAGCTCTCAACATATTCTAAAAATTAATTAAAATTTCAACAGCCACAATCGTGACACAAAAAGTCTGTAAGAATAATCGCTTACATGCATTGAATTTTGCTGTATGTCAAGCACTGATTTTCCAAACACTTTGCATGCATTATTTGATTTGATTCAACCATGACCTTGCAAGGTAGATACTATTATTATATCCATTTCTTAGAGGTGGAAAATTGTGGCAGAGAGAGACTGAATAACTTGCCCAGGGATTCACATCTAGTCAGTGGTAGAGCTGAGATTTGAACCCAGGCAGCCTGGTTCCAGAGACCCGGCTGTTAGCCACCATACTCCACGACTCCTATGTGATCTCAGACCTCCATAATGACCTCTTGCTCATATTGCAGCCAATATGAAACTTAGATAACAAACTGACATGTGGAAGAAACAGCTCATTTCTCTATTTTCTTTGAATCAACTTAAGTCTAATTTTGAGTACCCTTCTAGCTTTGTTGGCAGAAAACATAATCTCAGTCATGATTGGGGGTCCCCCCTCCAAGGGTTGTGCAAAGTCCCAGGGTCTTACTTGTCCCTGAAGCCTGGCAGAGACCCCACCAGTTGTCAGCCCACACTGGTTACCACAGAGACGTCCACTGACCCCACTCAACGCTCTCCTGCCACAGAGTGCGGTGCTCCCTGCTCTCACCCTCAGACTGCAAACTTCTTTATATCTTGGGAAATTTTCTCCTTCGTTTTTCCTGCTACCTTCAAAGGCATCGAGAACATTCTCTTTAATGAGCTCAGGTTTTATCTAAAGACAGCAAGATCATTCTGCAAAAAAAATCTCTAAGGTGAGAAATTGCTTAGGGCCTATCTAACTTCTTTAGGTCAAAGGGGAAGAGAAAATATAGGAAGAAGACAAAGGAATTCATATCTCAATAAATTATCCTGCCACAGAGTGAAACCCATGAAGAAAAGAATAATTTTGGATTTGGAATTCACCTCCTTCATCATTTCCCTCTGCAAGTGTTTGGACTTGTGTGGTTCTGGAAGGATGATTGTAATAAATAAATAAAACTTCCACTGGTAGCAGATTTGGACTAAAACATGGGACAGTTAACACCTGCAGTTTGAATGCAAAGGCACACAGCATCCACTTTGCAAAAGGGACAAAAACCCGATGGGGAAACGAGGATAGCCCCCCTTATACCTTAAAAGTCCTCAAATAAAAATTAGTGGAGTTCTCGGCCCCTGTTCAGCTAACCAACCCATAAATGCAGAAAAGAAGACAAGATTGAATCCAAGGAAGAAAGTGTTAGAATCCAAGGCCCAGAAATCAAAGAGCACGTATTTAAGTAGACACCAGGCAGATCCCAGAACTTTAGGATGGTTAGAGCAGGCAGGAAAAAGGAGATGTATGATCTAAGCCTAGGATCTTTCGACTACAGGAGGCTGGGTAAGAGGGCTGCTCCAAATTCCATCTGCCACCAACGAAAGCAGAAAGGAAATGTGCAAGGCGAGCCAAGCCGCGGAGAGAGAGTCCAAGATGGGTGTGCCTCCCGGGTGTTTAGCAATCTTGTCCAGCTCAGCAAATCTGTGTTTCTTTATTCTTTGGGCTACTACCTGTTTTAATGAGCAGGGAACATTTGATCTTAAGCAGTTTCGGAAACCCAGTTTTCCCCCAGCCTCTGTCTGAGTTTTGTAGCGGGAAAGGAAGATCGGCGGTCCTGGTCACATTTGCGTGTGATCGCCCCGGTCAGCTAATTCCTGGTCCTTAGCTCCACCTGGTGGATTCCCAGGCTAGACAGGCTCTGAAAAGAGACCAGTGATGAGAAGGGTGTACTTTTGCTGATAAATCTGGACTTCCATCAGTTTCTTTATAGACAATACCTTGTTCTACTCCAGTCTGTCCTTGTTCATATTGAATGAGTGCTCTCATTTATTTCCATTAAAGCCAAAGGTGTAGCTGTGAGTTGCAGAATCTAATGCATTCCTTTTCTCTCTTCTTAATAACTGAACAGCATTATACCATCAGGAAACTAACATCAGCACAGAAAAGCATATTCCACTCATAATTATTTCCTCTGATGGTCAAACTCAATCAAAGCTCAATAGGGTCATTTAATTAACTAATGGCCTAGCTCCTTGCTCCCCATGGGGCTCCTTTGAGTAATAACTGGTTAAACAGTCATAGGAGTTTTTCAAGAAATTTCACATTCAATTATAAAAACAGATGAAAGAACATTATAAAGCATGGCAAGCTAAGGATTTCAGGTACAAAGGGATTCAGAGTTGATTCTTACACAAAATCCATATGTGGAGATAAGAATTAGTATCAGTGTAGGTTTAAGCCAATAGGGTATACAAAACAAATTCAACAGTCTACACTTGTTTGCTAGCCTGCTGTGCCCCTGTCAGTCACGAGACTTAAAATCACTAAAATCATTGCTCTTTATTCCTTATCTAGAGTCAATGTTTAATTGCTGTTATGGACTGAATTGTGTCCCCCCACCAATTCATACGCTAAATTCCTAATCCCCAGAACTTCGTCATGTGACCTTGTTTGGAGACATGGTCTTTACAGAGGAAACCAAGTCAAATGAGGCCATTAGGGTGGGCCCTCATCCAACAGGCCTGGGGTCCTTATAAAAAGGAGAATTTGGAGACAGACATGCGTAAAGGAAGAATACAATGTGAAGATGAAGACAACTGTCTATCAAAAAGCCAAGGGGGGCGCCTGGAACCCATCCTTCCCGCAGCCCTCAGAAGGAACTGGCCTTCCCAACATCGTGATTTCAGACTTCTAGCTTCCAAGAAATGTGACACAATAGATTTCTGTCATTTAACGCCCCTCAGTTTGTGGTCCTTTGTTAAGACAGCCCTAGCAAACTAACATAATTGCCTCCGGAAAATGAATAAGAAGCTCTCTGCAAAAATACAATTAATCCATAGAATGCTAGAGTTGGAAGGGATCTCAGAAAACATATTTCTCAATCCGCCTGTTTTGAAATAAGATGCTGAAGTCATATAGCCAGTTGGTGACCTAGTCATGCTTTTAGCTCAACCTTCAGTCCATCCACGTTCTATCTTAGTCTGCAGGCTATTTCAAAGATGGTGGCCAAATCAGCCTATGATATTGATTAGATCCAAAACTTTGTCAGAAGGAATTTCCTGGGGGACAATATGTAAGCATAGGCCCTTTCTAAGTATTTGCTAATGGAAACATGAGCTAAATAGAGAATTAATCGCTGTCTGCATGCCAGCCAAAAGATTGATACTCAGTGGAACAGCGAGACAGGTAACTTCACCTCTGACTGGGTCACTAGGATCCATCACGCCTCTAGAGAAGGACTTGGTTGTGGTGAAAATCTGGTCCTGGCTGGAGGGCTGTCCCCATCCCACTGAGGATGATTCACCAGAGTGACTCAATCTATGGGTTAGAAGCTCAGGTTCATGTGAGCAGGGTGGGGGCTGGGGGAACAGAGCCTGAGTGATGCTTCATGGCGGGTGCAAAGACTGTTATAATAGTAAGCACGCTGTTGGTTAAAGTATGTGACACAAGTAATTGCTAGAGATCCCAAACCAGCTATCACTTAGGATTATGGAGATCTGATCTAATATCAGACAGAAAGCCCAGTTTCAACTCTGCAGCAGAGGCCTTTGAGAAGTGTTCAGGAGTAATTGGCATTTAATCAATGCAATCATTATCACAGCACATGGCTCCTGCGGCTTCAGGCCCCCTTGCGACCACTGAACTGTAAAAGGGAGAATATGTCCGTGTAACTTTACCACCACCAACATTTGATTCACAGCCCCAGACTAGGCCCAAGCGGAAATGCATTCACATATTCATATTTTTGTATTGAGAAGCACAGGTTCACCGGCACTGAGAACTCCGTCTTGTATCAATGGTGATATAAACAGTGATGGGCATGTTCCCTTTAGAGAGGCCTAGTCAGCATTAATTTTGATAGACAGGAGAGTGAAAGCTATAGCAGGCTGCTAAGCATTTGATTTTCATCTAATCTTCTCTAAACCTTCCATGAAACATTGGGAAGAAAACGACTGTTCTTCACTCCCTGGGATATGGAAGGAGCATATGCTGCTTATAATTAAGGGACAAAGAAGTATTGACTCTGCTCTTGGTTTTGCTTCAAAAAGTGTTACCATTGGGCATTAAACTGGATATTTACAGGGGAATATACTTTTCTTGGGTGGTAGACGCTATTTTTAGGCCTATACTCTCTCTCTTTTTCCTATCAGGAGTTCAGGTTTGCTTTCACCCATTTTGTAAAAGGCAACTAGAAAAAAGAGAAGGCCCAATCTCCCCTCTCAGCATCTTACGAGTCTTCAACGCATGACCAACGAGAGGAAGCGGGGAGAAAGAAAAGGGTATCCTTGAACTTAAGGACCCATAGAATGTTTTCTTAGACGATGGTAGTCTATTTCAGTGTTTTTCAAAGGGTACTCCCAAATTACCCACTTCAGAATGACCTAAAGAGCTTGTTAACAACACAGAGTGCCAGATGTCCTTGTGTGTTCTGAATCAGAATTGACGGGAGAAGGACCCTGGAATCTACGTTGTTAACAAGTGTCTCCTATATACACGAACATGGATTCAACTCATCTTCCCTACGTCTCCACATTGCTGGGCTCCGAGGCTCAATCTCTTTACCTACACTTAGGCCCTTGATTACACCATGTCTCAGGCCCTCGAACGTTTTTATATGCAAATAGCTGTCAAATTTATATCTGGGGCTGGCCCAGCGGCACAGCAGTTAAGTTCGCATGTTCCACTTCTTGGCGGCCCGGGGTTCTCTGGTTCCCATCCCCGGTGCAGGCATGGCACCGCTTGGCAGCCATGCTGTGGTAGGCATCCCAGGTATAAAATAGAGGAAGATGGGCACGGATGTTAGCTCAGAGCCAGCCTTCCTCAGCAAAAAGAGGAGGATTGGCAACAGATGTTAGCTCAGGGCTAATCTTCCTATATAAAAAAAAAAGAAAAAAGAAAAAAAAGTTATATCTGTAGCCCATACCTCTTCCCCCAAACTCCAGAATCCTATATCTAACTTCCTGAATAATGGCTAATAGGCATATTCAAAAACAAACTCTTTAATTTTCTCTCTGAACTTGTTCTTCCTCATCTCAGGAAATGGCACCACTGTTCACCCCAAAACCTTGGAATCGTTCTTGGCTCCATCCCTGACATCCTCCTCACTTTCTCTCATCCTCACTTCCAACCCGTTAGAGACTGTGAGCTCTTTCAAAATATGCTCCAGAAAACGAAAAACGACCCCGATCCTGTCTATTCCCTGGGCTCCTGCAGCAGCCTACTGCTGGGGCCCTCTGCTTCCTTTCTACATCAGTCAGAGTTCAGTTGCAGATAACAGAAACCACTCTAGCTCTTTGAAGCAGACAGGGACTTAGCACAGTTGTGGTAGATTGATGCCACAACAAGCCTTTCCATCCCACACACCTTTGTGCAATGTGACTTTGCCACAACTCCCAAAGAGAAATGGAATCTATTTTTCCCATGTCTTGAATCTGGGCCAGTCCTCTGATGAACTTTGATCCACAGAATGAGGGAGCAGTGATGTACGACCCCTAGACGTGGCCATAAGAGGCGTTTGCAGCTTCCGTTTCACTCTCCTCGAGGGCAGCCTGCTTATAAAGCAGCTGAGGCTTCATTATTGAACAATGAGAGACCACACAGAGGGACAGGGCTCAGACTTTTAGGCATCCCCGCCAAGATCTCAGACATGTGAGGTGAGCCATCTGGGACCTTCCAGCCTTGCATAGCTGACAGCTAAATGCAACGACGCATGTGAACCCAGGTGAGAGTGGCAGAAGAAGCGCCTAGCCAATCTAAGGTTCGGGGGTGCTCATTACACAGCAACAGATCATTGACATGTCAGTAAAATTAGGCCTTACAACCCCTCGGAGGACTGTAGGGGTAGGCTCTAGGCTAGGCCTCCAGGAATGGCTCCCAGAATAATTCTGCGGAACTGGCCTGCCAGAAGAGCTGCTACTTCTGCCATAATCTAGAAGCTAAGGATCAGGAAGCCATCAACCACTTTCTAGCTCCAGAAACACATGGCCTTAGCCATGATCTGGGAATCAGGGTTCACTACAAGCTCTGTTGGCTGCAGGGCCATACCACGGTCATTTAACGTTAGTAAAATGGATAACTAATGTGCTGTCACCACCTTTTCCCCACTGAAGTTAGTTCTGAATTCAAGACTCATACAAGTGCATATGACTGGCCAAAAGTAAATTACGTCTGAACTTATAGCTGCAAGAGTCTGGGAAAAGTAGTTTTTAGCTTTTTAGCCTATGCTCTGCTGAAAGACACAGAGGAGGAATTCTTAAACATATTGTGTTCACTGTTATAGCACCTAAAATAATGCCTGCACATGATATGTTCATTAAACATTTGTTAAATGATTGAACTAGAGCTGGATAAAGGAAAGGCACAATTTAGAGATGACTGTTTCTAGTTAGCCTAGAGTATGACAGTCTATATGCCTAAAACTGCTTCTGTCATTCCCCTTTATGAATATATCCTGGAGTATCAACAAAGATTTAGAATTCCGATTTTTTTTTAGCCTAGTACTCACCATCTTTACTATCACTGTACAACCATCTCGAGTCAAACACATTGGGTCTTTTTTTGGTAATACATTTTCATTAAAAAGATGACTTTGGCAGGATAAGTTTTTTTTTTTTTTTGAGGAAGATTAGCCCTGAGCTAACATCTGCCGCCAAGCCTCTTTTTTTTTTTTTTTTGCTGAGAAAGACTGGCCCTGAGTTAACATCTGTGCCCATCCTCCTCTACTTTACACGTGGGACTCCTGCCACAGCATGGCCTGACAAGCAGTGCATAGGTCCACACCCAGGATCTGAACTGGTGAACCCTGGGTCACTGAAGTGGAACATGCAAACTTAACTGTTGCGCCACCAGGCTGGCCCCAGGAAGAAGTTTTTGAAGGGCAAGCTCTTCAGGCTTTCCTGCTTCCCATGACTTTGGCCTCCATCTCTCTTTGAGGGTTTGTTCTTCAGGATACTGACAGCTTGATTTCTCTGGGTAACATTATGAAAAGGAAATTAGCTCAGTATGTCTTCTACTGAATTCCATCTGTAGCTCAATGTTTTAAGGTATTTGTGAACAAGGCTACAGAGCAATTTTGATAAGACAAGGCAATGTTCCAGTCTCTGAGAATATTTATCCCAAGAAACCATTTTTTTTTAAATAGCACCAAACGGCCTGAAAATCCACCCACGCATGAGCAATCTCCTGCAATATACAGAAAGCTTTTCAGGTGTCACAGCCGTAATAGCAGGTGGCTCCTTCGGGTAGAAAAATTATGGCAAGGATATAGAGACAGAAAGCAAACTGTTTTGATATTCTGGGTACAGCTTTTCCCAAGTGAATCATTCCCATATGCCTACTCTTACCATGGGCCCCTTTCCAGAGGAAGTGGGTTGTGTGAAGGGAGGCATAAAGATGCATGATGGTGGGCAAACTTCGATGGGGCCCATATTTAGCAGATCCAATTAATCTTTAGATATTTGACTACCCACTCTTCTATAAGTCTCAAAAGATAAACTCTGAATACAGATTTGATACCTGTTTTTCTCCCCTCATAATAAATACATAATCTTGTTATGAAGATTCAGCGGTGCTCATTTGAGGCAAGATTGCTTCTGAAATTTCATATAAGTAGATTTTAAATACAAGCTTATAAGGAAGGTTGAGACTAGAGAAATTTGCAAAAGGTAGTCATTGAATTCACTTTTTTATTATGTAATATTTGAGACATATAAGATGTTTAAAGAACTGGTATTTACTCTTTAGTGAACTTCTACTGCTCGTAAGATAAAAATCTGGACTAGTAAAAAAGACTTTGTTTCCAGATAGAAGTGCAGCAAAGCTGGAAAATAAGAGTTTTGCGTAGTTTTTTTCTTTCTCCAAAGTGCATAAGACTAGCATTTTTATCATGTACAGCTACGCCAAATCACCCTTACTGAAAAGAGAGATGCTGTTGTCACCTCTTAATTTAAAACGAAAATCGACCCAGGTCTCGTAAGGAGAGATGTAGACGGGAAGATTACTAATGGAAAACTTGACTTTAGAGGAAAGACAGCTACATTGAAAAATAAAAAAGACACGTAGTCATTAAGCTAATTAATTCTGGCCCCTCCAACTCTTAGAGTGGTGTCATTTACTAGCTGTGTGACGTCGGACGAGTTCTTTAACCTCTGTACACCTCAGTTTCCTGAACGGTGTGTGGTGAGGATAATAAGAGTATCTACGTCTTAGGGTGGGTACACGTACAGCCCTTACAACAGTGCCTGGCGCAGTTTGCCGTTGTTAGTGCCTTGGAGTCAGTTCCAGCTCCCAGCGCCGCTGTGGACAGCAGAGCGGAGCCCTGCCAGGTCTCTTCGCGCCCTCCTCTCACCTTCCAGTGCCGTATCGGACAAAGCTCCACTGCTGTTCATAGGGTTTTCATGGCATACAGTAAACCCTCAATAAATTAGCTCACTTTCTTCCTCCTCCTCAACAGAATGTTAGCTCCACATGAAAGCGGGGACTCTGTCTTACTTAGTTCGGTATCCTCACCTTCTATTTTGCCCATGGTAGGCACTCAATAAATATTTGTGGAATGGATTAATTAATGAAAGTAGCTGGGCTCTGAGGCTGAAAGTAAAAGAGAATTTGTCCTAAGTTTTATAGGTAGTGAGGGAAAAATAGACCTCAGGTTTAAGGTAGCTTAGGGAGGTAGGAAAGAACCCTAAACGAAGATGAGAAGACTCACGTTCAAGTTTATATTCTCCTAACTCTCTGGGTGTTGGGACTAAGATTTTCTTCCCTAATTTGTAAAACAGGAATAACCCCCAAGGTTATTCTAAGGATTAAGTTAAGGTATATATGAAAGCTCACAATAAACTCTAAGGGGATATACAAACACATGATATTATTCATTTTTATCTCGGTAAGTTTATCCATTGGATGACAACAGAATGATTCTTTGAGAGTCTTGGAAGAAAGAATCTTCAGCTAAAGATTTAAGTACTAAAAATATTCAACCCCAGAGGTACCACAGACATAGACTAATTTTTTCCATCTGTGCAGTTTAGGGTAGTTTTGGCATACACTCAATACCAGGCAAGAAAGAAACTATGGTTTAGGCTGCTTTTAAAGTCAAAAAAAAAAAAAAAAAAAGAGGCAGAAAAGGAAACTATTTCCTTTTATAAGCAAGAATGTTAAAATAGGGAAAGGCTTCATGGAGCAATTCTCCACTGAAGCGAGCGGATTTGATCCCCCTCCTCTCCCACCTTCCCCCCTCCCCGTGTATGTTCTGGTGGGTTAGTGGCTTTATATATCATGATTTATGCATTATGGACACTTCCATGTCACCAAAGACAAGCAATCGATTATTCTTTATCAGCCACGTGTGACTCAGGTCGAAGGAGCTAGTTACGAATCCCTAGATTAGCAATATTTGAAGACCTGGTTTTCAGAGCCAGGGACTGCTCAGAATACTGCAGCTTTAAGATCAGACCTCACCCCAGAGGCCTCGGCAGAGCCTGAGTTTGAGGTTGGGAAACTGACTTGCGGAAAAAGATAAAGGAGCAAAAAAGCCATAGTGGGTGAGCTGATGACTCACTGCCACTTCCCTGAACTTCCAGAACGACAAGATGGAAGAGGGAAAAAAGGCAGTCCAGGAAAGACAAGAAGTCCAGGGGACTTAAAGACCTGTATGTGTTCTGAGGGTAAAGGCAACAAATGGAATTTCCACGGTCAAGTGTTAAGTGCATCAAAGAAAGGACCCTAGGAAAAGTAAACTTGCTTTCACTTCACCATCAGAGCTAGCATCCTAAAGCTGATTATCTTATTCTCCTGGGGAAAAACCTCAATCTCTCCACATTGCTACTGGAGTAAATCTAAACTTACAATGGCATAGAATATTCTTCACAACCTTGTTAGCTTCATCTTTTAATTAATTCTTACTACATATCTTGGAAGGTTTAGGGGACCACTTATAGTTTACCAAATAAACCAGATACTTTTAAACTTGGGTCCATTTGTTTACACTATTCTCTCTGCCTGTAACTCTCACCCCAGCTGGCCAACCCCTAACTGCTTCAAAGCCCGGCTCCAGTATCTTTTCTCCTCTGTAGCTTTCTCGACTCTCACTCCCACTACTCAGAATTTGCTGTTCTGTCATCTATGGCGTCACTGACCTTCAGGCATGCCTTTGTTAATCACTTAACCTGATGAATTAGATAGACTCGTAGGGGTCAATCCTCTCCCCAGCTCACTGCATACTCCATGAAGGCAAGTGTGAGCCTGTCATCACGCACTTCTTGGCACACCATAGGAGCATCATCTGGGTTTGTTCAGTTGAATGAAATATTAGAAGAGGACCAAAGCATAATGGATTTTAGGCCTAGGAATTATGCTAGGACTAGAAAGTGTATGCTAAGTCCACATACGTGATTCTGCTTTTGGTCTTACCAGAGAGCATGTAATTCGCTTTTATTAAAGAAGTGTCATGAATATATCTCTCTAGATAAAACACTATTAATCCATTTTGGCTTATTATTGGCCTCCCCATAACCCAGTTAGCCAAAAGGTAGCTGAGTAACTTGAAGTATTCTCCAGCTGGAGTGGAATCACATTTGGGGCTTGCTTCAACCAGTGCACCTGTCCTGCTTGGGCTCTTCAAAGAGCCCCTCAGTCAACCATAGCCTTTGAAGGCACGAGCAGAAAGGAAACCAGATGAACTCTGTTGAACTTCAAACTTGCCATATTCCCTACTCTAGCATTAAACTTTTCTTCTCTAATTGAACAAGTTAACTGAAGAAGTATATAATGTAGTATCAATTTATTTTTTTAATCTTATCCATTATGCCACTTTGTTCCAGAAAGTCTTTAAGAGTGGTTAGAGAAAAAATGCCAAATCCCAAACCAAATTGTTCCATTTATCCCTTTGGTTCTTTTGGTGACCTTCTGTCAGTACTGACGATCAGTGTGAAAGACTTTTGGAAAAGTTTTCCTGGTACTAATAACAGCATTTCCTGAAGCATCTTATATCCTGGTTCACAACAAATGATCTGTCAATGCCCATAGGCCACTTTTACCCCCAGATCCAGGATGGATTTGTTCAACCTTGAAATCAGTCACTTAGGCCCTCACCTGGGTACACAACAAGGTAGCTAGTTACCCAGCATGTGTCCTGGCTAAATAAAATCACAGCTGCTTCCTGTCTGAAGTGCTCAGCGGTACAGCACAAAGATTAAGAGCAGGAGCTCTGGAGTCTGTCTGTCTGAGTTTGAATCTGGCCACAACTCTGACCAATTATGTGATCTTGGACAAGCTACTTAACCTCTCTACGCCTCACCTGTCTTATCAGTAAAAAAGCAGTAATAATGGTACTTACCTCACGGGTTTGTTGTGTGGAAGTAGTGAATTAATTATGTAAAGCACTTAGAACAGTGGCTGGCACATGGTAAGAATCAATAAATGATAGCTCTTACATTCTATATTTTCATATTTTTAGTTAAAACAAGTGGGTACAATAAGAAATATTTTTCTCCATATTTTTAGGTAAGAAAAGTGGGTATAATAAAAAATTAAAGGCAGGCTGGTCATTTTTAGAACAAACTTTATTTACAAAACCGTAACTCAGTCTGCTTTGGTATTGCTATTGACAAAATGCCTACAGCTGAGATCTTGGCTAAGGCGCTACATTGCTTTTAGCTTTACATAAAACCAGAATCCGCCACTATCCCAATTTCCTATTCCTGTGTGGCTCTGAATGCAGCTTTACAAAAACAAAAATCTTTATAACGTACAGCGGCTTAAGTGAACCACTTTAGGTTTTTTCCCTTCTATTTAAGGGTTGGGACTGAGACTACTCATCCAAAAGTTGCTATTTACAGAGAACGTCCAGGAGAATGGGGTAAGAAAGATGGGGGTTTATTTGGTTTTCATAATACAAGATCCATATGACTTAAGAAGAATGTTAAATAAATAATATTGCTAAATAGTATATATTGATAATTTCCCAACAAATTCATTTATCTAACACCATGTTGAGGAATCAAGAGGACTCCTGTATACATTTTAAAGTTTTAATTTTTTCTATTTGCTGATTCACAAAATCTTGCTCCATATTAAAGTAGTTATCACCAATATGATATATGATAAGCAGTACTCATGGAAACTAACAGCCCGTTTTTAAAAATTCCCTGTTGAGCTTTAATTCCCAGTTGAGTTTCACATATGTATGCATGGTTACATGCAAGTGTGGGTACTAATGCCCCTTATTCAAGAATGTAAAATTAATGATATCTGGCATCTAATGTAAGAAAAACTCCCCTAGATTGGGAGATAGCTGAGTGACACGTGAAAGAATCTTCTTCTATCTGATTTTTTAGAATACACCTATACTGGGCAGAGGGATGGAGAGACAGGACGAAGTAGAAGTGAAAGAAGAGAACTACATTGGCTCAGATTAAACTCAGGTAATTAATATGAGACAGCAAATAAATAAAACAACAAATGCCCCATTTTTGTTTTCCAAAAAGAGAAGTCACTGGCAAATCCTTACTAACAATTTTAAAGTTGATCTATTAATATATATGTTAAATAGGAAAAAGTTTGAATATCATATATATATCATAATTCCATTCATCTAATACACTCCTCTGCTGACACATCTAACATGTCTTCATCTGTATTCTCTTCTATCTCTGGCAAGTTGCCCCAAAGTAGGAAGTTTGTACCTGAAAATAAAAGGTCATAGAATTATTTGGTGCTGACTACTGTTACAACTCAGAAAATGATACAGGAAACACTATAGGTTAAGATTCTGATATTAAACCATAGTGTTAGCAGTAAAGAGAAAAGCTATTTAAGAATGTACCACAAATAAAATTATCTAATATTATTAATCTAGAACAGAAACATTCTTTAAACTCTTTAAGTCAGGGCTTGAATTCTAGAATCTTTGAACTCAAAAGGATTTCAGGAGTCCATTTATTCAAACCCTGCCTCTAGCTACGTTATACCATAGTCACTCTATACTGATAATTCTCAAATCTAATGACTCTTAAGAATGGAGATCTCACAAGACCCTTTTAGATTAAGTATCTCTGGAGGGTGCAGCGAAAAGGCCTCAAGAAGTCTCCTTATCTCCCCAACAAGTTTGGAAGTAGCTGGTACCTTATTTGATTTTAAAAAAGTAAGGTTTTGGAGCCAGTATTCCTGGATATAGGTGGATTTTAGGCTAGAGGATATCAAGATAGTACTGCAAACTTTAGAACCAGGTTGTAGCTGTCAATATAATAGGCAAAACAACAATCTAAAACCTCACTGTGAAAGGACAGTCAGATTTCATATTGAAGAATCCTGCACTGGTATATAGTACAAGACCACATGTACGGTGAAGGACAATGAGATGGTTTATTCTGGGCATGTACTATATTACAACTTGGAAATGCTAAATTGAAAAAAAAATACCATTATTAACTGACCTCTAGGAAAACCAATAAAGTTCAACAAGAAAACGAATCTCAAGCTGTCCCGTCATCAATGTGGGCGCATGGAGGACTCAGCAACTCCACTCACATGGTGGAGTGGAATGAGCCAGGGTTTGGAGATTTGGTTTGAAACCAGTTTCCACCACTCCCAGTACACCATGGATGTACTTACTACTTTTACTACAAATGTATGCAACCACAGACAATGTATATTATTGTTTTGTGTATTTAACTTTTTTACAGTAAGGTATTATATACTACACGTATCTTTTCCAGTTTGCTTTTTTCATTCAATATTATGTTTTTGAGATTTACCTAGGTCCATATATGTAGGCTCAGCTCATTTAGTTCATTTCTTTTCATTTTTTAAGACTATTCCTCTGTATGAATTAAAAAAATACATATATATTGCAAATATGCCCTATCACTCATCCTTTCCTCTAACTGCCCACTTTGCACAGGTGCCCAAGGAGACACGTACAAGGACGTGCACTATTGCACTGTTGAAACAGTGGAAACCATCAACTATCTCCCTTGGGTGAGATACTAGAATCTAATCAGGCAAGAAGTTAGCATCTATTTTATACTGGTGGGGATATAGATGTTGATCATATTATTTTCTGTAATTTTTTGTGTGTTTGAATTGTTTATAATAAAAAATATTTTTCCCCAAGAATGAATGATGTTCTGCTTCTGGTAACATGGCATTGGAGAGGTGACAAGACAGTCAGGAATTACTAGGCCAAAATCCAAGGGACAATTAGAACCCACAAAGTTGAATAGAGTGTTGAAGTCAATTGCCCTTGGGGACATTTGCCAGTCTGAGGGATTCTGAATTGTTTCCCAAGCTTCGTCAGGAAACCAGGTCTACATGTGAAGGCTAGCCTAGAACATAGACTTCTTGGGCCCTTTGTGTCTAAACATTCTAGAATTTTATTAACGCTTGTGAATGTATTCCTTTGATGCTGTTGATTCAGGTGGCTCAAGGACAGTTCCAAGGCCATGAGAAACCCTGTTTCATACCAACCATCTAGAAAACGTTGCTTTAAATCACAATATTAGGGTTACAAAGAAGTTTGATATTCTTGGAGTCAATGCTTAGAGACGTGAGTAGCTCGGCACAATTGGTTCAAAGGAGGAAAAATAAACTAAAAGATTGGATCTGACAGAAGCAGCACCTTCCTTTCTCTGTTAGGAAGGGAGGAAGGAAATCCTGTGATACATCTGTTTCTCATGGATTAGATTCAATGCAAATGGAAGAATGCTGGGCTTTTATCTTTGAAAAATTGACCAATATTAAAAAGTAAATCAAAATGGAAAAATCTCCACCCTGTGTTTTGAATTCTTTGAAGCAGGAAAAATAGTATCAAAGCAGAAACTTCCTTTAATGTGTCCCATGAGCAGTACAAATATAAGACTGGAGGCCTAAATTAGGAGGCTCTATCTCAGTTAGGGGAGTTCAGATAATGGCCTTCCTCAAAAACGGCCTTCTTAACCTTCTACAGTCTTCAATTAAAGTCCCCAAATGAAGGGTTAAGAGCCACAATTGAATGCCAGGTGATAAAAAAATTCGGAGTCTATAAAATCCCAAGCATATTTGGAGGGTTCAAAGACCCTGACAACGTAGCTTACAAATTCATGAACTTTTGGTCTGTGAAGGCAAATCATACTTTTAAAAAAAGGAATATATTTTAAGTTCTGAAAAGGACTAAAGCATACATTTAAAAACCTGAGAGTGTTAGTGCCAACTTGGATTGTCAAATTCTGTAAACTGGTTCTGTAAACTAAAGTTTAGTAAATTTCAGTTCCCACCAAAAAAGTCCCACTGAAAGTCAACTTGGTCTGTTGTGTAAATAGATATTGGACATTGAGAAGATGCGTCCTATAACAAAATCGAACAGCTCCAGACAATCTAAAAATATATTATATAAATATCCCTTAAGAATTGGCTGTTTATTTTCCTACTAAATAATTAGTATAACATATTGGTATTAAATATTTCTCTTGACTAAAATTCCATCATAATTTATTAATATAGATGTCAAAATGTCTATTTTTTTCCTGAAGCAATAACACCAAATACAGACGTTATCTAGTCATCCCCCTCTCTACTCCCCACAGCGCCTGCCTCCCTTCCCTGCCTTTCTTACACTTACACACACACACACACACACACACACACACACACACAATTGACTATCAAATCTAAAATCTTCCAAAATTCCCTGGGGTCATAATATGTATCAAGACAGCAACTTAAAACAATTGAAATATTAATTTAAGAAGGCCATGAAATCTAGCCAAGTTTGAGGCTCACATACAATGATGAAAATAGAAATGGTAATGAATTTTGGCTAGTAGTTTCCATAAGTGAATGTCTGGGATAAAAGTATTGAAGTTTCACTCTAGTGGATCCAACCCAGGTAAGAAGGTCTCAGAGAGAATCCTGAAATAATCTACTGGGAGTTTCACTCAGGTATTGATAGACAAATGCCAAGGGAATGTCTGAGTCAATTGTCTCTTACCGGTAGAGTCTAGTCTGTTAATGTCATAAACTGCCTGGCTGTGAAACATCCAGAAGTGTCCGTTGTTGCAGGAAAGAAGGCAGGAACAACATGGAACAATCACATGATAACCTACAATGTTCCCACTAAAAAAAAAAGTAAATATTATTAGGTACCATCTAATACCTAGGTACCAAGTAATACCTGCCATGTAAGCATTTCCATGTGCTAATGTAAGTAGACAGATCATATAAAGACCTCATTTCCTCCTAACAACCTCCATTGCTGGGATCTTTGGGATGGGAGTTACTCTGATAATTGTTACAGTTCTGTCAAGTGGGAAAATAGTCTTTAAGTGAAATAATACTAACACATTCTCCATTTCTTTGCTAGTATTATTTTATGCATTCTTCCTTCAGAAGCTAGCTTTTAGATGCCACAAGGTTGTGATTTGTTCTGTAAAGCACCCAAAATTGATGTGCTGTACAGACAAAATATATTAAATAAACTTAGATCTGTGGGCAAAAGGCTCTTGCTATCCCCAGCGGCAAGTTGGGTTCTTACATGTTATAGTTCCATGCCAGCACCTAAAAACTGTTTCAACAGATGGAGGAGTAGGAAGACAGCATGAGCCCCTGCAAACCAAACGCAAGCTGGCTCCTCTAATTTTAGTTTCAGTGTTTTTGAAGGAATTCAGAAATCAAGCAAATCCACAGAGAAATCTAGAGAAAGTTGCAATAGTTTTTCCCGTCTTCAGGATTATTCATCTGATTATAAGTACCTCACTCTTCTACAGATTTTTTTTTCCAATCTGGTCACTATTAAATTGGTGAATATCCAGGAATATTTTAGCTAGTTTAAAAAGTAGCTAGTACTTTTTAAAAAAATGACAATATGAACTGCTTATACCTTGAGTCGTAAAAATTCTTATTATAGTTTGTTCCCGCCCTGTGAAATGTGGGAGTGTCATTTTTGTGAGGCCCTAGAAAAATACTATAAAAGGTACCAGCCCACCTAAAATACGTCTTCTAATCATAATCTGCCTGAAAGGCAAACAAACGAAAAGTGAGACTTGTTCTTGGACTAGGACTTACAGTTATTTATAAGACTATATTGTGAGAGTAAATTCTATGTCTTTAATTACTACCCATATTCATTCAATGATTCAAGCACTCATTCAACTAATGTTTATTGAGCATCTACTATGTGTCAGGTATTGTTCCAGGTGCCAGGAACACAGCAATGGACAAAGTCCTTATTCTCATGGAGCTAACATTCTAGGAGGGACACATCAGATCATGTGCTCCCTTGTTAAAACCACTTCAACAGCTTCTCATTGGCCAAAAATGAAAACAAAAAAACTTTCATACCAAGGTCTAGATCTGGGCTATCCAAAATGTGGCTATTGAGCACTTGAAATTTGGCTAGCCTGAACTGCACTGTGCTGTAAGTACAAACATACACCAGATTTCAACGACCAAGAGTAAAAAAGAGAATGTGAAATATTTCATTAATAATTTTTTATGTTAGTTACATGTTGAAATGATAATATTTGGGATATATTGGGTTAAATAAAATATACAATACAAATTAATTTCACCTGTTTCTTTTCACTTTTTAAAGTGTGGTCACTATTACACATGTGGCTTGCAGCTTTCTGTTAAGCAACGCTGCTCTAGATTATCCAGCTTCTCACTACACCCCTACACTACTCACACTACTCTCCCCCAATGCTCACGTCTCGGCCACACTAGCCATCATCTTTTTATTCCTTGAAGACGTTAAGCTTCTTCTTGCCTTTGGAGCAATTCCCACTCTATTCAATATCTTATTTATTTAAATATCTTATTGATTGATTGACTGTCTTCCCACTAGAATATATTGTTCAAAGGCTAGTGGATTTTGTCTTGTTTATTGCTTTGTTTCCAGCCCCTATAACAATGACTAGCACATGTTAGGACCTCAATATATAGTCTGAATGAATGAAATGAAACAGACATTAGCACACAAGAAGAGTTTGCTAATTTAAATTATTGGGATTATAATTTATACTCCAAATCCCATTTAAATGAGGAAATTTCAACTTCCTTCTCTCTAAAATGGGATTAATAACACTCAAATCTGTCTACCTCTCAAAAGATAATAGTAATAGTTTTCATCTGTGTTGTAATTTATAGTTTATCAAGCCTTTTAACATTCATAATTCATTTAATCTTCACAACTCTATAAGATAAACACAAAAGATTTTTTAATTTCTATCTTAAGAAGTTTTTATCTTCTTAAGATATAAATTAAGTAAGAAAACAGAGGCTCTGAGGTGTAGAGGTGTGAGGAGCTTACTCAAGATCACACAGAGAATAAGGGCAGGGCTAGGGCTCAAAGTGGATTTTTATGACTGTAAATCCAAGTGTTTCTTCCCCTTAAACTACACTGCCTTTTCCTGAAAATTAAAGCAGATATTTGTCAATGCACTTTGAAACATTGCAAAATCATATACAAATGTAAAATGTCACAAGACCTATTTAAAAAATAGCTCTAAATAACAAATGGTTTTCCGAAGGCTCATTGCCTGGGTCGTAACCAGCGCTCGATGCAGCCCACTGACCCCTTCTCTGTGCTTGGGTGTCGACATCCATCTCCCAGACCCAGTGCCACCTAGAAGACTGCCACCAATTACCATTTTAAACATGCGATGTCCTTCAGTTTACATTTGCAGATTTCAGTGAAATAGCATCTTCCAATGAAGTCTACTGCACTGGAGAGGGAAAAGTGTAGAGACAGTCAAATGTGCCTTTTAAAAAACTGTGGTAAAAAACAGATAACATAAAATTTACTAACGACCGTTTTTAAATGTACAGTTAAGTGTTAAATGTATTCACATTGTTGTGCAACGAACCTCCAGACCTTTTTCTTCCTGCAAAACCGAAACCCTATACCTATTAAACAACAACTCCCCGTTTCCCTCTTTCCCCAGCCCCTGGAAATCACCACTCTACTTTCTGTTTCTATGAATTTGACTACTTTAGATACTACATATAAGAGGAATCAGACAGTATTTGCCTTTTTGTGATTGGCCTATTTCACTTAGCATATTGTCCTCAGGGTCCATCCATGTTATAGCACGTGACAGGATATCCTTGTTTTTTAAGGCTGAATAATATTTCATTTTATGCATATACCACATTTTGTTTATTCATTCATCTGCTGATGGACATTTGGGCTGCTTCCACTTCTTGGTGGGCAAATATCTCTTCTAGATCCTGCACTGAATTCTTTTGGATATATACCCAGGGGTGGGATTGCTGGATCGTATGATAATTCTAATTTCTTTCTTTCTTCTGTTTTTATTTTTGCTTGAAGAAGATGGGCCCCGAGCCAACATCTGTGCCAATCTTCCTCTATTTTGTATGTGGGACGCAGCCACAGCATGGCTTGACGAGTGGTGTCTAGGTCCACGCTTGGGATCCAAACTGACAAACCCTGGGCCACTGAAGCAGAGTGCCCGAACTTAACCACTACGCCACTGGGCCAGCCACTAATTTCAATCTTTCGAGGAACTGCCATGCTATTTTCCACAGCAGCAGCAGCACTTTGCATTCCCACCAACAGTGCCCAAAGGCTCCAACTTTTCCAGATGCTTGCCCTCAGACGCACTTTTGACTGTGAGTTGGCATGAATTTTGGAGACCCAGAGAGCTGAAAGAGACTCTAAAGTAGACTACAGCATATTTTGTAAGAGCCAGTTAATGTTTGTGAGATCACCATAAATATGACACGCCTTCCATTGAAAAAACCTTATGTGTTCACTGGTTCACGCACATCTTGGCACACTGATGCACGACCGTTAGGACCCCTGCAAGGAGGAGGAGACACCAGGAAAGATCTGACTGCGTTCCAGCCTCCGTCTCAGCCCTCCTTATGACTGTCCTTCTATTTACAACTTCTGCACAGGCCAAAGGTTAACATGGAAAGTTTGTGTATGCGCGCTAAAAAGCAAAAGCGCTAGACAAGGCATGGACTTTTGCAATAACGGGTTCTAGACCTGCTGCCTGGTGCTTTTTCTTCTTGCAGCACACACGCACTCAGAGGAACTTGACACATTAACCCGTTTATCTCCGCAGTGAATGAGAGCCTCTGGCTTTGCCACCAGGCACCACCACACTTCACCAAGTCAGAAAAGATTTCGAGGGAGGAAGAGTCCAGAGCTTTGAGTATATTTAAAAAATGTTTAAAGTTTCTACTATTATCATGAAATCCGCTTTAAAGGGTTACGGCTCTTAGCCTGCCCCTCTGGTCTGTGTCCAAAGAACAGCTGTCCACCCATATTTTGGATAAGCAATCACTCTTTGCTTAGTGATAAGGTTTCAAAAAAGAGCTAAATCTTGAAAATCATGGAAGGTACACACATGCTGACTACGAAAAGAGAAAGCACCTTTTAGAGCAAGGAAACGCTATATTGGAGTCAAGTAAAACGGCTCTTTTTCCAAATAGGTAGCAAATTCTTAAGGACTCTACACCCGAACACGGACTTTAAAAGGATTTAATTATGCAAACGACCGCACAATACCCAAAGTAGAGTGTGGGAGATAGACTGCGTCAGGGCTAAGTCTGGTTCCTCCCCTGAAAACCTGCTTCTCTCGTTCAGGAGAGAGATCCGGGGGAAGGAGCGGGGCCGCGGCCGGACACCGGATCTGATCCCACGCCCCGGAGCAGATCACGGCGGGGAACCGCACGCTGTCGCTGTGAAACGGAGCCGGGGTCGGGGGCCCGACGGTGGCGGCCACAGGGCTGCAGCCGGCCCGCGCGTCCCCTCGGCGCCGACCGCCCGGCCACACCGCAGGCTCGTCCTGACGCCCGCCCGCCCGCCCAGTTACGGCCCCGGGGGTCACCGACGGAGGGGAGTGGCTGGAACACCACGACGACCGCCCCCTGCCTCCCAGAGGCCGGGCGGCCGCCGCGGGACTTACTCGGTGGGCGGGATGTCGGTGGAGAAGAGGTCCACGTCGGTGTCGGCCAGCAGCACGGCCTTCATGCCCCTGGCGCTGAGCACCTGCGCGCAGAACCTGCAGCGCAGGACGCACACGCGGCGCTCCCGGAACCCGCGGCTGCCGGCCGACATGGCGCCGCGCGGGGCCGGCCTCGCGGCCCGCGGACGGGGCAGGGGACGCGCTCCCTTCGGTCTTCCCGGGGGAGGGCGAACGCGTATTGACTGAGCGCGAGCGGGGAGCGGCCAGCTCGGCTCTCCCGGCTCTTGGGAGGGAGCGGGGCCGGGCCGCTCCGCACTGCGCGGCTCGCCCGCGCGGCCTCGGGTGCGGGCTGCCGCTCTCGCGGGCCTCCCTCGGGGCGCCCCGACTCCAGCTGGACCGCGGCCCGAGCGTCCGCCACGCCCGCCCGTCCCTCGGTTCTCCTCGGGCTCCGGGCCCCGCCTCCGCTCGCCGCCGCCCGCAGCCCCCCGGCCGCGGCGGGGCTCCGCGCGCTTCCCCTCACGTCCCTCCCCTCAGGTCTCTCCCCGGGCGGCCGCGGCGGTGGCGCGCGGCAGAGGTCGCGTTTTGGGCTCAGGCGCGTTGGGGTCTCTGTCAGCGAACAGGTCGCTTTTCGTCCCTCTTCCGCTCTCTCTGCCTTTCCGACCGTCAGGCAGTTTGAATTGCCAGCGCGGCGCAGCGATTGGGAGAACTAGAGCTCGCCCACGGCCCGCATTGGCAGGCTCCGGAGCCTCCCTCTGACGAGACCTCAGCGGCCAGGAGCCTGCACGCCCCGCCCCAGTAACGGTGCCGAGACCAGCTCGGCTCTCCGATTGGCTGAGCTTGGCCCCGCCCTCGATCTCATTGGCCGGCTCCGGGAGGTCCGGGCGAACCCTAACTCCCGCCCTAGTGACAGCAGCAAGGCACGCCCTTTGCACTTCTTATTGGAAGAAGTTCTACAGTCCCCGCCGGCCTCTACTCTCTATTGGCTAAAATTCTCCGCAACGCCCCTCCGCTCTACCCCGGTCCAATTGGTCGTGCCTTCTCTCAAGAGTTTGTGTTTGGTTACTGGTTCCGTCTTAATCCCGCCCATCAATTCCACTTTAGGGTTCGGCTACCCGGGGAGGAGCTCGCTCTGTGGCCACGCCTCGGGGGTGCTGGTCACGCCTCCAAGTTTCACCAGCCCCTCCTCCTCATTCCTGGCTTCTCGGGATAGGCTGTTCCTATTGGCTACAGGCCCCATCGGTCGATAGAAAGCGGGCGGTGATTGGCAAGGGGGTGGGCTCTGCTTCCCGGCGGGGTCTTGCGGAGTTGGCGGAGGCTCCTCAGGGGACTAGGGGACCGATCTGCGTAGAAGCGGGTGGCGGGGAAGAGAGGGGAGGAGACCTCTGAGTGGGAAGCGGAGCCGGGGGCCTGGGACCCGTCGCGTCAGAGCCAGGTAAAGGCTCCCTCCCTCTCCCCTTTTTCCTTCCCTGCCGCCGGGCTGGAGCCCCGACTGAACAAACCCAGTTCGGGGCGGGAAGGAGAGAGCGCGGATGCTGCTGGCGGAATCCCTCAGACCCCCTCCCCCCGACCTGCTCCAAATCTCCCCGCACAGCCCATAATACTTCTCCGGACTGCATCTCTCCGCCCTTCCCGCACAGCCCGGACGCTGCTTTGGCTCCGTGCCGCCGCGCAGCCCGCACCCAGGCCCCTCTCCAGGTCCTGTGCACACGGGCAGCCTTGGTCCACTTTTGGGCAGCCGTCGTAGGCATCGCCCGTCACCACCGGCTGCCCTCTTCCCCTGTCTCCACGCCCTGGCGGACGGCGGGTTACAGTCCTGGACCCAGAAGGATGGGTGTTCCGCTCTGCTTCCGGGGCTCTTCCCGGTCCCGGCCCCCGACTCGCCCCGAAGGGCTCCCCTGCACGCTCTCGGTTCCCAGACCCATATCTGGCTCTCCAGAGTTGCTAACATCCTTGTGCTCCATGTAACATCGCGGCCCACGGTAGTCTCTTAGCTCCCCCTCACCCCTAGGTAATGCTCCCTTGCCCTCTCCCGCCCCCACAGCGTGTGCAGAGTCTCAGTTATCCCCGGCTCCGGTGCAGCCCCGGGACCCCACCTCGCAGCCCCTCCCCGCTTCCTGCCCGCCTGCGCTCCAGGCCGCCTCGGCTCCCTCTTCCTCCCTGGGCGCTGCCGTTCCTTGGGCGCGGGAAGTGGAAGACACAGCGGGAGCCCCCTTCTCCCGGCGTGGAGAGGGAAAGGGGCGACCGAGGCGGAGGGTCGCGCCTGCGGCACGCCGGGGAGCCAGACCCCGGCTCTGCGCTCCCGCCCGCTTCCCTCCAGGGCCTGGGCCGGGCGGGATCTCTTAGGGCACCTTCTGGTACGGGAGTCGGGACCGCGACCCTCACAGACCTTCCTTTCCTCCGCCCCCAGCCTGGGATTGGGTGCGGTATCTGGAATCTCTAGGCTTGGATGACAAAAAATATAGGGGATGGCATTTAGAGTGACTCCCGTCCCTGGCTTGGGGGAGGCGATGGCTGCCTTCCGCCCCCCGCCCCCTGGTTTTCCCGACTCCGACCCTCGCCTGTAACCCATTTCCTGCTTCTGCCGACCACATTGTTTTCCTGGATGTGTCCCGTGCCGAGCAGGCTTTTTCCTGCAGATCTCCTGCCCCCAACCCCCCAACATTTGGCTGCCAAGAGAAGCTAGTAACCAAAAACAAAACAACTGGGAGGAGGGGCGGGAGGGGAAGAAAAGTTGTGCCCGGGTGGCTTGTCCCTCCCCGGCTTTGATCCCCTTTGATGTCCAGGGAGTTGCCCCAGCCGGGGGTCAGGGGCCGCGTCGGAGTCAGGGCCCGGAGGGCTCCCTCCGGCTGGCCGCTGCCCAGCGCTGGCAGGGCTCGGGAGGCCGCCGAGGTGCCGCAGTCCCCGCCCGGAGCCCCGCGTTCCCGCCGCAGTCCCCACCCGAAGCCCGCGCAGGCGGCTGCTCCAAAGTGTTTTCTTTCAGCCTTAAAACAAAATCCGGAGGGAGCTTCCTTCCTCTCCACCTCGCCGCGCCGGGCTCTGCCGGCCCAGCGGCGTTTGGCCGAGATGAATGGGCCCAGGCCGGGCTCAGGACGATGTCCCCTACCCCACCCTTGTCGCGATTAGGATCTGCGCTGGAGCTGATCGCCCCCTCCCCTTTTCCTTGCATTTACAGGCAAGTGAACCGGAGCAAACGACTTCCGATCCAGTCCGCGCTGCTGCGGCTCCCGTTTGGGATTTGATTTGCAGCATCTTCGAGCCTGTGCAACAAAAAACCGCGAAGCACGCCCAGCCCTCCCCCGGCACCCCGATACGCACCCACTCCCTCCCGGGGACACAGCTGGGCGCGTCCACACCCGGCACCCCCACACCATGTTGTGCGGAAGGACTTCCACTCCCCGCCTGTGTCGTTGATGTCAGACCCCAGGCCAGCCTCCGGGCGCTGCAGTTCTCCCGGCTAATGCTGAGGCTGCGGCTCCGGCTCTAGCACGGGAACCAGCCGCCGCCGCGCCCGGCCCCAGCGCCCACCGTCTGCATGTGCCCGCCGTAGCCGCCTGCCCAGCCCGCAGCCCGCGCTCCCCGGAGCGCTGGAGACCACCGCGGGGGGCCCCTTCTGCCCGCGGGAGAAGCAGCCTTGGAGGTATTGATTTTGGTGGTTGGATTTTTCCCGTGGATCTATCAATTCACAATTCGAATTTGGAAGAAAGAAGGAAAACATGACGTCTCCAGCCAAATTCAAAAAGGATAAGGAGATCATAGCAGAGTACGATACTCAGGTCAAAGGTAAGGGCTTTGAAAAATAGCATAATGCATATGCTCTGTGGACCATTGAGGCTTGTATTTCCACCCTGATTTGCAGGATGTTCGTTTCTTTGGGTGGAGCAGGTAGGGGCAGGCTGACCCCAGAGCTGGTTTCATAGGTGAGCCTGAGCCTCGGAGGGATGGGCAGTGCCAGGGACCACATGCTTGGGAAAGGAAATTTCGTAATGGGCTTTAGGGTCGTCTCAGTAGGGCTCGCCATTATTTTGGCAGCCCTTTCCCCAAGGCTGGATAGGGTGGGGGGAGGGGCAGGAGGCTCTTGGAGAGAGAAAGAGCCTCTGGGTGTCTGGGTCAGGTTTCCTTGAAGGACAACTGAAATCTGACAGGTGTTTGGGAATTTATTTCAGAGGTCGAAGAGGAGTCCAGGCAGAGAAAGGCAACCTTGAGAACGTGTACCATTTGGAGAGCCCTGAGGGAGGGTTTTTTTTTTTCCTGATGCACTATGTATCAAAACATGACATTTGCTACGGCATTGCACACAGAAAGTCTGTGGCCACCTTGGGTGCACCGTGTACCTGCCTGGTCTCTGGTCGTTCTGCATTCTCTGGGAGATCGGAGAACGGAAAGAATAAGGTCACTCACAGCCCGTCTCTGCCCTCACCTAAACCTGAATGGAGTTAAAATGTTAAGGTTGCTGGGTGGTGCTGATTCTGGAGAATGGGAAGACATAATTGTTTAACCCTTCTGGGTTTTCGCCCTCTGCTCCAGAATGCATGCTTTTAAAGGCCCACTTCCCTTCTTGCAGAAATGCAAAGGGTAAAGCAAAATGTGGACCTGGAGAAACCAAGTGACCTGTCTACACATCTAGTTGACTGCTTGACCTGGCGTGGGAATCAGAACCCCTTCCCAGATAGCCTTTTTTTTAACCATTGATTCCCACAGGAGGGGTTCCCGCCTGTTCAAGAGCCCCAGCATGTGTTTGTGCGAGGCACTGTCCCTTCCTGGCCAGTCACTGGGAAGAGCCATGTAGCTCTAGCCCATTGAGACCTCAGCTGGGGAGTGGGAGAGGTGGGTGGCCTTGAATGTTACACCACATGGTTGGAGCTCTGGGTTTTCCTTTGTTTCAGAGTGCAGAGCGAGGGGCCCCTCCTTCTTTCCCTGCACCAATGTAAGGAGACCTTTCCTGTCATAGAGGACTTGGGAAGGGCCATGTCTCCCTTCTGAGATTGTCTGGGTGGGGGTAGGGATAGAGCCTGAAATGGGCAGCTGCCTTATCTCTTGGAAGATTGGAAGGTGGTTCGAAGTCCCCATTGTTGCCTGTAGGATCTTTTTAATGTCATCAGCATGGTCAATGCTGGAGGTGCCCTGAGGGACCTTCTGTCCACTTGGCTGCAAATACTGGTGGGCTTATTACAGAGATGGAGGGGTTGACTGATGGATAGCTTCAGTTGAACTGGGATTGGGAGAGGTGTGGTTGTGAGTTATAATTGAGGTCTCGGCCTCTAGTCAGTGTTCATAAGCTGGGCCTGTTTTTGTAAACAATAAGCCACTGGCCTCTGTGTCCTGTCCAAACGCACTGCATTCTGCTCCTGGAATCCCCCCTGCAGTTTTAACCAGATATGTCATTCTTTTTTTTGTACATATCCTATTCTTAACTGTTGCCATAGGGAGCGTTAATAACTTTGACTTTCCCAGATTCTCTCTAGAAGCACACTGTTTGACTAAGGTGCAAAGTGATTTTACAGGCTTATTTTTTGGAAGGTTCAGGGCTGATAGGTGTTAATAGAACCGTATCTGCTGATTTCTTATTGGTGAGGGATTTCTCCTGAGTGTCTCAAAATTAAACCCTTCGTGTATTTACAAACATTGCTCATTGAGATGATGTAATGCGGTTGGCTATTTGGGGTTGCTCTTCAACCTGAACACGACGGGGCTGTTTTGCTTTGCTCAGATATTTTTCATTGACACTATTCAAGACCATAGAATTTTATAGGTGGCCAAGCACGATGTCTTACTCAGAGAAGGTGCCCGCTGAATGCTTATGAAACTGATTTGAATGGTGTAGTCCCTCATTTTACAGCTGAGGAGAGTACAGAGAAATGAAGAGGCTGTCCAAGGTCACACAGCTAGGTGGTGGTAGATTTGAAACTAGAAGCAGGTTACTGACTCCCAATTCTCTATTCTATTCTATTTGTATTTACTATGAAACATTGTCTGACTGGAGTAGGAAAAAAAAAATCACTAAGAAGCCAAAATCTGTCAATGAATAATAGTAACAATAATGATAATAACAGGTTCCATTTTGGGTGCTCATTATGTTCCAGCCTGTCCCAAGTGCTTTATATGAATTGTCTCGTTTAATCCCCACATCAGCCCAGGGGGTGGATGTAATTTCACCCTCCATTCACCACATGGAGAAACTGAGGTTTCCCCTGGTCACAGAGCCACATCAAGGCAGCTTGACTCCATTCCTTTAACTATCAACTACTGATTGAGTGCCTTCTATGTGACCTGGGGGCTGGCAGTGTAGCAGTGAACAAGACGCAGTCCCCTCCCTCACGGAGCTTACATCCTAGAACCCATGCTCTCCGGGGAAGAGCACAGAACTTGGAGACAAACGGTTCTGGGTTGGCTCTGCTACCCCACTATGTGGAAGCCTTCGTCAGAATTATTATGAATTTCAGCTTTTTATGTATTATATGGGACTCATAGTGCTGCCAGCTTTATTTCTCTTACAGATGCCAAGATAAAAAAGAAAATTGTGGGACTGGCCTGTTGGCGTAGTGGTTAAGTTCATGTGCTCTGCTTCCATGGCCTGGGGTTCGTGGGTTTGGATCCTGGGTGCAGATCCACACACTCGCTCATCAAGCCATGCTGTGGCAGTGTCCCACATATAAAATGGAGGAAAATTGGCACAGATGTTAGCTCAGTGACAATCTTCCTTGTGCAAAAAGAGGAAGATTGGCAGTGATGTTAGCTCAGGGCCAATCTTCCTCACCAAAAAAAAAAAAGGGGGGGGGAGAAAAAGAAAGAAAGAAAAAGAAAATTGCTATTTTGGCCTAATGGTTAAGAGTGCATGTTTTTGAGTCAAAAGGATCCAGGTTTAAATCTCAGTTCTGCCACTTGCTTGCCTGGCACCTTAAGTAAGTTACTTGACTTGTTTAAGCCTCAGTTTCCTAACCTGGAAAATAGGCAAAATAATATGCATTTCCTAAGGAAGTTTTGAGGATTCAGTGAGCTAGTATATAAAAATCATTTAGCATAGCGTCTGGCACTTGTAAGCGCTCAATAATGGTATGGTCTACTCCTCTGTTCCTGAGCCTGCCTTCCTCGTTGCTGAGTTAGGCTGACCGTTAAGGCTGCAGTTGTCTATTTATGTCTAAAATGCTAGCTGTTAACTGATGGGAAACAAGTCTAGGAATGAAGCTGGAGTGTTAGTTTAAGTTCCTCCAGTACTAGCAAAAGGTATCTTGGATCAGACACTGAAAACCTCTTTTCCCTTTCTGTAACACCAGCCGGTAACTGTCTAATCAGTGACCACTGCTGCCCTGTATGCCTCTGACCAGAGTCCTGGGTCCTTCTGTTTGGTCAGAATGATTTGAGTCGATCACGTGGGCTCTAAATGGACTTTGTGGGACCCTGCCCATTCTGTGGTTTTTGCCTCCCTTTACGCCACCTGCTCACGTGTGCCCTGAAGGACTTCTGGGGCCGCAGCCCCCGCCCTACCCCAGTATGGTTTCTGAGGGGCGCGCCTCCTTAGTCAGCCTGCCTTCTAGCCACCTTCTTAAAAACCGTCATTGTTTCTGGTTTGTGGGTGTTCAGATTCTTTTGAAAGTTCATGCCTCTCAGTGTCTGACTCGAAAGCAATAATATTCTTAGTACTTTTACATAGTTCTTTCTTATTTACAAAGCACTTTTATTTACATTAATCTCTGGAAATTCTTGACAGCCCTGTTCCAATTCCCGGTCATAAGTTGAGGCCTTTTGGCCTCTAGCCTAGTAGCTTCTTTTGGGATTGGAGCAGCCAAAGGTGGGAAGGTGCGAGTATGGCTGCCAGGGGCGAGAAGCTGGGCGGCGTCTGGGTGGATTCACATTGCTTACGCGTCCCAGTTGTCCGGTCCTTGTTCAAGGCCCTTTTTCCTTTACCCTCTCCATACCTAGAGTTTTTGTAGTCCCACAGAAAGCTTGAGATTGACAGTTAATGCAAATATTCAGGGAGGAATCCTCTGGAACAGAGTGGCACTGTGTGCTGAGCAGTCAAATTCTCTTTCTTGAGAACATTAGGGGTCTTGTCTTTTTTTTTTTCCTGTCTTAGAAGAACAGTGTGTGTGCACCACAGAGTCGAGAAGTGAAATTTTGTAATTTCCATCTGGAGCATTTTGATAGAAAAGGCTCAGGCCTTTGCCTGGATCAGTTTAACCCTTTCAGGACCCTTTGCGAGCAGGAGATGATATTTAAAACTCAAGACACACTGTGTGTGCACACGCACTTGGGAATGCGGATTGCTGGTATTTGAACAAGCTTGTTCCCCGGGAGGTCTGAGCATTTCTTCTCTCATGCCAACAAAGGTCTGCTCTGGAGCTTCTTTCCTCCCAGCCCCCATTCCCCAGGGGAGCTTTAAATATAATCAGTTTGTGAAAAGCTGCAGTAAAACATCTAGTTGGAATCCCCAACCAGATGCTATCATCTTCCTGCGAGATGATTGAAGGCTCCTCTTCCCTTGCTCAGGGAAAGTAGGACTCTGCAGTAGGGTGAACTCCTGGAAGAAAATGAAGCTCTTGGAAAAATTCAAGTACTCTATGTTTCAGAGTTGAGAAACCCTGGAGGAAGGTGGTAGGCAAGGAGCCAGGGATGCTGTGTGTGTGTGCAGAGCAGCAATGTTTAGAAACAGTGTTTGTCAGGAGCCCTTAGCTTTTCCAGTTTCAGACTTTCTCTTGGAGAAGGAGAACAGAAATTTCCTTTGGAGAAGCCCATCTGGTAGTTATGGCCACATCGTCATGCATCACAAAAGTAGAAAGCCTGGACAAGCCCTGACCATTTCTCTGCTGTGAAGTTTGCCGAGTCTGACCTGGCCATGATATGTAGGGTCTACACCCTTTTAAAATCAGCAGGCGCCCAGCCACTGTTCACTCCAGACAAATGTGGGCCGCCCAGTGACACCTGTAGAGCTATCCTTCCAGAAGAATGGTTTTCTTCTTGGGAATAGCGCTTCCCTTCCATCCTAGACCTCCAAGGGCTTTGTTAGGAAAGTATTATGTCATGTTGCAGAGAAAAAGAAGTTGATCTGTAGATTTCTACTGGTAATACAATTCAAGTGAACAGTTTTAACCTGGTGTCAGCTATAGAATTGGCCTTTTGGGGTATCTGGGAAAGTTACCTCAGAAGTTGTTTGTTTTAAATATAAACAATGAGAGCCCTTAAAAATGACAAAATAACGCCTTTACTGATTTTACGGTAATATGTAGGAACTCTCTCTCTCGTTCTTTAATTGTGGTAAAATACATATAACATAAAATTTACCATCATAAGTGTCTTAAGTGTATGGTTAGTGGCATTTAGTGCATTCGGCCTTGTGCGCCATCACCACATCCATCTCCAGAACCTCTTCATCTCACAAAGTTGAAATTCTGTACCCATTGAGCAAGCTGCTCCCCTCCCCCCTGCATTTCTGTTTGACTGCTTTGGGTACCTCACGTAAGTGGAATCCTGCAGTATTTGCCTTTTTGTGTCTGGCTTATTTCTCTTCGTGTAATATCTTCAGGGTTCATTCATGTTGTAGCATGTGTCAGAATTTCCTTTCTTTTTAAGGCCATTGTATGTATACGCCAGGTTTTGTTTATCTATTTATGCGTCCACGGACACTTGGATTGCTTCTGCCTCTTGGCTACTGCAGATAATGTTGGTGTGAACATAGATGTATCCTTACTTTTATTTTTTATTTTTTGAGGAACATTGGCCCTGAGCTAACGTCCGTGCCCATCTTCCTTTACTTTATATGTGGGATGCCTGCCACAGCATGACTTGATAAGTGATGTGTAGGTCTGTACCTAGAATCCCAACTGGCAGATCCTGGGCCGCCAAAGGGAACATGTGAACCTAACTGCTGCCACTGGGCCAGCCCCACTTTATCCCTGTTCCTCTACATTAAAGTTTTATAAGCCTGTACGTATGTTTCTGTAGAATCACCTGCCCTGATAAATTTTTTTAGAGTTATGATTTTAATATATGCATTCATATTTTCATATTATGGATATATTTATGTTTATAATATAAGCAATATATATTAATAACAATTTTATACTTTTTAATAATGACGTGAATTACTAAACTCTTGTCGTATTTTTAGCAGCTTTATTGAAGTTTAATTGACATGTAATATACCCCACCTATTTAAGGTACACATTTGATAAGTTTTGACGTATGTTATACCCCATGAAACCATCATAACCATCACTGCCAAAAGTTTCTTCATTATGATATGTTAATAAATGAGTAATATAATAACCACATTATAGAAATCACATTAGCTTAAAAATAAATAAGTAAATACCCAGTATTAGCCAGTTTTTAAAAAGTAATAAATAAATTATGATTCAAGCCTCCCAAGTTGGTTCGTGGAAATTTTATTTCACCGTGATGAATGAAGACAGACAGCCTTCCTGGGAAGCTGGGTTAGTGGTTGTGCCTCAGCCACTACTCTGTGTTTAGGAAGGAGGGTACAGGATCCGGGGAGAAAGAAAAGAAGAAAATCTTGGACGTGTTAGGAGCTGACGAATGACAGTATCTGTTTTCCTAAAGACCTGGCTGGAACTGGTCCCTAGGGCCTCCCCCTCTTCTGAAGGGGTCACAAGTGAGCAGATGCCAAGGGGAGGGGCCGGGGGCTCCCCTGGGAGATGTGCTCAGAATGTTAGGAGTATGGCTTCTTTCCTCTGATGATTGATTCCCTCTTGCTTGCTGAATAGAGACCAGCTTTCCAGGTGAACATTAACTCAGTCCTCAGTGTTGGTCTCAATTTTGTCACTTCAGCCGTATTTCTCGTTTCACTTTAAGCGGACTGGAGGCCTTTCTGGACTATTTGTGTACACTCTTGGCTAACATTTTGCTGTTTGTTTGGGGCTTATCATGTGTGAGGCATTCTGCTAGAAACTTTAACCCAGATGATTTCCTAATCCTCACACCAACTCTAGGAGGAATATTTTTCTATTATCCCATTTTGCTGATGAAAAAGGGAGGTGTAGGGGATTTGGTGACTTCCCCGGGGCTGCGGCTGGCAAATGATGGGACCGGACTTCGAAGCTGGGTGGCCGCCGAGCCCGAGTTCGGAGTGCCGCTCGTGGAATGCCCTTCCTCGCTGCCCAACCCCACGCCTCCACCCGCTGCCCTCCCGGCCTCCGCTGAGCCCAGCTTTCCTGGGCTGCCTTCCTCGTCCGCCCTGACCTTCTCTAGTTCCCTCGCCCGGTGCTGTGGCGTTGATCTTGTACTGCCCTGTTTTAAACGTTTGTCTTTCAGTCTTCTTTCTCCTGCTAGACTTGTGGTAGGAATGGACCTTCTGAGGCTGTGCAGTGCAGTGCAGAGAACATGGGCTTTGGCCCGGGCCCTCAGTGAGCATCTTGTCAGCGTTACCTCCTTGCTCTGTGGCCTCGCTCAGGTCACTCAACTGCTCTTCCAAGCTTCCTCTTCTGTGACATAGAGATAACGAGACCTGCCTGGCTGGTTTATTGTGAATGTGTGTGAAGTACTAGCTCCGTGTGTGGCAAATATTGAGTGCTCCATAAGTAGCTCTTATTATGGGGGTCCCTTCAGATAGGAAATATGTCTGAACAGGATTATAGGCTAAATGTGACTCTTAGTAAATATTTATTGACTATAATGATGAATGCATCAATGAATGACCTGGCTACTGCAAATAATTTTTTAGAAATAGTTTCTTAATTTTGATCTTGACGGGATATCTTGCACTATTCCACCAAAGTGATTTTTTTAAAAAACCAAACATTATCCTGCTAAGGTCATAGCATAAAAGACTGTTTACATCCATCACTTCTCACTTACCCTGTTCACATTTTATACCACCACAAAGCTGAACTGCCTCTTGTTTCACTTACCCTGTTCACATTGTATACCACCACAAAGCTGAACTGCCTCTTGTTTCCTTACCGTATTACGTTATTTCATGCTTCCTTCTTTATACATGCCGTACCCTCTTTTTGGAATGGGTCCTTTTCCTTGAACCTGGAAAACTTACTCATCCTTTAAAACCCAGCTCAGATGCCGCTACCTCCAGGAAGTCTTCCCTGCTTGTACCTGCTGTCTGCACAGTGACTCTGTGCAGTATCCCAGGCAGGATGCCTCAGTCTCTCCCCTTGCTTTGTGCACAGGGTTAATTAGCGTACCCTCAGCGTCTCCTCACAGTGTCCTTGTGCTGACTTGTATTATTGCAATCATCATATTATATCGCAGTCTCTTTGTTTACAACTCGCTGAGCACCTTGGGGACAGAACTGTCTTTTGTTCATTTCCGTGTGTCCAGCTTCTGGCACGTAGTAAGCACTAAAATGCTTGTAAATTAGATGTGAACGTTTTCCAAGTTGAAGTTGGGTGTGACAGTGCCATGATGCCATGTTCTGCATTTCCCCCCTACTCCAGGAACGAGGCTTCGCCTTGTGTTAATGTTATTTGAAATTCCAAGTAGGTCAAGCATTGTGAATATTATTATTACACAGGGACAGGTACACACTATGCTGCACGTGTAGGCTCCCCACTGGGGTGAGTTTTCTTTTGACTGCTCCCACTGCCCTCTTTAGAACCACAGCCCGAGAGCTATACTCGAGTGACCACATTTGTTCAATCATGTCTCTTTCCTTGGAAACCAAGAAAAATATTAACTCTGAAATTCCAAATAGTTTAAAACAAAAGTAAGGTTTTCTGTAATTGAAGCGAAACACGTTCTGTATTTGTCCAGGGTTTATTGATCGTTTTAAACAGATATTCAAAGTCTAAAGTTAAGAAAGTTTAGATCTGTTTTGACCAGCAGGTAAAACAGTTGACTTGGAAAAGGAAGTGTTGTGCCCCGTTTTTGTGGCCTGGGTTTGAGAGAGCCGCTGCCTCCTTAGAAGCAGCTGCATGATCTCCGGTAAATGGGGAGGAAAGTTCCAAAGGGACAAACAGGAAAACTCTCCCTTCTGGTTTTTCAAGTCATTTGGTGTTAAGGAACCTTGACTTTATTTATACATTGTGAGTGAATGGTTCTGAACTTGAAATATATATTCGTGAGGAAGGAAAAACAGCTGGGAGGTGCACCCCCCATCTCTGTGGGTATTTTAGGATGCCATCTGTTAGGGAGAAGGCAGAGCCTTTTTTTCCCTAACCTTTTCTTCTAAAAATGCCCTAATCAGTGGGCAAGTGACCCGAAAGGCATTGTGAAAGTTGAGACCTTGACTTTGCTGTCTGAGCCTAGATTCTGCATTTCAAATCACAGCATCATGGGCAGGGTCTGAGTGCTCTCCCTGGAGGAGGTGACCTCGCCAGCCATGGGAGGCTGGGTGGCCGGGGCTCCACAGGAAGACAAAGCACAGAAAACAAAGGGATCCAAGAGTATGAGCTGGCCAAGACATGCCATGGCCATGAGCTTTAAGAAGTGCATCCTGTTTCTGAAGAGTTGGCAGCAATTTCTCCAAACATTGAAACCCCATAGAGATATGCTCCCTTTTCCCGCTAGTGTTTTCTCGTGTTTATTTGTTTATGTATTTATTGGGGGGTTGTCTTGGCCCAGATCTGGTCAGGTGAGTAAGCTGCTCTTTGGTGACACATCTTGACAGAGACTCCTGTTTTGGAGCAGTATTCTTTTGGGCCATAATGAATTGGACTACAGGCGTTCACACAGTCACATGGTACCAAGGGAAAGAGTGCTGGATTTGGAGGCAGAAAGCTAGGCTTCTAGTTTGGCTTTGCCACTTACCACTCTGATTTGGGGGGGTAACTCACCTGAGGTCCTAAAATCTGTAATTTCCTCATCTGTGAAATGAGGACAACAGTTCTTGGTCCTGGCTAATAATGATGATGATGTCGGCTAGCATTTATCAAGTGCTTCTTAGGTGTAAGCTCTGTTTGACGTGCTTTATGTATATTAACTCATGAATCTCCCACCAGCCCTATGAGGTAACTACTATTATTATCCCCATTTTACAAATGAGGCACAGGGAAGTCAAGTAACTTACTCCAGAGCACACAGCTAGTAAATGATGAAGGCAGAGTATGAAGCTAGGCCCACTTAACTCTGTTGTGAGGCTCAAATGAAAGAATTCATTTGAAAGGCCTTTGAAATGATGCAGTGCTGTACACCTTTAGTCGATTGTTCTCATTTCCTAGTATCCTGATGCAAAAAGGAGCTAAGGCAGTCTTCTAAATGTCCTCCTGGTGCACACCTGCGTGACTTGCCCGTACCTTGGTTTTCTCATCTCGGAAGTTAGGAGTTACATTAGACAATTTCTAAGGTCCTCCAGCTTTCATGGTTCATGCTTCTTGCTTATTTAAGATATTAAAGATGACAATTTTGCACCTATTAAGCAGGCACGCTTGTAAGTACTAAAACCTTTATGTTCTCTGAATGACCACACTCTTCCCAGTCCCAGGGCTTGCCACGTCTGCATGGCTGCTGCACACATACGGAGGGTGGACCCCAGGTAGTGGCACAGTGGCAGCTGGCCTGGAGAGCAGTTGAAGTGATACTTGGCTAGGTGTCACCGTCTGATAGGAAGATGTACGTCACAGTTGGAGAAATCGGGGGAGGGATGGTTGCTTGATGGGCCTACAGGTGGACTTGTGACTGGTCAACTAGGGACAATAAGTCCTTTAATCAGGATAAATATATTAAACCTTGGACTTCCAGTAAGCTCAGAGACTTACAGAGTGAGAAAATTCTCTGCTGTTACTGGTGTGTATGGTTTTCCTTGTCCATGTTGGTGGCCAGAGATAGAACTTGTGTAACTCTTAGTATTACAGACGTTTATGTTGTTATATGCAGTACTTGAATTTAAAAGAAAAAGGAGGTTGGGTGATCGTCTTTAATTAAAATTAAAGAAATAAGGAAGTGGGAGACTTTTAATCTCTGACATCTGGGCTGGGACAAACTTGGGAGGAGGTGGTGTGGCTGTGGGACTGGAGTGGGTCAATCTAGACATCCGGGCTGTGGGGAAGTGACTCAGGTTCTCCCAGGACATGGGGGCCTCTTGCCTCTTGTACCCCTCTTCTTACGAAAGGCCCTCTGTCAGCTAAGGGATTTCTTTGTGGATTCTGATGAGGTATGCTGTAATATGGAGCTGACGTATTTTCACGTTTCTGTTTGTTTTCTTTCCACCTAATGAATAGGCACGTAACAGTCTGTTTTAAAATGAGTACTATTAATAATAATGACAGCTCGTATTTTTATCATGACAGCATTTAAAAAATATCATTCCTAGGGAGGGAGGGGGATTTAGGGTAATGTCGGACAATTCCTTCCACCTTTGGGATTCTCAGCTGGAAAGATGGATTACTAGTTTGTTGCTTCATCATTTTTGGGGCATATGGCCAAAAAATGGTTATCATAAAGTGAGTTGCTGCGTAGAGTTTACGTGCTGATTATTGTTTTGAGGGAAGGACAGAAACCAGAGAATGTATACCAGAGGTCCTTTCCACTCATCTCTCCTACTCCTGGTTTCAGGTTTCACCTTTAATAGGCTTTGTGTTTTAAATGTTGTGGTTGGAGTCAATTGTCCTGTATCTTTTGATCTCTCTTATTTATTTAGTGATTTGTGGTGATGTAAGTTATCTCAACTCTTTGCTGTTAGCAATTTTACTTAATCAATTAATTATTTTTTTTGCTGAGCAAGATTCACCCTGAGCTAACATCTACTGCCTATCTTCTTCTTTTTATATGTGAGCCACCACCACAGCATGGCCACTGACAGACAAATGGTGTATGTCTGTGCCTGGGAACCAAACCGGGCCACCAACGTGGAGCACGCTGAATTTAACCACTAGGCCACCAGGGCTGGCCCCCTGTTGTTAGCAATTTTAAACAAAACATCAAAGCATTTTGGGTAGATGATATCTGTTGCTTTGATTAATGAGGTTCTTGATCTGGATATTTTAAGGCCAGTAACAACACAGTTTTAAAACACCTAGTAGTCCTTAAAACTACAGTACTGCTGCCACTGCCAAAGCCTGAAACCCATCTGTGCCAGTTGTTTCTTTCTAGGAGTAACGTGTGTGTGAGCTTTCTTTTGCTCATCAGGCCAGGGAGCAGGACAGTGAGTCCAGAAATACTAGCTCTTCTGGATTCAGCAGCGAGAAGAGTTAATCATTATCTAGGCAGAAAGAGAAAGCTCCCGAGTTTTTAGCTTTCTGCTGCCTTGGATCTCCTCCTTGTTCCTCCTAGAGGAACTGGCGCTCGTGGCACACTCACATGCTTACAAAGCTGAATGTAAAACGATCTCATGTTTCTGGGAGCTGGAATTACTTGGGAGGGGTAGCCGTGTTATGCAGGCTCAGTGGGCATGATGTGAAAGCAGGGCTATTTGGCCAGTGGAGATTGCAGATAACAGCGTGATATGTAATTGAGTAAGAATTTGAAAAATTATCCGATAACATTAGGAGCAGCAAAGCACCCGCTTGTGCTGTTTTTTTTTTTTTTTTTTTTTTTAATGCTTGAAAACTATTTGGAGGAGGAGTAAGGAGCTAGCATTGTTTCCAGGGCGTGGGAACCCCCTCCCCACCCCATGAGCCAAATATGTTTGCCCAGGCGGAGTGTGAGGTTTCTGAGAGATCTTGACGGATCATTTAGTGCATTCTTCTGCCCCCAGGCATCTCTTCAGTCTAGTCATTTCAGGAAAAGGGCTGTCAGTTAACCTTTAAAATCTTTTCCAGAAGAGTACGCCACAGCCTACCTTCCTGTCCTGTTCCAGTGACCCAAACTTGTAAATGGTCAATTCCTTCATTTGCAGAGCTTGAAACAGGATAAAAAAGGAGGCCTGGTGTCTTTGCTGCCACCGCCCCACTCTGTATACAGACCTTTGCTTCGTTTGGGTTCTCAGCAGCTCAGTGAAGGAGGAGGTAGTTGATGACACTTTCCAGGCGTTGGCTCCTGGCTGCTGGGGTGTTCTGCTTCCCAGTCCCCTGCCACCCTCACTTCCACCAGTGTCGGGACACTTTGTATTGAATAAGAAAATTATGAGCTAATTTCAACCCAGCACCCATTTATTTAACACCTACTGTGTGCTTGGTGTTCTGCTAGGTTGTGGGCATACAGAGATAGATAACATGGTTTTGGCTTTCAAGGAGCTTCAGCCTATTAAAAGGAATGGGCGGATGACACCAGCACTGTGATAGGACCACAGCAGGGGCATGTGGAAGGCCCAGGGGATGAGAGAATAGTCTGACAGTAGTAATGTGAATGAGACTGGTTGAGGAGGAAGACGGGGATTGCTGCCTAGTATTTATGGAGCACTTGGCCATCTGTGAAGTAAGTGCCTTTCCACACTTTATCTCATTTAATCTGAGAAGCGTACTACAATAGGGCAGGGTGATTTCAGGCCTTTTTGTTTTATGTTGAAATATTTTATTTTGAGATAATTATACATTCACATGCAATTGTGAGAAATAATACAGAGATGGCACATATGCTTTACTTAGTTTCCCTTAATGGTTAACATCTTGCAAAACTATAGTACGATATTACCAGTTCTGTAACTACAGGGATCCCTCATGCTGACCTTTTATAGTCCTGTCGTTCCCTTCACTCCTTCACTCCCACCTCCCTTAGTCCTTAGTCCCTAACTCCTGAAACCGCTAATCTGTTCTCCATGTCTATAATCTTGTCATTGCAAGAATATTTTATAAATGGAATCATATAGTATGTAGCCTTTTAGGATTGGCTTTTTTTCACTCGGTGTAGTTCTCTGGCTGTTCATCCAGGTGTATCACGAGTTCATTCCTTTTTATTATGGAGTAGTGTTCCATGGGGTGGATACACCACAGTTTCTTCGCCATTTACCCATTAAAGGACAGCTGGGTTGTTTCCAGTTTTGGCTGTTATGAATAAAGCTGCTATAAATATTCATGTACAGATTTTTGTATGAACAAGTATTTTTTAAAAAGTGGAAGTAATTTTTTTTAATGGAAAGATTGTGGATTAGAAGTTGGAAAAATCTAGGTTTTGCTTTTCACTAGGAAGCGATATATATGTGTTCCTGAACTGATCGTTTGCCTTCTTGAATCTTGATTTCTTTATCAATAAAATGGCATAATATATGTTCTGCTTACATCCCAGGGTTGTTGTATAGATAAACTGAGATAATATACAGTAACAAATGTTATAAATGATAATAAGATCTAAACATATATAAGTGGGACAGGATGCTACTTCACTGTGTTCTGTCCTTTAAGATCTGGCAGAATATGAGCTGGAACCTTACCTGGGGTAGTTCTTGAATTGCACTCTAGGTATAGCTCATTTAGGTTGTTTTTCTTATTTTTGACGCATGTTTCTTAAATATTCTGGTTACTTATTCTTTGTTGGTGATATGGGTTATGTATACCTTCTCCCAGAGTTGGCTTTTCTTTTCACTTTTTATTGGATTCTTTGATGTATAAGAAATTAAAATTTTTTTTTTATTGTGGTCAGGTTGGCTTATAACATTGTAAATTTCAGGTGTACATTGTTATATATTGGTTTCTTATATCGACTGCTTCGTGTTCACCATCGATAGTCTGATTTTTATCCATCACCGTACGTATGTGCTCCTTTACCTCTTTTGCCCTCGCCCCACCCACTTCCCCTCTGGTAACCATAATTTGTTCTTCTTATCCATGTGTTTGTTTATTTTCCACATATAAGTGAAATCCTATGGTGTTGGTCTTTCTAGAAATTTTAAATTTTAATATACTCAAATCTATCTGCCCTTTTCTTTGTTGTTTGGAATTATTTTTAAAAACATGCACAACTTTTCCTACCTTGAAATCACAAGGTTATTCTGTATTTTCTTCCAAAGATTTTAAAATTTTGCTTCTCATATATCTGCCTTGAATAAACAAGGAATTTGTTTTTGTGAGTGGTGTGAGGGAGGGATCTAACTTAAATTTTTTTATAAGGTTTAAAAACTACAGTTTTAGCAAATTATGTCTTGGAAAGTTTTTCAGAGATAGCCAGGAATCTTCTCTCTTGTCTTGAGTTGGACACAAAGGGTAAGCCATGCAGAAGTGAGGACCTAGCAGCGAAGGAGAATATGTTTGTCAAAGTAAAATAAACACATTATTTTGTGATTGTCGTTGGCTCCAAATGTGTCACCTATGCCATGAATAATTATGTAGGTTCCATGAGAGATTTAGAGCTGTCTGGAGTCTAGTCTCTGTCCTCTACAATCATATAAACCAGTGGAGAAAAACAGCCAACGTATACAAAAAGCAATAAAAAAACCAGTTTAACCCACAGCAATATGAGAAATGACATCAGCCATTGGATCACTGAAAATGAGTGGTGTTGATAAGAACTTGAGGAATCCAGAGATGGAAGAGGTGTGGGCCAGAATGAATAAGACCTTGACTTAGGGAGTAGGATTTGGCTAACTGGAGAGTAGGAGGAAAGAACAGAGGCAGTGTGTGCTTCCCCCACTGGTGTTCCCACAGCCCCCACCGTGCTCCCCACTCCTGCATCATTTCCTACATCGTAATACAATGATGGTTTTATCCACTCTCACCCCGAGCCCAGGCCCTTCCCCCAGATACACGCTCCCTACCAGAAAGACGCTTGTGAGTTCTTTGAGGGCGGGCAGCTTTTCATTTCAACATTCCCAGCATTCAGCACCAGTTTGCATGTGGTAGGCACCCAGTAAATGTTTGCTGAGTGAATGAGTATCCCCTGGCTGGAGCAGAGGAGTCAGAGACAGAGGAGTAAGATCAGGCTGCATGGTTTTTGATGATCTTGAAGGTCAGCCAGAGTCTGGCTCTGTGCTGAGGCCGTGGGGAACAATAGAGGCAGTCTAAGTTGAAGAGTGGTTCAATGACGTCGTGTTTCAGAGAGACTCCCTGGTTGCTCTGGGCTGGGAAGGAGGCTTGCTCCTGCCCACACTGTGTACACTAGTCTGTGCTGGGCCTGCGGTGGGTGCTGCGAATATGCTGCTTCATGTGACCGATTCTTAGAGCCGCCACGCAGGGAAGTGCAGTTCTCCATTTACTGAACTAGAAACTTGTGCTCAGACAGATGATCCAAGGTGACAGGTGACCTGTGGTGGAGTGGTGACAGAGGCCCGGGTCTGTTGACTCCAAAGCCTGCTTGTTCTTTTACCCTCGGTACCATGTGTAACAGGAGATGTTACAAAGATGGGAAAATGAGCTGCAGAGATGGGTGTGGGGGCCAGGGGTGAGGGGAGAGTCAGAAATGCCTGAGGTTTCTAGCTTGGGAGTCAGGGAGAGTGATGGTGGCAATGGCAGAAATAAACATGGGGAAGTCAGGAGGAGACGCTGCGCTGGATGAGAGAATGGGCGTTACTTTAGACACCCTGACTTTCAGGTGACATTTCCATTCAAGCAGGAATTTCATCGGGCAAGTGACAGTGCCCTCCCTTCCCCACTCCCATTAAATGTATCATTTTCCTTTCTTCTAAATTGGGAATGTCGCAGAGAAACTGTGAAATAGATGACACCTTGTGTACATGCCAAATACCTGACCTCGTGTGCGGCTTCTTTACATTTCAGTTTGAGAAATGTTCTCCTTTGAAGGGGACTTCATGTTTGTTCGGGAATTGATAGCAGTTTTCCCCTCACACCCTGTAGGGGATGAGCACAGCTAAACAGGAGAGGAAAAACTTGAGTTCTGAGCTGCCCTGCTCTCCTCTGCTAAGCCTCTCTCCTGCTCTGACGTTGGTCGGAGGCCCCTCCTGAGGGTCAGCCCTCAGAAGTTACAGAAAAGGCAAGTTGAGCCCCCCCACCCCCCCACCCCGAGTTCCCATGGTTGACGAAGGGCTGACTAACCAGCGAGTTATTCTAAAAGCATCCCGGGGAGTGTGGGAGAGGCTGAGCTCAGCAAACATGACTGGGTGGTGCTGGTGCTGTTTCGAGGTGTGGAGGCAGGAGTGGCTAATCGCCCTGATTTGAATAATTTTGGGATGGTGAGATGGCTCCTTGATAGAGGGTTTGGAGATTGTGATGTGGGATTTGTTGAGAGAGGGGATCAGCCTAAAGCTATCTATAGGAAAATAGATTTTAGATGTTGGCAGTTGAACTGAATGTATTCCATCATCACCTGCAAAGACTTTGAATTTTTAGTGTTATTTCTATTTTGAGCAGAATGGCCGGTGATTACTTCTCCTCCAATGTGTTGGATCCAAGGAGACGACAGGAATTATCATTCTCCTCCTTTTTTTTTCTTTCTGAGTAACAAAAATTACCCACAGTTGGCTTGGGAATTTTAAGCTGCAATTTGGTGGGAAAAAAACACCTAAGTGGAGGTCAGAAGGCTTGCATACCAGTCCCAGCTCTGACCTTCGCCATTAGCTGTGTGGCCCTGGGTAAATCCCTCACCTCTCTTGGCCTCAGCTGCTTCAAATATAAGATGACCGTGTAGTACCTATACCTGGGGGTTGCTACGCTGATTAAATGAGCTAGTGCTTGTGCATCTGCTTTGTAAAGCACACAGCCCAAGCAAAAATAAATTAAGATTTTATTTGCTGTCCACAGAAGAAGGTGGACAAGCTTGTGTACTTTGTTTTAATGGGACTTGACCTATATAACTTTGACTCCAGGATATTTGCTGGAGTGAGTCACCGGTTGTCTCTGGGCCACACTTGAAATGACATGTTTTGCTATGGTGAACCCCTTTTGCACCGCCCCAAGTTGAGCTTACTCTTACACAACTTGGGCGAGATTTATGCACGCACACATCCTTCCCCCTTAGAAACAAAACAGTGACTTGGGCAGGGTGGACGTCAGGAAGGTGACTTAGCTGGCAAATATGTGATTAATAACATAGGTTTGGCCAAAGTTGTTAGTGTGGGCCTTTGTATATGGATAGGTACACGATGAATAGCAAGTATGCCAAGGAGAGCATGTTGGGGGCCTGCTGGGTTCAGTTCATGCCTGATGCGTACTGTGCCAATGCTCTTGTTGATATTTAAACAAGTAAATTCATACCAGTCACACTATTTGCGCTTATTTAGTTGTACACCTTTCTTGCCTCCTGAATTGTAAGCTCCTTGAAGGCAGAGACTGTCCCTGTTTATCTTTGTTTTTCTGGCATCTAATGTGGTGCTTGGCACATTATAAGCATTTATTGGATTATTGGGTGAATGGATGAATGAAACTCTTTGCACTTTTATTCCGTTAGAGGGATTTTTGTGGAAGGTGTAGCTGTGTGCTTATTTGTGTTGTCATCTGCCAGTTTTATAGATGTCTTCTCAATGTAGACCCTCACTGTGGGGGGAGGCCCATATTTATGCACAGCTGGGTTGTGGCTGCTGCTGTCTCCACCTTCAAGCTGCCTTGGCCTGATGGCACAGTGGTGAGGGCCGACTCAACCCTGTGCCCCGTGGTCTCTGTAATAGGATGTGCCCTCCCTCAGCCCCATCCCCCTGCGCCTTCCTTTCATGGCTGGCAACTCAGTCCTATCTCCAGCAGTCTTTCTCAGACACATGTTGGTCTTCATCGCACTTTTTCCTTGCCTTCTCTTTTCCAGTACTTACTCAGTTATCAGGGGAATCTTTTGAAACCCTTCTTGCTGATGGTGTATTCCTGTTCATGAGTTAAAACCCACACCGAACACCCTTCTCCAACATACCTTAATCGTGGCAGATGAACTTGCAAAGTGCTAGTGACGACCTGCAAGGAGGAAAAGCCCTCTGCAAAGCTCCTGGTGAAATGACAGCATGAAGTGCCAGCGCCGCGAGTGGTGGACGCGCCTCCAAATGCCCCTCAGCCTCCTGTTGATTCACTAAAAGTTTCCGTTTACCTCCCATCTTTCTCAGATGAAGTTCCCTCGTTCTCAGGCACCCGTCTTAAACAAGAAGACAAAACAAACACCCACGCCTGTTTCTGATTTAGCTTTACACCGGCGGAGAGAGTGGGATTTGGAGCTGGAAGCCAACAGGAGAGTCCTTTGACGCTTTGTAGCTGTGTGACTTTGAAAAAGTTTCTAGGCTTTCTGTGCCTCAGTTTCCTCAACCACTGAGAATGTTAACACGTTCTACCAAATAGCCCGTATGCACAGTGTCATGGTGAAGTTTATGTATGTGAAAGACTCTTTGTAGCTAGCAAAGCACCGTATGCATGCCAGTTATTCCTAGTGTTACACCACTTGTCTATATCGTGTTTCATTTGCACGTCCTCGATATTCCAATTACATTGTGGGCTGAGTCGGTTTTCTGCCGTCCTGAGACCTGGAATGCCATAGCATGGCTTTTGTGGTGAAATGTGTTTGAACTTCAAACAGCACATTTACAAATAATCTTATTATGCAACTTACCCTATTGGTAAATTAATTGAGGGCTGTGTCTAGATGGTTAGGTGTTAGGAACTCTATTTTAGACTTCTTTGTGCCTGCCACTGGTGTGGTGCATAGTGCTGAGCATTTAACAGGTGATTGACATACTGTTGTGAGTGGTTTGAAATACCATCTCCTTTATGACCCAGAATCATTCTTATCTGCCAGCAATCTAAGTGTCTTAACTTAATGCTAAACTGACTAATACGTTTTGGAGCTGAGAATGGGAAATTGGAGGACCTTCTTAGAGATCTGTTTTGGTGTTGCAAACTCCAAAGTTGGGTAAATTTGGGTAAAAAAAATCAAATCTGCTTGCAAAAATGTATGAAAGAATGGCATGTCTGCCAGTTCCTTAGCAGGGTGATTCGATCAGGGCTTTTTTTTTTAAAGATGACATTCCATCTCAACTAGCCAAGGGAGCCATTTCCCAACCTCTTATCTTGTCGAGGTGTCTTAGAAAAATATGCCAAGTGTGAGAACCTGTAAGCGTGGAGTTTATTAATCTGCTTTAAAACCAGTTTCCCTTCAAATAAGTGATCTTTAATATCGTTGCACTTTTGTCTACAGGAAACAGCTCAAGTTTGGTCCTGTCCTCGGTAAGCAGTGGAGAGGGAGGAGTGACATTAGGCAGAAGCCAGGTGTTCATAGAGCGAGCGATAGGATAAAACTACGAAGGAAGCTGTCGAACACTCTGCTCAGGAGAGTTTAAAGGAAAGAATAGAATGCTTTTTTCAGGAAAGGGTTGGGGGTGGGGGGCTTCTGAGTGAAGGCAGAAAGCTGGACTGTGGGATCTTCCAGGCCTGCTTCTGTTTTGCAGACTTCCTAAATTTGTGCCGACGCCGTATAGGTGCATTCACACTGTTGAGTGTACTCTTGGTTTGATTTGGTTTCGCTACTCTTGTGTTCCTTTTGTCCTATCTTGCAAGCATATCGCTGTGAATACTTAAATCATTAACAACTCGTTAAAACTCTTTTGGCCATTTTCATGTTGTACCACGCTGAAACCTGGGTGTGGTGGGAACCTGTGCAGGCCTGCTTGGCTGGGCTGCCCCTGAACGCCTGAGCCACTCCTAGCTTTTCGACTCTCAAAAAGCCGCTGAATACACAGACCCATCACTGGATCCTTGAAGAGAAGCGCTGGGTGGCTGCGGGAGACGGGCTAGCCAAGGATGGCTCTCTTCAACCTGAAGGACTCTGCAGCACTTAACGCCTTGACTCTTTTTTTATGCAACATTTTTCTTCCCCCTCTCAGACTGTATTTGTGCTTGTTTTTCTCTTCTTTAAGGATTTCTGTAGCTTCTTTCCTTCAGAGACTCAAAGTAGTTTTAGTTCTCTTATCTCATTTCTTCTCCGTAGGCGCAGGAATTAAGGTGTCGATGGAGGTGAAGTGGTACATCACTTACTGGGCTGTGGAGTCAGTGTTCCACAGGCATTTGCAGTAGGAGTTCTTCTAGTTACTTGCTGCCCAATTTATAGATAGATAGATAGATGTGTACATACACACACACACACACACACACACGTATATACATCTTACCTTAGTCCAAACAGAAAACAGGCGACGGTGTCACAGTTTAATGTCTCCTAAAAGAAAATTTTAAGTATTAGTAATTTTCTGTATTTTAAATATCTTAGTTATGCCTTGTAAGTAAAGAAAGTAAGACAGAAAGGAAAGAAAGACTTTTCTGCTTTTGACTTATTTAACTATTTGTCTCTTGGTAAGCTGATCAGTTGCCACTTGGATTGAGAGAAAGATGTTCAATCAAAATGTTTCTGCTCCATTGGCATGCTTTGTAATGGAAATGAAAGCGACACCATGCTTTTGTCAGTTTCAATGAATAGGTTTCCTTCGGATCGATGCTGGAGTTATGTTATAGGTATCTCAGCCTGTGAATGCTGATGGTTAATTATAGAAATGCCTGATGGAGGCGCTTGATCTCACCTCGGCATCCTGTAGGTGTATTTCCCTGTTGCTGGAGTGTGTGCCCTGTTGGTGTTTCTTGTGAGTGTGAGCGTGATCCAGGACACCGTCTCTAGGGCCTACCAGAGGGCCTTCTCCTGTCTTTAAAGACATTCAGTTCGATTTGTTTAAAAAATATGTATTCATTTATTCATTCTCTCATTCACGTACTCAACGTGTGGCAATACGTGTCCACTATATACCTGGCCCTGTTATCAACAATAAAGAGCAACTCTCTACTTCCCTGGAGCTGTAATAGTAGTGGGAGAAGTATTCCATAAATAAATGAATGGATCAGTTAATAGGGTAACTTAAGGTAGTCGAGTGTTCTGAAGGAAACAGAATTGAGATGATGTACTCAAGAGTGGCTGGCAGGGACCGGGGGAGCTTGCTTAACCTATGTCTGGTCAGGGAAGGCCTCTTGGAGATATCCGAGCTGACTCTGTGATGAGAAGAAGGAGCCAGCCAAGGGAAGATCTGGGCGCAGCGGGAGCAGCAGATGCAAGTTCTGAAGGCACATGGAGCTGTGTATTTGAGGATAGAAAGAAGGTCTGTGTGACCGGAAGGTAGAGAGCAAGTGGGAGGGGGATATGGAGTAAGGTGGAGCTGGCAGGCAGGCAGGCAGGCAGGCAGGGGCAGACCACACAGAGCCTAGAGAGCGCGTTCAGCTCTCTGCATTTGATTTCCAGGGCAGTGGGAAGCTACTGGAGGGCAATAAGCAAGGGAGTAACACATCAGATTTACTTTTTTTTAAGGTCATGCTGCTTGCTGTGTGGAAAATAGATGTTAGTGGGTAAAAAGTGGAAGGAAGGGTACCAGTTACAAGACTTTTGGCAGGAATCAAGTGGAAGATGATGGTGGCTTTGCCGAGGTGCAAGATGGACCAATGCAAGCCTTGTTTTCTCCACCAGGTGAAACCAGAAGGAATGGTCTTCTTAAGATATGCATTTAGAAGGAGTATCTGCAGGAAAGAATGTCTGGAGTCTGTGTGGAGTCCTGATTCCCATTTAAGTAAGATGTATAACACACCTTTCCGAAGGACACTGCTGTCACTTACAGCCCAGGCTCTGTAGGATGACAAGGCAGGCTCGCAGATAAGACCCACAACTCTGCAGGCCCACTAGAACATCTTTGTAAGCCCACTTGAACTTATCTGGGAGAGTTTCAAGCTTTAGTGCTCTATTTGCCGAAGGGTGGGTAGAGAACCAGCCATTGGGTGTGATTTTAGGACTGTGGTCAGGGTCCCCTGTGAGGAGATAGGCTGAGGACCTCTCTTCCACTCTTTGCTTTATCTGTTTGAGGTGGTCTCTTCCCTACCTGACTCAAAAGTGCTGTTTGTTTATTTATACTTTAGTGTGAGACTGCATTTGTTTCCTATCGGAGGCTCAGATGAGGGTCTGAGACTGCTCGATGCCACTTTAAGAAAGGAGAGCGTCTTAGGGGAAATGACCGTGTGCATGGGCTAGACTAGAAGGTTGAAGCACCTGCAGTTAAACGTAATTCACCATTTTGCTTAGCCTTGGACTCTTGTCCTCTCAGAGAATTAGTTTCCTGATTTTTAACAGGAAGCAGTGGGATTAGATCATCTCAGTCCCTTTTAGCCGATTCTCCCAGCTGAGTAGGTTTGTAGCGAACTGCCCAGGCTCCCGTGTTTTTCCCCCTTTTGTCCTTCCCGCAGGAGATCCTGCGTTTTCTGTCCTTTTCCTCTCCCAGAAAGAGCTCTCTGTGGCATCGTGTAAAATGCCAACTTGCTAATTTGCCCAGGAAGGGAAGAGTCCAGTTTCAGACTGGGCTCTGCATTCTGGTCAGGCAGCTGTGCTCGGTGCCTGTGCTCCCGTGTTGGGGTGCTGATCTGTTTGGAATCTGGAGGCCCTCCGTGCCCGTAGTAAGTTACATTTACGTAGTAAAGAGGTGGGCAAGCAGATCGCCGAGCAGCAGGAAGAAGACTTAGGTTAGGGTTTCCAGAGGAAAGATTTTTGAACCTTCGGCAGTTAAATAGAAGAGAATTCCCTCCTTAAGATCAGCAGGAAGTATACAGCAAGGGAGGTTCCAGGTGTTGTGGAACAAACATAATTACAGTTGCCTCATATTTGTGTGACATTTTGTGCTTTTTGAAATGAGTTCATATGTGTGATCTCATATGACCTTAAAAATCCTTCGAGGTAAGCAGGGCAGAAACTATGAACCCCACTGAACAGATGGGAAAAGTGAAGCATTAGGTAGGCTAAGAGATTTGTCCAAGTTAATAAGGGCAGAATCAGAATTAGAATGCAAATTTTTTTTCTTTTAAAAACAACTTTATTGAGCTGTAATTTATATACTATAAAATGCACCCATTTTAAATTTATGGTTCGGTGCATTTTGACAAAAGTACACCTGTGTAACCACAATCATAATTAATATATTGAACACTTCTATCACCCCAAAAAGTTCCCTTATGCTCCTTTGCGTTAATTAATCTCTCCACACCGCCCAGGATCTTTTGATGCCTAATCCAATGCTCTTTTCACTATCCCACACTCTGATTTGACAGCCTTTTCAGCTATGTTCTTCTGGGAGAATACTGGCTGGCAGCCCGCCAGCCTCCTGCACTGAGTTATGAGAGTGAATGGGAAGCTGGTCTGTGGGTTCCTCCGTTGTTGGTTCCTTCCTTCCCTCTTTTACCAGCTCCAGGCTATAGAAAGATAATGTGGATTCTCCTTCCCAGGAGAGCTTGAAGAACAGGATCCCCACTCACCTGTCTGTGCTGGCTTCCCGGTAGTCCTGGGGGCGGGTGCCAGCCGTGATGGGGTGGTAGAGGAGCCGCCCTCTAGAGGATGCCCTACTCCTGTATCATCTGCTCACTCTCCACCTTGGAAACCAGCTTTCTGCTGCTTAGTTGCAGTTCCCCAAGGCCTTAAGCAGTCCGAATCCCACGTCTGATGAATGAATCCCAGAGGTGTTGAAGGTCCCAGCTCTGAAAAATGAGCAAACCCTGTATTTCATAGCTATGTAGGGTGAGTCCTGAATAGAACCCTCTTTTTGCACCTGAGTTAGGTTCTGAGGAGAGACAATTCCCCATATGCTGTTCCCAGGTCCTGGAGTTTGGCCAAAGTGTCCGGCACATTCCAGAGGGTCCAGGTGTCTGGCCAGGTGCTGGGCCATAACTGCTCCCCGGAGTTGCTGTGTGGCATCTGGCAAGGGAAGGGAGGGCGCCTGCCCCTTTTCATAGCTGGCTTTACCCGCAGACCCGCAAGGTGGAAGATGGTGCCCTAGTTGGGCCCCTAGATGACCCAGAATGTGGTCTCTGCTCTTCTAGGTGACATTGCTCCATTTAGTCACCCAGTTTGGGGACAGCCCGCGTGCTGTTAGCAATGATAATAAACCCTTCCTTTCATTTGTTTTGCTATGTGAGTTTACAGAACACTTTCATATCCATTTTCTCCTTGTTCTTCTCAATAAGTCTGGTACCTTCTCTTAGGGTAAAAGCCCATCTCATCTGACCTAGGACATCTGTAAGGACAGAACAAACTCAGATTTCTCCTCCACAAGGGCTCATCTTAAATCTGGGGCCCTGCTGTATTGATTTTCTTCTGGTTATCTTTGCAGATTTCTCTGGCTTTGCTGAAGAGGGAAAAAGTCACCAGGCTGCATGCTTGAGCTTCAGATTTCTCCTTAGCTGGCAACCCCAACCAGAAAAAATTCTTTTTTAAAGGATTGAGCCTCAAGCACTGGTTTTGCCTTGTACTCCCTTATGTCTAGCTCTCAACAGCTGGTGGCCATTCCTTGCCTCCATCTTTAGTTTATTGCCTACCTTGGCGCCATGTATCCCTCGTGTTGACTCCTTGACCTCACTGCCCTCCTCTTTCCCCTTGCGGGAACCTCTTGCAAGGGTTATATGGGCTTAGAAAACAGTGGGCTTCCTGTCTTTTGTCTGCCACTAGAGCTGGATACCTGAAGGCCTGTGTGACAGCACAAGTGCCTGACTCCAGTGTGCTGTGGGAAGACACAGTGTTAGGAACAAAGACTTAGAGAGCCCCAAGTGTGTACATTTGAGGTGGTTGCACAGAGATGGGGTCACGTCTACAGAGAGCGGACAGTTCCAGTTTTGCAGGGTAAAGACTGTAGCAATGCTATCTCTTGCATTTCCCGTTGGAGTTAGGTTTCTAAAGGTCCATGAAGGTTTCGTTCCTTTTCATGCCCCAAGGGAGCTTTCCATAGCGAGGAAAGAGATGCAGGAAATGGGTAGGATTACAGATGGCCAAAGAGGGTGGCAAAGGAAAAAAAAAGAGTGTATTTTAAAGGAAAACTTTTTGGAGATGCTCTGTGGATGCTGCTGGTGACGGGAGATCTTGGATTTATTTGACAATTCCGTCTTCCACTTAGGCTTTATGTATACACTCTTTGGGAACTAGGGAGGGGACTAATATCCTCCCTGAGGATCTGTGGCTGAGCTCCTAGTCCCCAGGACCGAACAGAGCTGCCGCAGCTGGGAAGCAGATGGCTCTGTCCCCAAAGAGCTCAGAGCTGTGCGGTTCTATCCTGTCTTTTTTCCTCATATTTTCCTCTTTGCAGCTCGAATCTTCCCTTCCTGCAGGAAGTCTCAGCTGCATGGCCCCCAGCTCTGCCTGGGCCGAGAGCCACTGCTGCCTCCTTCCATTTTCCTTATCCACCTGATCACTTCTCATTTGTAGACTCCCTCGGAGGAAGAAGGGTTTTGTTCTGTCACCCACCTCTTGGAAGGGCTGCACCCTACCAAGACAGATGGCTGCCTAGCCTATTTTTAACTGTCTCCAGGGAAGAAGATTCCACAACCTATTTTGAAACCTGTTCCACTGATTGACAGGTCTCAAATTAGGAATTTCTTGCTGATACCTGACTTAAAATTCAACAGCTGTAATTGAAACACATTTCTTTTTATTCCTTTGGAAGGAGAGGGGTCCTAGAGGTCATCTAAGCCTACCACCCCTGACAAAGAAAATGAGACGCACGGATTTCCTGACTCCAAATCGAAATGGAAAATAGCTCCTCATTGTCTCATCGAGGATCCCATCAGTTTTGGGATCTGTCTTTGAAAGCACACGTTTGGGTGCCATTCTGTGAGAATCAATGTAATTTTCTGGGGAAAAACAAGTGATCCTGGAGTTGGCATCGGAGATGTGGAATGCAGGGCATTAACTGCCTTACTCTATTTTGTTTCTAGTGAGAAAGTTAAATGATGCTTATAGAATTACCTTGCCTCTGTTGGCAGAGAGTGAAAATAAACTCAGCTCTCAGTGTACAAAGGCTTCCCTCGTTCTTTTCCCTCCTCTCATACTAATCCTCATCGTTAAAGAAAAAAAAGGGTTGGTATTTTTCCCTCTTCCACCAATGGGATCCTCTCTAGGTTAAATATCTCTTTTCAGAATTTTCAGTTGACTGAAACTCCACTGAAGCCTCTCTTTCCACTCAGCTTTCCGCTGCACAGATTTCTCTTGACATGAGGCCCTGTGCTGCCTCCCTTGACAGATTGCATCTCCGTGGCATAAAGCTCTGCTGGGAAGCTGATGAGGTCGGTTCAGTTTCAGTGCCTAGAATCTTGTTATGTGGTGTGGAAACCCAGCGTTCCACGCAAATAAACAGAAATGTATTAGACTGATCGTCAAGGGGTCTTGGGAAGGGATCCCAGCCCTCCTCCATAGTTAGTACTTGTGCCTTTTCTCAATAAAGCATCGCCGGAGACATTTTCTCCGGACAGAGATCGCATCACATGCCATGCTGGAACATCAGATGCTTCAATCAACCGACGGGCTCTGTCCAGGCCTGTGACCAAAGCTGAGGTGGCGTTTGGCCCTTCATCTCTTGGTCCATGCTTCAGGCTACGAGCAGTCAGTGTGCAGCTCATGCTCACAAACGTTAGCATCTTGGTCTCTGGAAATATGACTAACATTCAGCATTCCACCCACACTTTGTCTGTTTGAGAGGTATTTGACAGATCTATTTTGTGAAATCTCAGGCCAACTTCCTCTGCTACCTAGTTGGATTGGGCTAAGGGAATTAAATTAATTCTGCTATCATCCTGAGAGATACAGGTAGGTATAATGGAGACACCTTCTTCTCTGGGGCAGTTGGACCAGTAGTTGGTTAGTCAATCCCCAAAATTGTTAAAGCAGAGAATCTTAAAAAATATATAAAAAATTACAGTTCCTAAGCATTTTATTTTAACTTAAAAATAATAAATGCACATATGTTCATAAATCTTTTGATGTGGGCTAGAGCTTTTTCTTAGTCTGGGTCCTCTGACTAGAGTTCCATTGACTTTTTTTTTTTAAAGATTTTTTTTTTTCCTTTTCCTCCCCAAAGCCCCTTAGTACATAGTTGTGTATTCTTCGTTGTGGGTCCTTCTAGTTGTGGCATGTGGGACGCTGCCTCAGCGTGGTTTGATGAGCAGTGCCATGTCTGCACCCAGGATTCGAACCAGCAAAACACTGGTCTGCCAGCAGCGGAACACACAGACTTAACCACTCGGCCACGGGGCCAGCCCCTCCATGGACTTTCTTAATACAACATCTGTGATTTCCAATTTCAGTTTCTTTAAGTTAAGTGAGTTCTTAAATGTATTTGAGAAATAAAATGCACATTTCCAGGTGTTTTAGCTCCACCACTGCAATCTTTTACTGCCGTCTTGGCAAAACCTAATTCATCAGCAGGTTTTTTTTTTTTTTTTTAGCAACTTGCCTTCATCAAGCCTTCCCAAGCATTCTAAGACTTATTTTTCACAGAAACATTTTTTTTTGCACTCGTATTTAATCAAGTTATATAATAATTTAATGTGTAATTAAAATAACAAGTATACCTATTATGAACAGACTACTGACCCTGGGGAAGCACCCAGCCTTGCTGGTGGGAGCAGAAAGGAGCAGACACACAAGAGAAGGGCCTACGAACAACCCAGCCAGGGCAGTGCAGAGAGTACTTGGAGTATGTCAGATAAGCTGGCAAGTGTGCTAAGAGCATAGTCTGTATGTGTTTCCCACCTTTTTGCGTTTATTGCTTACTATAGGGAATTTTATCTTAGAACCTGTAATCAGTTGCTAATTCCTCTGGTAGACTATAAACTTTGGGAGGACAGGACCCAGGTCTTATTATTTGTCTATCTCTAGTGCCTAATACAGTGCCTGCCCCATAATAGATGCTCAAGTGTTAATTATATATCTATATGAATATGTCTTATTGATTATGTGTATGTGTACACACACACACACACACATACACACACACACACTCTTAGTGCAGTGCCTTTCATGTACTTGGTGCTAAAAAGTTCTTTCTGAGTAAATGGATCTGTGTGTATGCCACTATACTTAATGTTCTCGAAATCCAAATAAGGACCTTTAGAGTATCTATCTATCTATCTGTGACTTATACTCTTAGAGTATCTGCTTTGTTTTGGAAGTTCCTTCTGTTTGTATGAGAAACTGAAACCTGACTGTGGAGTGTTGACACTCGGCTTAGAATGACTTGTCTTTTTTGGAAGATCCTTTTTTGATAATAACTATACCTCGTTCTTAGAATAATAAAAATGAGATCAATAATAACTAATATTTATCGAGTCCTTGCTATGTGCTTGGCACTGTGCTAAGTATCTAGTATCTCAGTTAATCTCCTCAACCCTGAAAGAAGACGCAGCCAAGCATGACGTGTTATTATTCCTACTTACGGATGAGGAGTCTGGGGCCGGCAAGGATGTGGAGAAGGCCTAGTCTTGAACGGTTGAGTAGTGAGTACAGTTTGTTTTTGGAGTGCTGCTTCTTATTTTAGGGGTTGTGGTTCCCTTTGGGTGGGGTGAAAGAGCTTGAATCCTAAAGAGACTGCTAGAGGGAGAAAGCGATACCCGCTTTTGGCTTTCTGGGAAGCAGGGCGGGCGCTCTCTGCTCCACAGAGTAGAACGGATCCTTGTGGCTGGGCGTTGCTCAGAGTGTTTGAACAGCTTCTGGCAGGTGGTAAGGTAAGCCAAGTGGCAGTGAAAACAAGCTACTGCGGGACATTCGATCCTGTCTGTCACTCTCCTCCCAGGTCTCTCATTCATTGGAGGGCCCTTCGGAACTCCTGCTCTGGTAGTCTGGATGTGTGTGAACAAGCTGCCTGTAGATGCCAGCACCAACAGCAGTGTGGGTCCCAGGGGCCTGGGCGGGGAGCGGGGCAGAGGTGGGAGGGCTCCGTTTTGGAGCAATGATGATGGAAGTAATTTTCCTAGCTGTTGGCATGAGATTGGCTCTGAACTGAATTTAAAGGAGTGTATGGTCTTTTGTCCTTCCTTGCTTTTGGGACCCAGCGGATATCACAACCTTGTCTTTACAAATTTGCCTACAGACAGAAATGAATCTAAAAAAGTACTAGTGTGTGGGCCTCTTGGTCGGGAGGGTGAGAACAGAAACAACAGAAACAAACAGAAGCCACCCAAGGCCTGGCAAACGGAGTTTCTTTGCAAGGCTGTCTGAATGTCAGACTCGTCCTTTTGTAGGTTGGAAGGAGACAGCATTTGGAGGCCATCTTCTCGAGGCTCTTTCTCAAAAGAAAAGCAGTAGCTGATTCTGTGGTTGGCTTTAAATTACTGTAAAGGCATCCTGGCGTGCAAGTTAACTTCTTGATGGACTTTTCGGCCAAAGGGATTTTCTGTTGCTGTGTGGCCATCTTTTTTGTTTGGCTGCAGCAGTTATAATTTTTGACAGAGGTCTTGACAAGAGTGTAGATTTTGGTTGAGGAGGGTGCTTTTATTTCTTAGCAAGGTTGATTTCATGTTAGAATGAATTCTCTTTACCCTTCTTGGGTTACTTTATGTAATCCTTGAAAAGAAAGACATTGACTGGTGCTGGCACTCTTTGGGTTTTATTCTGAGCTGGATGAAGTTGGCCAACTCAGGAATTCTAGAGTAGAGAGGGAATTTTGCAGTGGTGTGGATCACGTCTGTGGAAATATGCTGTGCCCGTCATGGTGGAGGTTTCCTCCAGTTTGGCCTTAAACTCACAGAGCTGGCTCCCTGAAATGCCAGCATCCGAGCCACGCATGCGAGCAGAAGTTGTCCACACCTAGGCCTTATCTGGATGTCCCTCTTCTTCAGTTTCCTATCCGGTTTCTGCTTCCCTGAGGCAGAGTGAAGTCCACTGGCCTTAGAAGCTCCCCCAACACATCATTTTCACAAGAGCCTTGTGAGGTTGATACTGTTATCCCCATTGGACAGAGAGGCACTGGAGGCGCCGAGAAAGTCAGTCACGTGCCTGAGGTCACACGGACCCTAGGAACTGAGATTCAGGAGTCCAGAATCTGACTTAGAGTCCACGCTTTTCCCCCAGGGCTCCCACACTTGCCCTCCACTCTTTGGGACTCTTTGGCAGTAAGTGGACTGAAGTGGGTTTGAGAGAGAGACCTGACTGAGCGTTCAGGTGGTGCTTGTGGAGGATACTTGCTGTCCAAGGGGAGCAGCCAGCCTGTCATTGTCATTTATGCTGACAGACTTCCTCCTCCTCCTCTGCTGATGGCCGCTGTGTAGAGACAGGGATGCTGCACAGAGGAGAGGAGCTAAGCGTGGCTTCCTGTGATTTACATAATAAAACAAGAATCTCCCCAGTGGCCCTTGATGGCCCTTTCCTGTCTGCCGTTGGCCGATGGAGTGGGCCACCCTGGGGACAGCCTCACTTACCGGCCTCCCCGGGGTCATCAGGCTCACCAAGAATGTTGAGATCAAATGTGCAGCTAAATTGATGAGATCAATTCATTAGGATAAAGACTTCCTCTACTTCCAAAGCAGTGTGGTGCTGGGGGCCAGTCTCTCTCCTTTAGAAGTTAATGTATAGATGAAAGATTTCCTGTTAGAAAGAGGTCTCTGCTGCCCTTTTCCAGAGCTTTGATTATTTGAAGAGAGGGAAGGACTTCTTGAGCCTACATCAAAATATTCAACTAGGCTAGTTTTCTACCTGCTGTTTCTTTTAGAAATGGTTGCTCTATAGGTTTGAAAGGTGACCCAAGTGACTTTTTTAAGTTGGAGGTGGGGAGGTTTATAGACATTGTGTGTGTGTGTTTTGCCTCCTTCAATTCTGACCACCTGGCGGTCAGCCTCATCTCTTCCCTTGTCCTGATCCTTTAATTCAATATTTATATACCTATTTGGTGCCCATATGAAATAGGTTTTTTTTTTGTTTAGCTTCTTTTTTTGGGGGGGGAAGATTAGCCCTGAGCTAACTGCTGCCAATCCTCCTCTTTTTGCTGAGGAAGGCTGGCCCTGAGCTAACATCTGTGCCCATCTTCCTCTACTTTATATGTGGGACGCCTGCCACAGCATGGCTTGACAAGCCGTGCCATGTCCGCACCTTGGATCCGAACTGGCGAACCCCAGGCTGCCGAAGCAGAATGTGCGCGCTTAACTGCTGCACCACCGGGCCGGCCCATGAAATGGGTTGTTTTTTTTTTTGGACTTTTTGTGAACTCATAAAAGACATCCCAGCTGTCCGAGGGAACAATACCCGCCCCACCTGCAGTAGACACCCGTTTGCAAAAGACGAATGGAAAGTGCTTTGAGTTTGTCCCCTTTGCTTTAGTTCACAAAACACCTTTCACTTTTTGATGGTCTTGAATTTGTAAAGTAAGTAAAATCAATTGAAATCAAAAGATGTTAAATTGAGAAAGAAAAAGATGCTGTCACACTCCCAGCTAGAGGCAGACTGTAGCCTGTAATTTCAGACTTACTTTGATTATAAAGCATAGTGCCCCCTCCCACCCCTTTTCCTGCTTTTCTTTCTAGTTCTGTAATCAGGAGACTGCTATTCTCTTTCTAGTGCTTTAATTAGTAGTCTGGTCTAAAATATAAGAACCTTAAACTTCTTAACAGAAACACTGGTTACTCATCTCGTTTACAGAGAGGCCACTCAGCCTCTGAGTCATTCAGTCATTCAACAAACATCATTGAGCACTGATTATGTGTAAGAACTGTGCTGCATGCCAGGGATTCAGAAACAAATAGAACACGTTTCCTGCCCCTGAATGTGCGTTGTCTAATCAGTGAGACCACATACAAACGACCAGGCCTATTCAGTGTGAGAAATGTTGTAATTGAGCTACATACAGAATTCTGATTTTGTACTTGTCTCTAGAGTAGCAGTTTCCATACTGTGTTGTATTTACCTGTTCATGTGGCTGTTCCTCTGTGAGCTGTTGGGGCCCAGGAATGAATATGGATATGGATATGGATACAGAACGAGTGGTGAAAGGATGTCTATTACCAATGCTAGGCCTGTCTTACATGGTGTTCCATAGCTTTTATAAGTTTCCTTCAAAACGTTTTAGTTACTAAAGAAAATAGGAAATGGTCTTGGGGTGGAGCTATCTGGGAAATAACGGATTTTGCATTCTTGCTAATTATTAGCAAAATGCTCGATTTGCTTTTCAGGATTCTCTTAGGTTAAATCACATGAAATTGCCACTTTGTATGTAATTTCACATGGGTCAACCTAATAAAAAGAGACCAATTTTACTGCCTCTGGTCTTTTTTAGATTTAGGACAGGCACAGAAGTGAGGTTCTGGGCAAGTACTGGGCATCCTGAACATATTGCTGCCAGGTTACCATCTCGGAGCGTGAGTCTCTCTTTGGCGCTTCAGAGAGGAAGGCCGTGCCCAGCCACGCCGGCGGCACGCAGCTCCGAGGTGCAGTTCCTTCAGGCAGTGCCTTCCTGTGGACTGGACAGGGAATAAAAATGCTGTTCTGTGCCCATGTAAAAATATTTTTGGTTACCTTGGAAAATGTACAAGAACAGGGTTTCTTGCATATATAAGAGAAAACAGCAAGTAAAAAGGATGTGTACACAGCACCATGAATGGGGTGCTATTCTTAGCTGGGGCACTAACCTAGAGAAGAACAGGAAACAGGACGCTTCTGAATGTGGACTCCAGCTGCCCAGGCTATAGCCGAGAGGCTTCAAGTCATAGGGAGACTCATGACAGCTGCTAGTGTCCTCCAGACCTTCCGCTTTGGTAGAAAGGTTTACACTTTGTATATTTCAGACTGATATGGGGGAGGAGATGGCTCGCTCTTCCCAGGGATCTGGAGAGAAAGAGTAGGCAGAGGCTCTGGAAGTGGACTTCCTGCCTGTCCTCCTTCTTCCATGGGGATGGTCTGGATCTATGTGGTGGGTGCAGTGGCTCCTCTCATTCTGAGTGCGTTAGCCTCTGAGAAAGAGAGGGGCGCCTTCTTCAGCGATTTAAGTGTTCTTTGATTTGTCGTTCAGTCTTTCACATTGAGGTCCAATCTGCTTTACCTGGAAAGTTAAAGACCAGGAATAGGGATGTCTGATGCGTATTATAGCCACAGTGGACGTACCGGCTACTTTCTAGTTGCTCAGAGACTGCTGAGTGATTGAAATGTATCAGTGTCTGGAAGTTGGAGCAATCACCCAGCTTCTCTGTCTGATGGTGTGATTGATAGGGAGGAATGTTTCCAGGTAAAATTTTCCCATAGGATTAGGATGGTGATAGTATTAGCCAGGATCTGTGTTGTCACTGTCGCTATCACTGAATAATCTTTACTATGAAGCTGCTTAGAGTGGGGCTAGTAAGGCAATATACATCCAGCCCCCCACCCTATATGCTTATTGTCCGATATTGACAACAGCTCCAAGTCAGTGTTTACAAAGGGCCTGTCTTTAATTAGAACCTGATATGAGATGAAGTTTCTTCAAGGAGGGCCTGAAGTTGTGGCGTTGCCTCCAAGCAGACTCTCTGAAAGAGATCGGACCTATATATAAACCATTCTACTTCCTCATTTCTCTAAATGGAAAAAAAAATCTCATTTCCTTTCTTTCTTACTCAGAACACTAAGTCCATTCAGCCACCTCAAAAGATACAGTAGCCAGGATACCTGTCTTAGAAGAAAGGAAAATTTTCTTCCTGAAGAGCGGTGCTTCAGAACCTCAGAGTCTCCTTTCATCTCTCTCCTGATTTGATTACAATGTGTGTGAAATGCGTGTAGGGAAAATACTGTCTGTAGAGAACTGTTACACTGGTTAATAGCATGTTCCTGTTCATGCTTTGACTGCATGAGTCCCCGTATTTTCTAGCTGTCACGCTAGTTAGCGGTCAGTTAGCCTCCTTAGGTAAGAGAAATGCCAGTTAGCTGTCTTCATGTGATGGGGAGGAGGAAGGGAGAGAAAACAGTCGTCGTCAGCTTCTCCGTGGAAGCGGTAACCATGTCAGAGCCCGGCCCCGGAGATGTGGCGGAAACTGCCAGGAGCCCTGTAGATCCAGTAACTCACCGTCTCAGTGCTGAGTTTGATGAGTGCCTCGACCTGCAGGTAAAGTCATTTCCAAGGGGCTGTGAGATCGTGCCCAGATTGGTTTGTGTCATGCTTACTTTTTCGAGCTTGTATTTGCTACTGGATTTTCCCCCCAACTGCTGTCGATGATTTATGTGACACCAAAGATTCCAATGAAAGTAACTTTCTGGAAGAGCTGTGGAAGCAAGGGGGCTAGAGAATTGATCTTGCCCCTGATCTGACAAATCGTTATCAGTTCTGTTGAATATGGTAAGGCCCGGAGTTGTCACTTTGGATGTGTTCTGGGAAATTTGAAGTTTGACACAAGGTATGGAGCAGGGAGGCTGGGCAGGGCAATGGCTTTACAAAATAAAATCTTCAGGGGCCGGCCCCGTGGCCGAATGGTTGAGTTCGCATGCTCTGCATCGGCGGCCCAGGGGTTGCTGTTCGGATCCTGGGCACGGACATGGCTGAGGTGGCGTCTCACGTAGAAGAACTAGAATGACTTGCAACTAGCATATGCAACTATGTACTGGGCCTTTGGGGAGGAAAAAATAAAGAGGAAGATTGGCCTCAGATGTTAGCTCAGGGCCAATCTTCCTCACCAAAAAAAAAATAAAGTTTAAAAAAATAAAATCTTCATATTGATGCAATCCTAAAGCACTTACCTTTTGATCTAGTGGTGGGAAAGTGCTGGATCTGTCTTCTGTGTAGATCCAGAATATGTGAAGCCAGCTGAAGTGAAGGGGTGTTGGGACAGGAGGTCTCCTGGCTTTTAGTAACGTTTCCTCTGATGTGGAATTTATCTGTTTTGTCTGGCTAATTGGAATTATGGTCTGGTTTCTGTTCCTAAAGACACTGCTGTTGGCCTTGGACTACATATTTCTCTTTGCTCACCAAATTGATGATATAAGTAATAAGGCATAAGATCTAATGTTTAGAATATGGTTTTGGATTATAGGTTCCTTGGGTTGTTAAGTTAGCAGAGAGAAACCAAGAGAGGCAGTATGGTGTAACTACAAACAAACATAACCCCAAACAACAAGCTATAGGTTGAGAGAGACCAGGTTTCAGATCCTGGCTGTGCCACCTATAAACTGTGTTACTTTGAGTAAATTGCTTAATCTGCTAGGACCTGTGTTTTTATTATAAAATGTGAACAAAATGACTGGCTACCTTGTGGGGAGGTTGTGAGGTTTCAGTGAGGGAAGGTGAAATGCCTAGTAAGGGCCTGGCATGTGGAGGCACACGTCAGCTTGAGCTGTTTTGTTATTAGCAACGGACTTAGCAGTGTATACATGGGTCCCTCCTTGCTTCCCACTTTTCCATTTGTAAAATGAACTTGACATTCTTTACTCACTGGCTGACAGGGAGCCAAGTGAGATATCCGAGCTCGTGAGGATGGATCCCCGGACCCAAACTGGGGCTCTGCACGTTGCTCTGTAAGTTGTAGAACTATGTTAAAAACACACCCTGCCCGTTTCCCCTTCTCAGTCTCCCATTCAGAGGGGGGCTTGCTGGCCTTGTGCTTTAAATAGTCGTAGATGGTGACTTGAATAGTAGATGTACACAATCCTTGTGAGTCCATTTGCGCTGTGCCCGGGAGTTCTATTCTTAGACCACAATCGCCGGAATAGAAAGCCTGTGACCCGACATCCCGCTGGAGCCTCGTGTGCTTGGTAATGGATTCCTCTGGGAAGCTGGGACAAAGGACTGGGTCTGCTTCTGTCACTGAGTAGGCCAGGTATGGGGCGGTCCAGTAAAAGCCAGTCTCCTCCTAATTGGAGTTTATGAGCCTGGCTTACCTGGGACATCTCACATTATGATCCTAATTAAAGTTCAGCCTGTTTGCTCTAGTCTCGAGGTTATAGGAGAATAAAGGCAGATAAGATATTTATGGGTGACCCTCTCTCCTATGTCATTTTCCTCTGGGTCTGTGAGTAAAGGATAACAGCACTTGTTATTTATGGAGCAGAGTGCCAGGGGGAGGAGGGCTGTGGTGCTTGTTTTGCTCCTTCTCTGAGCCCAGGGCTGTGCCAGCAGCATTTCACATGTTCCTTCCTTTAACGCTCAGTATTGTCAGCCCCATCGTACAGAGGTGGCAATTGAGGGTCAGGACTTGCCCAGGGTACCTGATCATCCCTTGCACGCCATCTCTCCTTCTAGATAGGCAACAAAGTGGTCATGTCAGGAAGATACTGGTCATTTAAAACATTACTAAGTGTTTATTAAACATCTGAATGTAGTTATTATATATGTGAGATTGCATTCACATGTAGGGCTCCTGATATTATCTGCAAAGAGCCTGGCCCTAGCCCTGAGGTTGGCATTTTATGCAGTATTTTCGTTGCCTGACTCTGGAGCTATGATGCTGGGAGCCTCCATACCATGGGGGCGTTTCTAAGAGTAGCCTGACCCCTTAATTATCTTACTGAAGACGTTATCCTTTGTGGAGTATCTTTCTCCAGGAAACCCCCGGAGCTTCCAGAGACATGATCTCAGCTTCATAACATCCCTGTTAAGACAGGAGGGGCTGAAATCATTTGCTCTCCTTACAGTGAGTGGGAGACAGGCACGGACGGGAGACAGAGGCACAGAAGTTAAATAGTTGGTCCAAGGTCACATCAAATGATTTTGGACTCAGCTAACAAATCTGTCTAGGACTTGTTCTCCCAAATGTTGCAACTTCCCTTACAATGTAATTTGATCTCAACCACTTTACAAGGCTTATCTTTCTTCCTCTTTTTTCTAATTTGGTAAATAAGATGTTTTTCACACCTACTGCCTGATTAATGTTGGGTTTTAATTTAGCCCTTCAAGATGATCAATGACTTAACCGAGAAAACTGCTGCCAGAATGTGGTTTATAATACACTTTTGTCGTTATTTCTCCCAGATACTGAACGTTCTGCTTCTCTCTTTTGCACACTCAGTCTCCGTGGGTTAAGAACATTGGGACTCTCATCACCTTGACAGGGAAGCTTCTGTAGTTGGGAATTGTCACCTTTTTCAGAGCAGTGTTATTAGGGGACAAAAATCTAGAAATTCCTGTCCTTGGCTTCGCAGACGAAGGGAGCACGTTCCAGGATAGCTCCTGGTTCGTCCTGTAGGAATAGTACAGATTTGGTTTGTGTTATTCCTCGCTTGTTGTAATGATGTTATGATCCATAATCATACGTTTCTAGTTAGCCTCATGACTCACTGTTCATTAAAACACGCGATTACTCTGTGGAACGCTCCCCCTGTCTTTAGATGGAGTTGGTGAGGTGATGTGAGGATGACATTTGGCCTCTTAGGGAAATGACCAAGGAGTTCAGGTTCTCAGCTGTATTATGTAAAATTTTCAGTCAGTTTCACTACTTAGTACTGTGAAATGAGTTATAAAGGGGAACTTTTTACAAAAAGAGATAGATTCACTCAGGGGAGGGGGAATCCGTTGTTAGTAAAATATGTCTAGTACCAAATGCTTTTTGTCTCCTGATGACCTGTCAAGCTGTGCATCTTCTGGCTTCGTAATGTATTCAGTTCCACATTCATTCATTCAGCATTTTCTGTATACCTGTGATGTGTCAGGCACTGTGCTGGACACTGGATGACAGAGATAAACAAACCCCCAAATCCTAGCATCCCACAGTGGATGTTGGAGTTAGTGTCATTCAGCTTCTTTAGATTCTGCAGTAGTTCCAAGGTTTTCCCGGATCCTGTCCCAGTGTCCTGTTGACTCTGCTTCAGAGTATGTCCCAGACTCTAACTGTCCTTCATCAGCCTGCTGCTGCTGCTGCCCGGGGCCAGCTGCCATCACTGCTCCCTGGACTATCCTGGCAGCCTCCTAACTGGTCTCCTTGCTTCCACCTCTGCCTCCTTCAGTCTACTCTCAACACAACAGCTAGAGCAGTCTTTCAAAATGGAATTCAGGTCATGTTACTCCTCTGTTCACATGCCCCAGTGGCTGTCCCTTCCCTCCGTGATTGGGCCCCCCTGCCCATCTGACCTTGCCTCCTCCTGCTTTCCCCCTCGGACTCCTCTTCGTCAACACTGGGCTCGTGTGTTTCCTTTAACGTGCCAGGCAAACTGGACGCAGTCCTGTCTGAGGGCCCTGTTCTTGCTGCTGCCCGGAACAGTCTTCCCCTGGTATCTGCATGGCTCACTGCCTCAGATCTCTGCTGAAAAGTTAACTTATCAGCAGGTCCATCCTGACCACGCTCTGTAACATGTACCCCAGCCTTGTCCTTCCTGCTCGGTTACTATCTGGTTCCCCCTTCCCCTCACTAGGATGTGAATGTCACAAGGGAAAGGGTTTTGTCTGTTTTGTACACTGCCTAGAAGGTGCTCAGTAAATATTTGTTGATTGAATGAATGAATTGGCCTATTACTGAATCACTCGGTGCATGTCCTCTGTAGAAGGGGCCCCTTGCACCCGTGGCACACATCTGTCTGATGGTGGGGAAGACTTGCTCAGATTGGCTCTGTCTGTGTGGAATAGAGTTTTTCTTAGCATAATCCCCATTGGCTTATATGGGTTTAAGCCACAATTTTAGCCTTATTAGTATGACTCTTTAGTCATAAAATCAGAGGATGTTAAGACTGGAAGGGATCTGGGAGACCATTAGGCCCACTTCTTTCTTTATTGATGTGAGAATAAGAGTCTTGAGAAAGTAGGTGAGTTACCCAGAGTCATAAAGCTGGTTAGGGGGTCAGTCTGAAATTAGGCCTCTGATACCTTGTTCCATGGTCTTTGCTGCATCTGGTCTCCGCTGATGGAGAGAGTTCACAGGCTTTCAGATTTGACAATTTCTCTCCAGACTCCAAACAGGAGCTTTTATCTGGACATTCTGGGTTGATGTAGATGCGTGATGGCCTGTAATATGCGGAAAATCCCGAAGATTGACCAGTGTGAATGGGAACTACCCCCGATGTGCCAGGAGGACCACAGGCACGCTCACTCTTCATTGGCAGGAGACGTGTAGGGTGGGAAGGAAACCAAAATCAAGATCCTTTGCCGCTCCAGTTGTTTTGTTACATGTCACAGTCAGAATGTGTCTTCCATTTAAATTCAGAGTTTTTGATGAACAGCCAGACCAGCTGCAAGCCCTTCAGGCCAGAAGGCTCGATCTTGCCAACTGTTCGTTTTCTTGATGGACTTCCTTATCCCAGGCGCTTGTGTCTAGCCAGCCTATTGTGGACCTGTCAGACGGGCGTAGAGTCCTCCTCTTTCAGAAAGTCAGTTTCCCCCATGCAGCGTGTGTCCTGAAGCTGGCCTGCCTCCGTCCTCTTATGAGTGCCTGTGGTCTTTTGTTAAGCAGGGTGAAGTGAGATGATCTCTTAAAGAGAGGGAAACTCCTCCAGTAACTGACCGAACTGTAATTGGGCTGGCAGACAAAAGACTTAAATCTGTTAATTTCTTGCCATCTGTTTTGTGATGTAAGGTGCCCCAGTTTGGATCTAGAAGGCACTTTGACCATACATGAAGAATGTGTCACATTTAAGTCCACTGTCTGTAGCCTCTCTGAAGGTACCAATCATGCAGAAAGCCCATCTTTTTGCTGCGTCTCGTTTCTCTCAAGCCAAGGCTTGGACTTTCTTAGCTTACTTCACCGTACTGCTGATTTAGGTAGGGAAGGTACTCAGGAGATGCCGATTTCCAGATAGTCATTGTTGGGTCAAGGGATGTTTTGTATCCTGAGTATGGTAGCCATACTGCCTAGAGAGCTTCATTTTGGTTTGGTTACAAAATTTATTTTAGCTTAGTTTTCTTACACTAGGTGGGCAAATAATAAAGGCCAGAAAGTTTATGGCTGTGCTCTAAGACACCCAGTATAACAGTGAGACCCAGGATTAGGGATGCGGAGTTTCTCTCTTGGTAGGTTTGTTTCTTTTCAGGCCAGGCTAGTGGAGTCTCTGAGCACCACTGAATTCTCCTTTTTACACCTTCAGATTTTGTAAGGTTACCTTTTAGCCCTCTGGGTCTTGGGTGATTCTCAGATCTGAGTCAGTCACTCATGGAAGCCCTTGGTATGGATCAGGTGGACCTTGAGTAGTTGAGTTCACACGACTAGGGTGGTGAGAGGGGCTCTCCTCTTGATTATTGTACATTTTCTTACCGAAGAGCTAGGGGAGCAATCTCAAGGTCAGGAGAGCTCACCCTGATGTTTTGGCTTGTTGGAGATCGTGCTCGATTCTGACTTGGGTTCTGCCATCAAATACAGAATGTCCTGATCGTCAGAGGCAGAGGCAGCACAGCCTGTGAGGTCAGCACTAGAAAAAGCAATTCTCGCCAATTCTTGTTTTCTATGCTAAAAGTTATACTTTGAGATTTGAGCCTGCTTCTTTCCTTTGCTTTTTTTTTTTTCCCCAGTAGCAGTTTAAATTGGCTGTTCATTTAGACAAATGCAAGAGGATATTAACCCAGCAGCCTTGGAAATAAATGTGAACCTACATATTCTTTTCCCAGCTTTTCCTCTTTTTGCTACCTTGGTAGTATGTTAAATGTATTTTCTCTCTCAACCTTTGGGGGTTTTTTCCCCTGTTTTTGGCAGACATCCTTGTCTTGGAAGAGCAGGTAAAAAGCTGACGTTAGGACTCTCTGGAAGAGTACAGTACAGATGACAGGCTCAGCTAATGGTAAGCAGAGCCGGGGAGCTGGGCTCAGCCTGAGCTGGAATCAGTCAAATTAGCAAAGCGCTGACTCTCAGCGGCAGGAACACAAGTGACCACAAAGTGTTAAGCACATCTGGAAAGGGATTCTGACATCATCCTCAGCATCTGTGGGGAATACACACAGCCTGTAGACCCATTCCTCTTTGACCCTATAAAGATTCTTTAAAGAGTAATGCCCTGAGTGGCTTTCTGGCCCGCTCTCCTGCTCATTTGTCTTTGAGGAGATGGAAGGAGACAACCTGCCTGTGGAGCTCCATGTGCCCCAGAGGCAACTGGGTTCTGCATTTGAAAGTATTGAAGCTAAGAGACAGGGTCTTAGGGGACCCCAAGGGATCTGCTTTTCTGCTACCCATTGTCCCTGCAAAACTTTTCCTGGCAGCCGGCATTGCTGTTTAGCTAGGTTGTTCTCTGCTGTCTAAGTTGTTTGGCAGTGCTGTGTCAGGATGCGGGTTTTCTGAGTGCTTTCCCAGCTGGTTACTTGAGTGGTGGTTAGGGAGGGGCGTTCTGAGCTGCTGAGGCGGGCCTCCTGTCTGGATGCTCACAGCTGGACTGGTGGGAGGAACGCCGTCTTCATTCTGCTGCCTTTGGTGGTGGCTCTTGAAACGTGAAGGGGGGTGAGTTGGGGGAGCGGTAGGTCTTCTTGTGTTTCTTTTGGTGAAGTAGTCTAGACTACAGGAGGCAGTGTGACTTTTACGCTTGTCCTGTGCATACTTCTCTATTCGCTCTTGCCACCTTCCTCAGCCTATAATATCTCCAGCTCCTCTTGGTTGAATTTATATAAGGACTCCATTTTCAAAACCAGGCCGCTTTTCAGTTCCTGAGCCAATAATCACTGAAAAGTAAGTTCCGTAAGCAGCCTCAGATCCACCACCTGGTAAACCATGCTGCCAGCCAGACTTGGGATCTGGGATGCCAGATCAAGCGCTGGGTGCCATGATACCTCTGCAACTGAGCACCTCCCTGTGTTCCTCCAGGTGGCTCGGCCCATCAGAGCTGAACTGTCCCTCAAGTCCTAGACTCTTGTAAGCAGAGGCTTTGCCTAAACCCAGCGCTGCTTGGCTCAAGTTCTGTGTTGCTCTTTTTTTCGTGGTGGTGCACAGGGGGCTCAAATATACACAAAAGAAACACCCAGATAAAGCAGTTATTCTCATTTTGCCAAATTTGTTTCATCTTTTCCAAGCCCATAAACATTTACTTTTATACAGGAAATACTGGATGAAAATTTAATTCCCTACCCCATCCACTTTTTTTATATCACTTTTCAGAATAGTGAGTTAGGGACCTAGTAACTTCCAGTGGTAACCAACAACTTTTTTTCCTGAATATCATTACGAACGCAAAGATTTATTACGTATTTGATGTGTTTCAGCCCACTGCAATCTTTATTTATTAATTGTTTTGGATGCTCACATTGTCTTGTCTTAAGTCAGTGGGCATCCCTTCAGGTTGACTCTCATGTTCTTTTGACATTACCCCGTTGAACTTTGGAAGCGTCCTTGCTTTCTGGCACAGGATATTCCAGGCTCTATATCCTGCACCAGGTGTGGAATCAGCCATTTCTCCAGGGGGCCTGATTCCTTTAGTAGAGGACACAGTCTGGGCTCTAGGATTGAATTCCTTTTGTCAGCCCCCTTCCCGGGGACTACAGCCTGCTCCCCTGCTCATAGCCAGTGTGAGGCTCTTGCTGGGAATCCACAGATCAACAGTCAGCCACTGTGGGGTTCTGCCTCACTCTGGTAGAGATTCATCTCTGAGAATCTTGTGCTCTACGCCCTGGTTCTGACACTTCTGCTTCCATCATCCTGAATTTTGCTAGCCCTCTGTATGCTATGCCTTGGACTGCCAGGCTGTCCTCACTGGGGCCAACTTCCCAGGCTAGAATAGTTACCCCAGCCTATGCCTGATATCCTATAAGCAAGGTTCTGTCTGAGCTCTGTTTAGCTTCTGCCCCTTTGGGCCCTGTATTCCACCAGTTCCCAGCATTCCATTTATCTGAAACTCTCCCTCTCCTCATCAAAATCTTAGCTGGTCTTTAAAGATTTACTGCTGCATCCTGGATTCTGAAGAACCAGCCCGGGAGTTCCTGTTTCAGTTTGAGAACCTATAGGTCTGTCTCCTCAGGTGAGTATCAACCCAGCTGGATTAGGCAGGCCGGAGTGGGGGGTTATGGTGGCTGTTGGTGCAGCATGTAGCTGGCTGGCTTATTCTCAGCCTTTCCCTTCCTTGGGTAATCCATGGGGTTCAGCATCTTCAGATTGGGCTTTAGTAGGTCGTCCTCTTGATTTCCTGCCAGGGAGCAGGATGCTCTGGCTCTGTGCCATTGGCAAAGGGATTTAAGGATCGGTAATGGGCTGCAGTTTTGTTAAATGGAACAGTATGAGGAGATGGCCTTGTAAAGACGCTTGGCAGCAGGGCCCATTTGAATGATTGGTTCTTGGCTCCCGTGTTGGCAGATCCTTGATAGGAATTTTGAATGATCCCAGATCTGACAGACCACTGGTAGTTACTCCAGAGGCGGGTCAACTGGGCGTCCTCCAGGTTGATTGGGTAACTGTCTTGAATGAGGTTTTGTGAACCTCTGGAGGTTTTGTGTGTAAGGTTTATGATTTGGTTATTTTAGTTTAGCCTGTTTAGCTTCTTTACATGGAGATAATAAATGTGGAAGAGAAGCAGACATTAGGGTTGAAAAACCCAGACGCCTTGTTCCCGCGTCCTCTCCTTGGGTTCTGTGACTGGACCCACAGGTGAGTCATGAGGAGCTACGTTCACAATGAAGTAGCCCCAGATCTAGCTCTGCCTTGTGCTTGCTCTAGTCCTTCAGTCGATTTACTTCAAGCAACCCAGTAGCATGTCGAGTGGTCTTTCAGGACTGCAGTAACTTCACTTCATTATATCAAATGAGAGGCCCAGTAATTCATAGCCTGTCATTTCTGGAGTCTGGAGATGGCTGAGCATCAGCTTTGCTGAAGCAGCTTCTATTACATTAGAAGAGAACCCAGCTGGCTGCGCCCAAGACCTGAAGCTTTTCGACGCTGAGTAAGGAGGCCATGCGAAGGAAGCAGAATGACTCTGGAACTCAATCCCCCAACTGAGAAAGAGAGTAATAACATTCCGGGTTGGCCTCTTTTCATTTCCCTTTGATTTTGAGTAATAAATTCCCTCCCTACTTCCCAGCTGAGCGATTTGGGAGCCTGTATTCCCTAGAAAGACTCTGCTCTTGCGCCCATCAGACTGAATTAGGTGAAAACTCCTTGGCTGTAATGAATGTTGAAGGATTTCAAAGGGCTAATGGAGATTCTTCTAGAAGTAACAATCTCCATTCTATTGGTAAAGCAGTTCTTCAGAAATTCCCTGAATGTCTTGGGTTATTTTGTACAGCAAAACAGCCAGCATTGAGTTCTCTTTGCTGATAAATGACAGAGCGAATGTGGACATTTGGAATTCATGGAGATGAATTCCTAAGTTGCATTTTAGCCCACGTGCTATGTCTCCTTTCCTAATCCTTTCACCAGAGCTGCTCCGAGGAAACAGCACAGATAGATTTGCTGTACTTTTTTCCCTGTCTCTTCCCACTGTTCTTTTAGAAAGTGGGGAGTGGCTGCCTGCCAGGGGGAATCTGGGTGACAAAAACTAAGGCAGATTCAGAGTTATAAGCATAGCCCCCACCCGGCTTGTTTACAAAGAAAGGAAAGGAGGGCTCAGCCCTGTGGCCCAATGTTTAAAGTTCTGTGTGCTCCGCTTCAGTGGCCCAGGTTTGGGGGTTCGGATGCCGGGTGTGGACCTACACCATTCATCAGCCATGCTGTGGTGGCATCCCACATACAAAATAGAGGGCAAGTCTTCCTCACAAAAAAAAAAAAAAACAGAAGAAGAAAGGAAAGGAAAGGAAGTCTTGTACAAAATCTTGCTTCATTGGCTTTAAATTTGGTATTTACTGAGAGATCACATTCTACTTTAGCACTATGCTGGTTGCGGTGCCCCTGTTGATTTATTTCGTCCTACGTTTATGGAGCACCCACAGTGGTCCTGGCACTATGCTGGGGCACCTCAAATAAAAAGATGAACAAGACATGGTCCCTCCTGCCTACAGCCCACAGTCTAATGAAAGAGCATCACAACATGTGATGAGAGCTATGGTAGTCTTGCCACATATTTGCATTTCTATCCTAAAGCCAGTGGGGAGCTGTGAAGTTATTTTAAGCAGGAGAGTGACATGAGCCCATTTGTATTTTAGAAAGTGAAGATACCAGTGATTTAGAGCAGGTTAGACTAGAAGCAATAACGGTTCAGACAGCAGATGTTTACTGAACCCCTGCTTAGTGCTAGGCACAGTTCTAGGTGCTTGGAACCTAGGGGTGTGCCAATCAGGTGTTTCCTGCTCTCAGGAAGCTGATGTTCTAGTGGTGGTATGAGATCAGGTAGGCAGACAGTTAACATGCAACAAATATTTTTCAGATGGTGATAAGTCATTGGAAGAAAATAATTAGAGCCGCAGGAGTTAGAATGGGCATTGGGGTAGTTAGCGAGGGCCAGCCTCTCCAAGGAGGTGACACTGAAGCTGAGGCAGCTACGGGAAGTTGTGGGGAAGAGTGGTCCTGATGGGAAGAACAGCAAGTGCAGGGACTCTGAGATGGGAACCTACTTGGCACAGTGTTTGAGGGCCGTACAGAAGGTCAGGGTGGCTGGAGCATAGAGGGACAAGTGCTACTGAGATGAGGCTGATGGGCCTTGTGGGCCAAGGGAAGGGATTGGGATTAATTCCAAGGGAGTTGAGAAGCACTGCAGTTAATTAAATCAGGGGTTGGCAAACTCTGGCCCATGGGTCGAGTCTGGCCTGCTGCCTGTTTTTGTAGATAAAGCACATTGGAACACGGTCACGCCCATTGGTTTACTTATTGCCTATGCCTGTTTTTACATCACAAGGGTAGAGTTGAGTAATTGTGACAGAGAACATATGGCCCAGAAGCCTTTATTTACTAGCTGGCCCTTTACAGAAAAAATTCGCTGACCTCTGAATTAAATGATCTGTTTGTTTTGTCTGTCTATCTAACCTCGTACCACCACCAGAACTTAAGCTCCTCAAGAGCGGGAAACATCTGATTTGCTCACCCCTAGGTTCCCAGCTGCTCAAACTGAGCCTAGCACTAAAAGGGCTCAATAAACAGCTGTGGTCTGAACTGTTAATGCCTCCAGTCTCACCTTGCCGGGTAGAGAATGAATAGTGGGAGACAAGAGTATATCTGAATGGTTGAGGCAAGAAATAACTAGATGTCGAGCACCAGAAGGCAGGGATCATGCTGCATTTATTCTGTTTAAAAGCGCCTAGCGATAATCTATACTCATTAAATGCTCTTGAATGAATGATGAGATACTGAAGAAAGCAGTGACAGTGAAATGAAGAGGAAACAAGACTTTGAGAGATGTGTAGGAGGCAAAAAATCAGGACAGCTTATTGTTGACTAGGTGGATAGAAGTGGGGGCGAGGCAGAGGAGGGAGTGTAGGATGCCTCTCAGGATTCTGCTTCAGGTATCTTGGTGCGTGGCAATGCCATTAACTGAGACAGGGAAAGCGGCACTAGAAAGAGTGTATGTTGCCAGGGAGAAGGACACGGGACACCATTGGACATGGGACACCCAGGACATCCAGGTAGAGATTTCTACAAGGTGGTTGAAAGATAGGTGTGGAGCTGAGTGGCCTGAGGATGGACTGGTGGGAATTTGGGAGTCCTCTGCTAACGCAGGCTCTCCCCAGAAGAGGAAGGCAGGGACGGATCTCATACGGATTTATTTCCTGTACAGATTTGGATCTAAGGAGGGGGCAGAGCTAAACTAGCTGTGTGGACGGTTTGTATCGTTCAGTCTGGCCGTCTTGTGAGAATACAATATTGTTTCTGGGAGACTGGTAGGCTCTGATGAGGGCTTGCCTTACGCACGCTTCTGGATGCCAACCTCTTCTCTTACGTGGGGTGACCGGGCAGCTCTGGGGGTCTCCCTTCCCAAACTCCGTGCTAACACTGGAACATCTGTGACCTTTTAACTCTGCAGTTGACTCGTGTCTGCATTTATCTAGTTGAGAATATGGATGGGTAGGAAGGTCTTAGTTGTCCTTGGAGTTTTGTTAGAGCAAGAACTGTCTGACACTAGGGTTAGTTAGACACTTGGCAAAATTTTATTCATTTTGGTGCCGATCCTCTTAACCCACAAAACTAGACAAACCTCTGACGTGCCCTCTCCTTCTCTCTTCTTTCTTCTTGTCTTGCCTGGGGAGGGAGAACCGTGGAAGAGATTTATAAAAAAGCACTTCTGTTGAAAGTGGGCTTAAAATAGTTGTAATCCCAGACTTGGCTGTAAAGCTCTCCTCTTCACACAAGTCCGTTATGAAAACCCAAGAATAAAATCAAAATTGTAAAAGGAGCAGAGAAGGAAGGCTACTCTCTACCCTGTTGTCCACCTCTATTTTTAGCGCAGTGTCACGTTTCTGCTGTTTGCAGGTTTTTAGAAGGCTGAGTTAACCCAGTCTTACATGTAATGTTCACATTTCATGGGCCCTCGTGTTTTATCAGTTTCTCCTTCCCTAAGGAGACAGTCAAGTAATAGTCTTGCCACTCCTCTGACCTAAATTATTACTGTCCTGAGGTTCGTGACTTCCAGCAGGCCGAGGTAAGAAGTCTGAAGCCCGATCACTTGGTCCTGAAAGCAGAGGAAATAGAGCCCCCACTCCCCCCGCCACCAAATGAAGTAGGTAGTAAAAGTAAATTAAAAACATGAAAAAATTATTTTGAAATGTATATGTTGGGAAGTATTATTTCATCCCAGTTCTGGTCTTCCCCGTAGACTCCCTGTTCCTTATTATATGCCCCTCAATAGTTTCTTATATATCTGTCTAGTGTTTCTTTAGGTAAATACAAGCAAATATGAATATATGTTCTTATTTCCCCCCTACTCTTTTTATATAAAAGATAGCATGTTGTGTAACCTGTTTTATAACTTGCTTTTTGTCCTTAAGTATGTCCCAGGGATCTTTCCATGTTGGTACAGAGAGAGCCTCCTCATTCTTTTATCAGAGCTGTGTAGTATTCCATCGTGTGGATGGCTGCTTCTTAGTTTATTGAACCAGTCCCTTACAAATGGACGCTTGAGTTGTTTCCAGTATTTGCTGTTACAAGTAGTACCTTAATGAACAAAGGCAGCTTTTTGAAGGGTTGCACAGTATTGCATATGCTACTTAAAAATGAGATGATTATTCTTCATTCTTAGAATGCTGGTGAGTTTTATTGGTTGATAAATTCCTAGTTACTGGTATTAGTGAGTGAAACATTAATGATGGGTCCGACATCCCTTCCTAACTCAAGAATCATTAGTATGACTGCCCCGTGGAGGCATACTGCTGTATCTCAGGTTTATTTTCATAATAAAATCTTTGGAAATTTTAATAAATGAAATCTACTTAAGGCCTTTTGCTCAAGAAGTCTGAATCACTGATCACTGCAATTACTGCCATGGCAGCTGTAGAGCAATTTAACAGGATAATAGTGAATAAGATAAATTACACTTCAGATTCTTAATGGATTGATGTGCAGAGGTATTCGAGGGGAGGTGGGGGCGGGGAGGAGCACCTTTTGAATTTCAGCACACAGCTTTATAAAAGAGGGAACTGGGCCATTGTAGCCATTACTATTTGGAATGAGTCATTCTGTACCAACCTCTGGGGCTGCGTGGTGGGTAGAGCGTCCTGTTTATTATAGACAGCAACTTGAGTTAATTCTCTGGTATGTGTTCCTCTGTGGACTGGGTGGAAATTCTAGGTGACTTGCTAATTGTCTTATTTAGAATACTCCTATTCCTACTAAAGAATTAGTATCTTTGGTGTGAAAATAGGGAGGCAGACCAGTTTTACAAATAGCTGCTGGCCAGGGGAATAACAGTTTGTGCCAGGTGAGTGGTTAAAAAAGGCAGACTGGAAAAATAACTGTGGGATGGTAAGTGTTCTGCTCTTATTTACAAGGCTAACATAGTCTGCCTGTGTGTTGGGCATGGGGGAGGGGATGGGTCAGTTAAGAAGTAAGTACAGTGCTGGCTTTGTGTGTCCCTCGATTTCTCTTTAGGGGAGAATAGTAAGGATGTGGGTCACATGGGGGGAGGGGCTTTCAAAGGGGCCAAAGGAAGCAAATCTAGGAGACCTGGCCTCAGTTCCACCCTTACAGAGGGACGTTCCTTGGCACCTGATCACCATGTGGATGCCCTCACTTCTGTGGGGTATTGATCTGACACCTTCTTTCCAAGGACCAAACGCTTAACACCCATTATCTCGTTGGTCCCCACCAAAGCCCTTGGAGCATAGGAGATGAAAGCAGAAGAATGAAGTCTTTTCTTTCTTGTTGTTTAATCAGCATCAACATGCTTTAAAGTGCCATTGGATTTGGAGTAGTGTTGTGTTAATATTAAAGCAAACTAAATTGCCTTGAAATTAGAAAGTCCTTTTGGGCAGGGACACGTTGAGAGAATGAGACCCGGAGCTGCTCCTCTGAGCTGGAAGAGGGCTCGTGCCCAGGGAGGGAGGAGGCTTCCAGACAGCGTGGTCGGAGAATTTGTGTTCAAATCCTGATTGTGCCCCAAGTTATACAACCTCTAATTTATAATTATTTTAGTCTGTAAAATAAGGAGAATGATATCTACTGTGCAGTTTTTAAAAAAATGATTAGATGAGATAATAGATACAAAGTAGGCTCTAATGATTATTAGCAAGTAGTCTTCTGAAGGGGCTTATTGATAGATCTGGAGAGCAGGAAGGTGCCTTCTCTTGCAGGAGGAGACTGGTACTTCTGGCAGTAAATCAAGAGGGCTGCCTTTAAGATTGGGAAACATATTGACAGTTTGGAGGAAGGTGTTAGTTACCATGGCAACTTGGGAATTCATTTGGAGGGAGAATTGTGACTGGAGGTTATCTCACTATAAGAGACTGACTGGTGGAGATTAAAAAAAGGCCCGTCTAGCAGGAATGAAATCACACTCTATATCGTCAGGAAACACCGAAAGAGACATGCTCCAGAGAAAGTTCTGGAAGTGGGTCAGAGCGTTATGCAGAACTTCTGCAGTAATAGGGGATGTGTCTTCGTGGGCCTTAATGCTGCTGCCATTTTATTGCTTTTGTTCACATGTATTACTTGGGTAAAAAAAGTAAATGTACGAATGGGATTTCAGTGAGGTTTTTTTTTTTTTGTCTTCTGAAAACATGACATCAAACTGTCACACATTTTCCTACAGTTGGTTATCAATCCCCAAGAAGGTTTCAGTTAGGGAGAGCATGACTACCCACTGTACCTTAACTATTTAGTTTGTTTCTAAGGTAAATGACATAATGAATACAGGTATGTCCTCTTGATTGGGCAATTAAGGCATGTTTTCTTTTTGTAAAGCCTCTTGTGATATCACTCGATTACTGATTTTGAAAAGCTTTTTGGTATGATGTATGTAATGTGCATTATTAATTTGATTCTTTGGTCCATCTGCTATCTGTTACCTTCTTGTAATTGCAGCCTTGCCCAGGCACAAAGGAAGGGACTGAATGAAACCCCTTGTAACAGCATGATTCTAGATTTGCTATTTAATTCTCCATAAGCTTCCAGCGCTCACCCATATCCACTTCTCTCCTTCCCTTTGAAGTTGGGTGTGGCCATGTTTCTTGCTTTGGACAGCAAAATGTGGCCATACATGGCACTTCTTGGCAGAAGCAGTTGCCAGTATGAGACAATGCAGTGTTCTCTTTTCCTGCCTCAGTGATGTGAAAATTTGTGACCAAGCAGAGCCTCTGTCATTCTGGGTCCTTGAACTACAAGGATGGACATATTCTCCCCTCTAACACATGTTGGACACATAGAATAAGCACAAAATGAGCTTTTGTTGTGGTAAACTGCTGAGATTTGGGGGATGTTTGTTACTGCAGTAGAACTCAGCCTATCCTCACTACTTCGGTAGACATTTAGCACATATTTATTGAGTATTTACCGCATGCTGGACCCTGTTGAGTTGGGATATAACAGTGAATAAGACAGACAAAATCTCTCCCCTCATGGAGCTTACATTCTATGAGGGAGACAGACAGAAGATAAGTAAAGAAATGAATAAAGATCATTGCAAATTGAAATAAGTGTTATGAAAGAAAATAAACAAGGCCATGTGATAGACAAGTCTCCAAACAGCAAGGAGGTCGTGAGAAGGAAATGGGAATCCCCCAGAAACTTTGTGCATGTTCTTTAATAGTTCCTGATATGTCTGGAGCCTCTGGGTGCTTCCAGGGTACTTTTGTTTGCCTTGGAAAAGAGAGAACACTAAAGGTAAGAGAGAAATATGTTGTATTACTAGAGAGCATTGTGATAAAATTAAGTAACTAGCGTATTCCAAAATAAAATGACAGCCGAGAATGCTATTAGTTTGCTTTTCAGCTCTGACAACGCACTAGTTTCCCACTGGGCTTCCTGGGAGGTGAAATCTGAGTTTTGTTGTGTGTGCAGCCCCTTCTGGAGAGCGCCCCACCTCCGCAGTCACACTGTCCGGAGCTGGTTGCTTGGTGGACCCTGGTCCGGTTTGGGATTGTTAACCTGGCTCTTAAGCTGAGAAGAGGTAGAACTGAAATGGGTACATATTCCTTATATCTTGTCTAATATGATTTGGGGAGAAAATAGGGTGATGCAATATTTCCTTAAATTTTCCGTAAATACCCCCAATGAAAGTTTTGAGACTGGTTATAACTTTTCAGGTCTGGTTGTGGAAGGACGTTGGTTCCATTGCCAGCTGGCAGTGATTTACTTTGTGTGAACCTAAGACCGTGAGCGGTCTCTTGGTACAAGAGTAGGTGACACCTATTCTGCTTTGATGAGAAGAAATGAGAACAGTGGTGCCTGGGAATTATCTTGGGGAAGGAGAGCTTTATCTGCTTTTCTTTTTTCTCTTTTCTTTAGGGCAAACCAGAGAGCAATGAGAATGGGGGAGGGCCGGGAGGGGAGGCATGCTTAAATGACAGTTAAAAGGAGAACCGACTCATTTGAACACTGGGCATTAGGAGAGTGTGAACTGCTGAATTCCATCTGCAACTTGAGAAAAATGCTTTTGCAACTGCCATAAAAGAATTTGGAGGGTTGTGCACAGTGATGTGTGCCCACCATCAGTCAAATCAGTCTTATGATCATCCTCAGAGGTAGATTGAGAATTTCTAAGCTGGATCCCAGACATTTTTTTCTGTCTTGAATGTTTTAGTCATCTTATATTGGCACATGCTCTGAAAATCCCATCTGGGTGAAACTTTAGCAAAGTAGGAAAAATGGATAAAGGAAAGAACTACACAGCATTGAAGATATACGCATCCTTGCAAATATATGGGTATGTTGATATAGTGTAAATCTCCATGCCAGGACGCATGCCAACAATTTAATGATATGTATAGCAAAGTTCCTTGTTAGCCCCATTCAGAAACCCTAAAAGGAGTTGCAAGACTGAAAGTATTGAGGCTGAAGGCCAAAAACAGCGATCATGTTACCTAGGGTCTCATGAATAATTCAGCTGAGTTTAATGCTTTTTCCATGGTGAAAATAAAGCTAAAATATTTGGCATAATGTAGGCAAATTATACCCTCTTTTGGGGGGGGATGGTGGGTTATAAGGAATGTGTGGAAGGGTGGAGAAAAATAAGGAATCTTTTCGTATTTCTTTTAACCCAAATGTATGGACTCTCTCTCAAGATTCCACCTCTAAAGAAGTAAATATGTAAAAATCCGAGCTGGGAGTTTAAAGGTGTTTCTTTTGAATGCTCGTTTATAGCTGAAGAGTTGGTTTGGGCTTGAGAACCACTCAGAAAATTGCTCCTAAAGTCATAGAAGGCAGTCAGAGAAACACCAGGAGAGAAGGAATGTCTGATAGTTTTGGTGATGTGCATGCCAAGGATTGTTGGTCTGTTTCAGGAAAGTAATAATAATAAAGTAATAGTCCTTGGGCATGAACAGAAAGAGCTTATGGATGTTCTTGACAGTTATGGGCAAATTGAATTACTGTAAATCAGATCATAATTTAAAAGCATTAGGAAAACTCTATACCAAGACATGAATTACTTTTCATAAAGTGAACATGTTTCCTTCTCACCAACTTAATTTTTAAATCTGTGTTTTAGTATGTTGCTTTAACTTAAATTGAAACCTTTGCTATCCAGGGGATAAAGTTCTGGACATTCTGTATCTTCAGACTAATTCTTGTCTCCTAAATAGGTGACTTCTCCTATTTCTTTGTACTTTTTTTTTTTTAAAAGATTTTATTTTTTCCTTTTTCTCCCCAAAGCCCCCGGGTACATAGTTGTATATTCTTCGCTGTGGGTCCTTCTAGTTGTGGCATGTGGGACGCTGCCTCAGCGTGGTTTGATGAGCAGTGCCATGTCCGCGCCCAGGATTCGAACCAACGAAACACTGGGCCGCCTGCCAGCGGAGCACGCGAACTTAACCACTTGACCAGAGGGCCAGCCCCAGGTTTTTTTTTTTTTTTTTTTTGAGGAAGATTAGCCCTCAGCTAACTACTGCCAGTCCTCCTCTTTTTGCTGAGGAAGCCTGGCTCTGAGCTAACATCCGTGCCCATCTTCCTCTACTTTATATGTGGGACGCCTACCACAGCATGGCTGCCAAGCGGTGCCATGTCCGCACCCGGGATCCGAACCAGCGAACCCTGGGCCGCCAAGAAGCGGAACGTGCGAACTTAACCGCTGCGCCACCGGGCCGGCCCCTTTCTTTGTACTTTATAAAAATAATGAGAAGACAAGTAAGTTAATAGAATACAAGAATATTCGAGCTGGAAGGAGCTTAGAGATCGACTGCTGCAAGTCACTCGTTTGACAGAAACTAAGGCCTAGAGAGGTTATATGACTCATCCAGAGTCACCTATTACAAAGAGAAGGTGACTTATTATGAACAGGGCAAAAGAACCCAAAGAAAAAATTCATATTTTTGAAAAATACATGCAAAAGGAAACGGAGCTGGCTGACATGGCCCATTTCTTTCATCCTGCATGCTTTTTGTTGCTTGGAATATGATGTGATGCTTGGAAGTTCAGATGCCGTTTTGTGACATAAAGTGCTATGCACAGTCCCTAAAGAAGAAGGGATGGAACCCTGAATCCCTGAGGGCCTCATCAGCCTACTTCACCCGCTCGGCGCTTCCCACCTCTGGGCTTCTTCACTGAAGTTCTTCTTCGGATGATCATGGACAAGGTAATTCCACATAGAACAATCAACAAATAGGACAAAATTTTACAAATCTGTTTAAAGTCATCGGGGGGCTAATGAGGCAGTAAGACAGTATGGGGGCCAAGGTCCTGGAGAACAAGAAAACTCAGAGTGGCACTGGGGCAGCCTTTCGCTTAGGGGCATCTGGTAATTCTGGAAGAGGCAGCTGAGAGACTAGGAGCCTAGTAGAACGTTCCAACACTCATGGGGCTAGAGGTCCGAGATTGAGTTCAGGACCTGTCAGGGAGAATGGGCTCTACTGAGTATCCTGCACTTTGGTTGATACTCTGAAGAGCTGAACTTTAGGATTAAGATGAACTAGACACTGACTAGCCCTCCCAGGGACTGAGGTCCAGCTTCATACCCTCTCACACCCTGATGGATTAAAGAGGCTGATTGGATGGCTAGTTTCCTTAGCCATGTCTCAGAAGCAAAGGAAAATCCTGTTTAGAGAAAGATAATATCATGCTATGTCTTATATTATTTCTATAATTTTTCCATATCAGATGGTCGGTAAACAATCAAGAACAACCAGATATATAAGGTGATAAGACCATATGATTTAAAACCAGGAGAAATAGTAGACAGTAAAGCAGATCCACAGGGGATCCAGGTAATGGAGCTACAGATGTGGACTAAAAAGCAGTTTTGCAAAATATATTTGAGTAAGAAAAAACCCCGATAATTTTGGCAGAGATCCGGAAACTAAAAACTGGATAAGGTGACAATTATGATGCTAAAAAATATAATAAATGAAAGTAAGAATTGATTAGATGGGTCTCATGCAATCTAAAAAAGAATTAGTAAACTACTAATATATTAGAAGAAAATATCCAGAAGGAAGCACAGAGACCAGAATTATTTTTTAAAATATAAAAAGGAATACTAGAAGTATAAGGAATCACACAGACAAAAGATCTAAAACACTAGTGAGTGGAGGCCCAGAAAGAGAGGATGGAGAGACCAGGATAAAGCAATATTTCAAGAGAGAATACTGAGTTGTTTTCCAAAACAACAAGATATTCAAACTACAGATTCAAGAAGCACTTTGAAGCACAGAATAAATCAAGAAAACCACACTGGAGGCACCTCCTAGTAAAACTAAGAAATAAAGACAAACGGAAAATTTTAAGAGCAAGTGAAATGGTGGGGCCTGGGGGGAAACATACTACCTTTAATGGAGAATCAGTAAGACTCACAGCAGCATTTCAATTGAAAAAAACGGAAGCCAGAAAAAATGGATTGATATCTTCAAAGTGTTCATGGAATATCTTTTAAGATAGATCAAAGACAAAAACAAAAGTAGGGATAAGAGTGGCAGAATAATCTATGTAAATTATGTATGTTCCGACAAATAGAAATAAAGCACATAAAAATGAGAGTTCGAGAAGGGAGGAAGGCAGGAAGAAAAAGAACAGAGTAAGATTGTCACAGAATTAATACACAGGAGTCAAAGGGTTCCTTAAAAGCTAAGGGGCCAGCTCAGTGGCAGAGCGGTTAAGTTCGTGTGCTCTCCTTTGCCCGCGGGGTTTGCCGGTTCGGATCCTGGGTGCAGACATGGCACCGCTTGGCACGCCATGCTGTGGTAGGTGACCCACATATAAAGTAGAGGAAGGTGGACACAGATGTTAGCTCAGGGCCAGTCTTCCTCAGCAAAAAGAGGAGCGTGGGTGGTGGATGTTAGCTCAGGGCTAATCTTCCTAAAAAAAAAAAAAAGGTGACAATCCAAACGGTAAGAGACTAAGTAAGGAAAAAAGGGGGCTGTGGATATTTTAAAGGGATTAGTATAAAGATAACCCCTAGAACAAAAGTACGTACTCTCCCAAATAGAAAAAAATGCCCCCCGAAAGACTACAGAATAAATATAGCATAATAGAAACAGTAAAAATAATAATATAAAATAATATGACAGGGTTGAGACTGGATATATCAGTGATATAAAAATATAAGTGTGCTGAAACTCACCTAAATAAAAGGAGAATGTTCTCAGATTTACTGTCAAGCAAAACACAGCTCTGCTGTGTACAAGAGATGTACCTAAAACAAAAAGATTCAGAAAGGCTAAAATTATCAGGGTGACTATAAGACGTATATAAGAATGTTCTTAGTGGTGGTATTTCTAAGACCCAAACAACTACCAAAATGCCCAGCAGAAGAAAATGAATAAATATAAATTGTGGGATATTCACATAGTGGAATACTACTGTAGATGTCGACAAGAATATATGAAGTAGAGGTCCATGTAACAACATGGATGAATCTCATACTCATAGTATTCAACGAAAGAGGCACAAGAGTACACAGTATATGATTTCAATTTTTTTTTTAAGATTTAATTTTTCCTCTTTCTCCACAAATCCCCCTGGTACATAGTTGTGTACTTTTTAGGTGTGGGTCCTTCTAGTTGTGGCATGTGGGACGCCTCCTCAGCGTGGCCTGACGAGCAGTGCCATGTCTGCGCCCAGGATTTGAACCGGCGAAACCCTGGGTCTCCGAAGCAGAGTGCACGAACCCAACCACTCGGCCACGGGGCTGGCCCCTAATTTCATTTTTTAAAGTTTTTAATTTATTTTTACCTCAGCTCTACTGAGGTATAATTGAAATATAAAATTGTAAGATATTTTAAGTATATATCATGGTGATTTGATGTAAGTGTGCATTGTGAAAGGTTTTCCTCCATCTGGTTGTTTAACGCATCCATCACATCACATCCTTTTTTTTTTTTTTCGGTGAGAACATGTAAATCCTACTCTTTTGGTGAATTTCAATTATACAATACAGTGATATATATGATTAATATGACCACAGATTTTTCTGTCTTTTTTAAACTTTATATATAATATAAAACTTTATATATAATATCTGTGGTGATAGTGATCAGGATCGTGGTCCCCTTGGGAGAGGGTAATGACAGGAAAGGGACACGAAGGGCTTCTAGAGCACTAGAGCACTGTTCCTCCCCTGGGGGCCAGTTCATGGGTGTGTTCACTGCGTGAAAATTCTTGAAGTTGCATACTTAAGAGTTGTATCTTTTTCTGTGTGTATGTTACATTTTTATAAAAGGCGTACATTTACAAACACAAGTTGTGTAGAAGCGATAGACAAAGTGTAGGGTAGAGTCTCATGGATTGTTGTCCCTGGAGAGAGTGACTGTTAATTCCAGTTTATATGAACACTGATTGTCTCTAGGCTCGTGAAGGCCGTTTCCTTTTCCTTATGATGCCCAAGATTGCTCCTAGATTTGTTTTTGCCATCTCCAAATTAAAAATAGAGTCCAGGAAAACAGGAGAGAGAATTCAGAGGTAGACCTAAATACACACAGGAATTTAGCATGGAGTAAGCCGTGGCATTTCAAATTGGTGGGATGGGAGAGAGGAATGGATTGTTCAATAACTAGTTTTAAGACAATTGGGTAGCCATTTAGAAAAATTTAAATTGGATCATTATCTTCCTCTCTATATGAAAGTAAATTTTTGATGGATTCAAATTAACATGTAAAAAAATGAAACCATTAAAAATATTAAAAGAAAACATGGAAGAATACATTTTTTTTTACTTTTTATTAAGATTATGATAGTTTACAACCTTCTGAGATTTCAGTTGTACGTTATTGTTTGTCAGTCATGTTTTAGGTGTCCCCCTTCACCCTTTGTGCACATCCCCCACCCCCCCTTTCCCCTGGTAGCCACTAATCTGTTCTCTTTATCTATATGTTTAACTTCCACCTATGAGTGCAGTCATACAGAGTTCATCTTTCTCTATTTGGCTTATTTCACTTAACATAATACCCTTAAGGTCCATCCATGTTGTTATGAATGGGATGATTTTATCCTTTTTTATGGCTGAGTAGTATTCCATCATATATACATACCATATCTTCTTTATCCAATCATCAGTTGATGGGCACTTAGGTTGCTTCTACGTCTTGGCTATTGTAAATAATGCTGCAATGAACATAGGGGTGCATGGGACTTTTGGAATTGCTGATTTCAAGTTCTTTGGATAGATACCCAGTAGTGGGATGGCTGGGTCATACAGTATTTCTATTTTTAACTTTTTGAGAAATCTCCATACTGTTTTCCATAGTGGCTGCACCAGTTTGCATTCCCACCAGCAGTGTATGAGGGTTCCTTTTTCTCCACAACCTCTCCAACATTTGTCACTTTTTGTTTTGGTTATTTTTACCATTCTAACGGGTGTAAGGTGATATCTTAGTGTAGTTTTGATTTGCATTTCCCTGAGGATTAGTGATGATGAGCATCTTTTCATGTGTCTATTGGCAGTTCATGTATCTTCTTTGGAGAAATGTTTGTTCATGTCCTCTGCCCATTTTTTTTTTTAATTTTTTAAAAAAATTTTTATTGAGTTAATGATAGGTTACAATCTTGTGCAATTTCAGTTGTACATTATTGTTTGTCATTCGTGTTGTAGGTGTACCCCTTCACCCTTTGTGCCCACCCCCCACCCCACCCTTCCCCTGGTAGCCACTAATCTGTTCTCTTTGTGTACATTTTTAAATTCCTCATATGAGTGGAGTCATACAGAGATTGTCCTTCTCTATCTGGCTTATTTCACTTAACATAATTCCCTCAAGCTCCATCCATGTTGTTGCAAATGGGATGATTTTGTTCTGTTTTACAGCTAAGTAGTATTCCATTGTATATATACCACATCTTCTTTATCCAATCATCTGTTGATGGGCACTTAGGTTGCTTCCACGTCTTGGCTATTGTAAATAATGCTGCAGTGAGCATTGGGGTGCATGGGACTTTTGGAATTGCTGACTTCAAGCTCTTTGGATAGATACCCAGTAGTGGGATAGCTGGGTCGTATGGTAGCTCTATTTTTAATTTTTTGAGGAATCTCCATACTGTTTTCTATAGTGGCTGCACCAGTTTGCAGTTGCACAGCAGTGTATGAGGGTTCCTTTTTCTCCACAACCTCTCCAACATTTGTTACTATTAGTTTTAGTTATTTTTGTCATTCTCACAGGTGTAAGGTGATATCTTAGTGTAGTTTTGATTTGCATTTCCCTGATGATCAGTGATGATGAACATCTTTTCACGTGCCTATTGGCCATCCATATATCTTCTTTGGAGAAGTGTCTGTTCATGTCTCCTGCCCATTTTTTGATTGGGTTGTTTGATTTTTTTGTTGTTGAGTTGTGTGAGTTCTTTATATATTATGGATATTAAGCCTTTGTCGGATGTATGACTTGCAAATATTTTTTCCCAGTTAGTGGGTTGTTTTTTTGTTTCAATCCTGTTTTCATTTGCCTTGAAGAAGCTCTTTAGTCTGATGAAGTCCCATTTGTTTATTCTTTCTGTTGTTTCCCTTTTCTGAGAAGACATGGTGTCTGAAAAGATCCTCTTAATACGGATGTCAAAGAGTGTACTACCTACATTTTCTTCTAGAAGCCTTGTGGTTTCAGGTTTCAGCTTTAGGTCTTTGATCCATTTTGAGTTTATTTTGGTAAATGGTGAGAAAGAATAATCAATTTTCATTCTTTTGCATGTGGCTGTCCAGTTTTCCCAGCACCATTTGTTGAAAAGACTTTCTTTTCTCCATTGTATGCCCTCAGCTCCTTTGTCGAAGATTAGCTGTCCATAGATGTGTGGTTTTATTTCTGGGCTTTCAATTCTGTTCCATTGATCTGTGCACCTGTTTTTGTACCCGTACCATGCTGTTTTGATTACTGTAGCTTTGTAGTATGTTTGGAAGTCAAGGATTGTGATGCCTCCAGTTTTTGTTCTTTTTTCTCAGGATTGCTTTAGCAATTCAGGGTCTTTTGTTGCCCCATATGAATTTTAGGATTCTTTGTTCTATTTCTGTAAAGAATGTCATTGGGATTCTGATTGGGATAGCATTGAATCTGTAGATTGCTTTAGGTAGAATGGACATTATAACTATGTTTATTCTTCCAATCCAAGTACATGGAATGTCTTTCCATCTCTTTATGTCGTCATTAATTTCTTTCAGGAAAGTCTTGTAGTTTTCGTTGTATAGGTCTTTCACTTCCTTGCTTAAATTTACCCCAAGGTATTTTATTCTTTTTGTTGCGATTGTGAATGGGATTGAGTTCTTCAATTCTTTTTCTATTAGTTCATTGTTAGTGTATAGAAATGCTGCTGATTTATGTAAGTTGATTTTATACCCTGCAACTTTGCTGTAGCTGTTGATTATTTCTAAGAGTTTTCCAATGGATTTCTTAGGGGTTTTCTATATATAAGATAATGTTGTCTGCAAACAGCGAGAGTTTCACTTCTTCATTGCCTATTTGGATTCCTTTTATTTCTTTTTCCTGCCTAATTGCTCTGGCCAAAACCTCCAGTACTATGTTGAATAAGAGTGGTGAGAGTGGACACCCTTGTCTTGTTCCTGTCCTCAGAGGGGTAGCTTTCAGTTTTTGCCCATCGAGTATGATGTTAGCTGTGGGTTTGTCATATACGGTCTTTATCATGTTGAGGTTCTTTCTTTCTATACCTATTTTATTGAGAGTTTTTATCATAAATGGATGTTGAATCTTGTTGAAAGCTTTCTCTGCATCTATTGAGATGATCATATGGTTTTTGTTTCTCATTTTGTTAATGGAGTGTATCACATTGCTTGACTTGCGGATGTTGAACCATCCCTGTGTCCCTGGTATAAATCCCACCTGATCATGGTGAATGATCTTTTTAATGTATTGCTGTATTTGGTTTGCCAGAATTTTCTTGAGGATTTTTGCGTCCATGTTTATCAGTGATATTGGCCTGTAGTTTTCCTTCTTTGTGTTGTCCTTGCCTGGTTTTGGGATCAGGGTGATGTTGGCTTCATAGAATGTGTTAGGAAGTGCTCCATCTTCCTCAATTTTCTGGAATAGTTTGAGAAGGATAAGTATTAAATCTTCTTTGAATGTTAGGTAGAATGGGAGAATACATTTTCAAACCATAGAACATAATCTAAACGTGATAGAAAATTCAGAAGCTATACGAGAAAAGATTGGTAAATTTAAAAAGTTCTGCATGGTTAAAAAAAATACTGTAAAGTCAAAAGATGAACTGGGAAAACTATTTGCATCACATGACAAAGAGCTAATTTCTTTTGTAGATAGATAAAGTTCTCACACAGTTAACAAAAAGCAAAAAAAGATCAGGACTCCAAAAGAAAAAATGACCAAGAGCATGAGCTGTTGTTTTGCAACATGCAAACATAAGAATCCCGCTCATAATAGAGAAGTACAAATTGGTTACGTACTGTAGTTGTAATTTAATTTTCACATATTAGATAAAAATGTTTGCTAATATGTTGTGTCCTCAGGGTACAGAGCACTAGGCAATCTTGTACATTCTGGGTTGGGCAATATCTGAAAGGATTTAAAATGTATATGCCCCTTGACCTACCGATTCCCTTCCTTTATTCTACAGATATACTCAGTCTGCATTCAGAACAGCATTGTTTATTGTGGCAAGAAATTGGAAACAATGACCAGGACCATCAAAAGGGGACTGGTTGAATAAATGAAGGCACAGCCTTTCACAGGAAGGCTGTGCAACCAGTGGAAAGAAGGGCCAGATGGATGTGTACTAATATGAAAAATCTCCAGGATACACTGTTAAATGAAAAAGACATGGCAGAGAGGTGTGTTTTAAAGGGGGGAGGGGCATGCACACAGTTGCTTGTATACACAGGATATTTCTGGGAGAATGTACAAAAACATAGTAACAGTGTTTCCTCAGAGATATGAAACTTTGAGGCAGGGTCTGGGATAGGAGGCAAACTTCTCATTGTTTACTATTTTGTACTGTTTGAAAGTGTTTCTTCCCTGAAAGTGTTTCCTGCTGGTGAAGATTATAGCCATTTAGAAAAACGTGAGACACTGCTAAAGCAAACCCCTCTGTCTATAAGGATTCTTAGCAGAGAAGCTGTTGGCATTTAGGGTGTATTGTATCTCTGTCCCTTTGGACTAAAGGCCATAGCACTTCCCCACTCACTGTGACAACCGAAAAATGCCCCTCTAGATTTCTGAGCAGCCTCGGGTGTGGGGTGGGGTGGTGGTGTGTTTGAGTGAAAAATCTACTTTCAGGGTTTCTCAGTTCTCAGCTCCGCCAGCCTAGCTGCATACCTTGACCTAGAGAAGCACCTAAATCACTTTCTTCCTGTAATTCAGGGTTTTCTGCTGGTCACAGTGAACGTTGACAGCTGGACCGACTGAGAAGTCCCCTGATTGGGGAGCTCTGACTGGCTGGAGCTGCACCTATACCTGGGGAGGGGGTTAGAGCTGGGGAAGAATGCAGGATTCTCTTCTCTTGAAAAACATGGAAGATTGGTTGTATCCTAGTAGGATCGGTCCATTTTTCTGTGGTGTGCTTTTTAGCTTTTTTCTAACAGAAAAATCCCTCCTCTGGTCTCTGCCAACAAGAGTTTCCCGAGCTGGAAGGAACAGCTGTTTCTGTTGGAAATTGGCATCTGTCTCGCCCCTCACTGCGGTGTGCGCTTCCCCTGAGCCCAGGCCCATGTAACGCTATCTTCACGTCAGCAGGCTCTCTCAGGAGACGCACGTGAGGACCCTCGCAGCCCCCAGTCTTCCTGGAGGCCGTAAGGAGAGCAGAAATAGAGGGTGAGCTGAGATCTCCCTACGCAAGGGGGAGCGGTGCCCTGTCTTGTCAGCTGTGCACTGGCCAAGAGCTGTTTCTGGCCCCCCTGAAAGAGGAGGCAAGCTTCTGACACTAGAGAAACCCTGAACTTTTAGCATTCTATTGTCTGCCAGGGTCCTACAGCCCTGACACACCCAGGGCTAAAAACATCGAGGTAGAACTCTGTCTTCGCAGAGCATTCTCAGAAATAGTGATCCTTGCTTTTCAGTGCTTTCTTGTGGAGAGTGCTAACCAGGTGCCTTCTGTTATTTAATCTTTTTTCTTTCCAAGTGTGTACACTAAATCATAGAAAATTCCCACCCTTCTCAACCCTCTAGGTTTTTGCCCTTTTTTTAAAAAACCCCCGGGTTTTCTTTCATCCTTTCTCTTTCAGCTTCCCATCCCCGGCTCTCCCCAAAGGGGTGGGACACCCCCAGAGCACTGCCTCAGAGCATTCTGGATAGTGCTCACGCTGATTTTTAGAAACATTTTAAGTAACATTTATTGCTTTTTTCTAATTGGAGAAGCAACGTGTTTATCATAGACAATTTGGAAAATACAGGAAAGCAGATGAAAAGAATGGTTATCAAGAAGGACGATACCCTCTCCTTTTAAACCATCATTTTTCTCCATCTTTGCAGCCACAAACTCCTTCACTCCACTTTATACATCTTTGAGCACCTGGGAGTTGGCACACAGAGAACCGGAGGCTCTGGGCTCTGTGTTCCAAGAGTACTGAAACACAGCAGGCAGCCCTGGGCTTGGCTTTGAGGTCCTACAGACGGGAGAAGGCATTGGGTCTCTGGGGGACATTTGGCCCCGTCATCTCCCCAGGAGAGTGGTTTCTAGGCAGGACGAGCAGAAGTGGTGCCTACTGGACTGGGTCAGAGGTTTTCCTCCCTACACCTGGTCAGCAGTTGCTCGTGGACGGGCCACAAGGATGTCTAGGGATTTGTTTTCTACCAGAATTTAAGCTCTGTCACCCGAGCTATTTCTCTGTGTCCTTGCGTTTTTAGGTGGAACTTTTTTGTTGATCATGTGGAACTGATTGTTGATGCTGTTGAATTTTTCAGAGAAGAATTGGGATCGAGAGTGAGAATGCTTCTGCCTGAAGCCTCTGGACTTTTGCTCTTGGCTGGTTCCTGGCAGATAGGACAGTAGGAATAAGTGGCAGAGAGATCTGAGGTCACTTCAGTTTCAGACTGACCCAGGCCCTGGAGCCCCTCTTGGGGTCAGCGATGTGAAAGCTTAAAAGAGATTGTCCTAATTTGATGACCCTCAGAGTTAAGGTTCCTGGAGGACTTCTCATTTTTATGAAGACCCTTCTGTGGGTAGTCGTGTTGAGAGATGAGGGTTTATGAGCTTTTCCAGGGGGTTCCGGTTTTGTGATATCTGCTCTCTTTCTACGACGACAGCTGGATGTTAGGAGTGGAGACACCATAGGCCAGGAGCTCTGCAGAGTTCCCTTGCTCCTGGTTTCTTTGATTTTTTTCCCCTACCCTTTCACCCAGTTGATTCTGATACCCTAGTATCTTTTCCTTTATCCCAGACCAAGAAGTGCTTTTACTCCTGATTCTTTCTCTGAAAATTTTGTATCTTTCAGAATAAGATGGGGAAAAGAGAAACAAATAGGCTTATTAATAACTGTGGTGGTTAAAAAAAAAAAACTTGGTAAATAGCCTGCCTTGCAGGTTGTAATTTTTCAGAGAAGAATACGATGTAAAGATTCATTCTGCTACCCTTCCTGCAGAAGGCTCCTCAAGAAGTGTATATTCCTGAGCGGTGCTCGCAGCCCCTGCTTCTGCCTCGCCTCTGTAACTTTTCTCTTTGTCCGCTCCGGGGCTGGGGGTGGCAAGTGGGTCCAAAGCAGCTGTTGGGAGTGCCCTTTAGGTGGGCACGGGCTCTTTGTTAGATGTCTCTAATGAAGATTCTGTACCAGGTTTTCTTAAGAGTCCCCTCCCGGTGCGTGACGGGGAGCCCGCTGTGTTTCCGAGTCATGGGCGCTGACCAGTCACTTTGTCTCTCCCCACAGGCACAGTAATAGGTGTTCAATAAAGATTTGTTGGATTGAAGTGGTTTGAATTAAATATGATTTGCATGTAATTTTATATTCAAATAAAGTCTGTTCCCAGTCTGAGTAACTTTTCAAATTATAATAGCTGCTCTGAAGATTGTCATTTCCTGAATTTTCCTTTCTTTGTTCCTTTTCACCCGCTTGCTTCCATTGTTCCAAATTTAGGCACATTGGAAGCGAGACTAGGTGGGTGTGGAAATAACTGTGTTGAGTTAAATTGTTCAGTTAGGGGAAGTAGGAGAGATGGCTCAAACCATCAGAATCTTTGGTCTGGGTTTTAGGGTCAGAAAGTGGAAACTGTGGTAGAGCTGAAAGGACCAAAATTGACAGGAACACCTTGCTTGGCCTTAACTCCCGGTTTGCAGGGAGCAGCCGGCTGGAGTGTGTGGCGGCAGGCCTTCCACAGCGCTCGGGCTCCCCCCACGGAGGACAGCTCCTGTGCGGCGGGTGGGGGTCCTCCTCCCTCCTAGGGCCCTCCCCGGGCCTTCTAGACCCACAGCAGCCCTTTGCTCCTCCCCTCAGCTCTTGGCACTTGGTTTCCCCCTGTCCATTCCCCACCCCCCCAGCCCATGAAGGTGAGATAAAAAGCCATCAGCCATGTGTCTGCCCTGCTTTTAGTCATCTTCCCAGGGCAGCAGCAAGTGGGATCCCAGTCCCTTTCAGCCTCTTCAGTGTGGTGTGAGACTGAGTGCTTAACTTCCCCTTCTTTATGAAAATACACATTAGCTATTCAGAGACTTAATCTCCTAATGATTTGTGTATGTTGGTAAAAAGGAAAGCCATCATCCCAGCCTGGTATACTCAGATGTTCCCTTTGGTACACTGATGGCAGGATTTCAAAAGCGAAGGACCATTTAATTTAATTTTGCAGATGGCAGGAGGTACTGCAGGAAGCTTGGTCACAATATGCCCCCTCCCGGGAGAGTGGCTTTAGTAAATTCAGGTTGCCCAAGGGGCTTGGATGGGCGGAGTCTAACTCTGCCTTCTTTCCACCTCCCCTCCATTATAAAATGTGGTTTTTGTGGGGGAGGTAGGGGGAGGAAGAAAATTGCCTGGGTTGAAAAGCCAGTGATGGATGTGAGATGGCCATTTGCAGTGAGGCTGCTCTGGACATATGGACTGTGACCAGCTATAGATTAACCCATTCCATCTTTAATTGTTTTATGGCCTTGTCCTTCTGAAATTGCCCCCTTGTGGCCTGCAGTCTCTTCTGGGGTTTTCCTTAGGCTGGGGACTGTGCTTGCTGGTGAGAAATAAACCTTCCCCTCTCCAGGGCACTAGCTCCTCAGTGACATTGAGGAGAAGACGGGTGGGGAACCTCCTGTTAACTTTCATTGCTTTATCTTTAGGGTGATGCCTGCCCTCAGAGAAGCACGTCAGGACCCTGAAGCATTACTGTGCAGTGGCTGGAAACTTCCTGCCTATTCCTGTTAAGGTTTCAGGATTTGAAATCCAAGCTGTTGGCTTTTAGGCCACCCCCTAAAATGTTTATACATCACCCTTGGGGCCAATAGACACACCCAAGATCTTGTTGCTTTTCAGAGTCTGCCTATTGGATAAATTTGGTTTCAAATCTTGCCTGAACGAGAAGAAATTGTTTTTCTTCGTGTTTCAGAGCTGTGCTGCTCTGTAAATAAGTCTGTATTCGATAGGTGCAAACGTTTCCCCATAAATCCTTCCAGATGAACCTATACGCATCCCGAGACTTGACAACAGTATCTTCCTGAAACTGCTCTTTGTCCCTCCTCAGGTCAAGGTAAATAGAAATAGCTCACTGGTGAGTGCGAACTTTTGAAAGTTTCTGGTTTTTTGTAAACATCTCCTTTCTTTGCTCTTTTCTCCTTTTGTGGTGGCTCTTGTTCCCGCCTTGCAGATAATTACTGCTCTATAAAAACAGGAGGGAGCTGATATTATTAATTTATTCTGATAGTTTGACCATTACGCTTTAATGTAAATGAATATTTACATTTCAGTCATTCATCTCCATCTGTGATTAGAACCCTGTTCTTTTTTCAGCCATCACAAAGTAGGTGAAGAGATACATTCTATGCTATATTTATTGTCACAGATTCACTCATTCATCTGTTCATCCAGCAGATGTTTATTGATCATCTGTTATGTACCAGACACAACTCGAGGTGCTTCGTTTATATCAGTTAATAAAACAGAGATCTTGAGGAGTTAACATTCCAGTGGGGGAAGAGAGAGCTAAGCAATAAGCATGATGCATATGTAAATTACTTAGTATTTAAAAGGTAACAAGTACAGTAAGGGGGGTCAGGAATGCTGAGTAGTGAAGTGAGGTTGTATTTTAAAATGGAGGTGGGAAGCTTTTAGGTGAGCGCTTATTGAGTAGGTCACATTTGTGCTAAGATTTGTGCAAAGATTTGAAGGAGGTGAGGGTGTAAATGGACATTGCGGGGAGAGCATTCCAGTCAGGGGGACCAGCCAGTGCAGAGGTCCTAGGGGAGGGCCCTAAGGCCCAGGTGTGCTTAGTGTGTTTGAGGACTAGCACGGAGGCCACTGTGGCTGAAGCAGGATTGTCTGGTAGGGGGTGGGGAGGAGTAGGATGTGAGGTCAGAGAGGAGGGGATGGGGCCTGTGGGGGAAGGAGATGTCTGATCATGTCGTGCCAGGTAGACCATTGACTTTTACTTGGTAAATATCTGTGTGTCTGACTGTATGTACATCTGTATGTCTACATCTATATCTGTATCATACTAGGTACCATCAGATCTTACGGCTTTGCATCTCTCATCTTCTGAACTGCATGTGGTCTCTCTTCAGGAATTGGCGAGGGGCTGGGGGGAGGTTGGTTATGAGGGAGGATGTAGGGAAACGTGCATTAAAGCCTTACCAGAGACCTGGAACCTACGCTCTTTGAGACTCGGTAAATTGGTGAGATTTCTCCCACCTACCCTTCCTTGGCCCACACAACAGGAAGATAGAGTCTTATCTTACTTTTAGTCTAACTTACTCTTATCCAGTGCTCTCCCCTTCTGCTGCTTCAAGAATCTCAAAAGTGATTTTCGGCATACTTGGCATAATTTTAGACAATTTCTCAAGGTGTTTTCCCAGTCTTAGCCCTCTTACTCCGGAGAGCATCCTGAAACGCTTTTCTATACCACCTTCTTGCTACTTTCTAATTCTGGGAGTGAACTTTCTGTCTAACTGAGTAGAAGTGAAAGCACTTTGAAGCTCAGACTCCAGGAAAGGATGGGAAGCTGCGTCCCTCTCTTCCTTACTCTCCTTCACACCCAGAGAAGCGTGCTCAGAGGATCGAGCTCAGAGGTTTGCTCTTGGCTTGTTGGATATTGGGCATATCTGGATCCAGTCTAGCCCCGACCTTTTCACCAATCCCCGTGATTCTTCGTGGTAAGAAGTCCAGTGGTGGTGTGGTTTTCCACGGGAGGATGTGTGATGATTTGTTCCAGATGAGAATTTCATCTGTGTACCTGATTTCCTATTTATTTTGTTTGTAAGAGCTGTTGTGTTACTGCCTAAAGTCTCCAAACTGACGTTGAAAACACTGACCAGAGCCCTGTTGGTAGACCAGTGTTTTTCTCTCTGTGGATTGTGACCCCTTTGCTGAGCAGGTCTTAAAAGCAGTTTAGTCGACCACTCACCAGCTTTTTTGAAAATGTAAATAGAATAGGATAAAAAAAGGATAGAAAATATCAAAGTGAATTGGATGTAGAAAGAGTAAATATTGCTGCATCAGCCTTTTTTCCGGAGTGTTTGTGTGTGTGTGTACATACTGGGTCACAATGTAGCATGTATTGCTCATTATGAGTCATGGTCAGAAAAAGCTAAACGCCATATTAGATTGTCCAAAAGTTGTATTGCTTATGATGGGACTGATAAGGATAGAAGAGAAGTGAGTGCCTCAGAAGGTTGTGTCTCCATGAGATCAAAGTAGAAGTTCGAATGACAGTTTTGTTAGAAAAACAACCTGGATTGGTTTGTTACTCTTCTATGAAGGTGGATGATACCGTGCCAAACATTATGCTGTTCAGGCCAACAGGAACTAAGCTTCTGCACAAGGAATTGTGCAATTTCCAGTGGGAACTCCCTTCTGGAGGTGGCGAGGGAAGGGGAAGGAAGAGTGGAGAAAGAGGCAATTAGGCAAAAATCTTCATTGTGAGTGCAGCTGACCCAGGATCTACATGTAGTTAACTCTGAGGCTTTGTTGGACTCTGCCAAAGATTCATTGTTGAAGACAAGGAAAGCGCAACTCATTTCCCTTTATTTCAATTCACCATTTATGCCAGCTCTGTGCTAGGTGCTGGCATGTAACAATGAGGAAGACGTGGGCTTGGCCTTGTGGCTCTCCTGGCCTGGCAGGGAGGACAGATGTAAATTGCTAATTATCGTATATTGTGCTGAGTGTCATCATAGAGAATGTGTGTGAAATGCTCCGGAATAGAGCTTATGAATTAGAGGAACTATGCTTTCAGCCTTTCGTTCTGAGAAATGTGCCATTTAATAATAAAGAACTGGAATAGGGGTTTCTTTTCTAAAAGTTGGGGAAGCTACTCTGTAGGAAAGGAAAATGAAACTTCTAAGAGAATCAGATTCATCCAGCCAGGCTACTGTGTTATTTTGTGTCTTTTACTCTGAAAGCGTTTCAGTGTTTAAAAAAATTATTTTTAAATACATTTTGAGACACCCTCTGCCCAGAAGGTCTGGAGACACAAAAATAATTTAAACCAATTTTCTACCATGTCCTTAAAAAAATACCCACAAACAAAACAGTAGGAACTTGAGTGCTCTTCTCTGATAGAACCACACCGCTGTGCTTTTACTTTCTCACTCATCTTTAAAATCAGTAATAACTTTTTCGGACATGTAAAATCATGACAAATTCTACAAAAGAAATATCGGTGCAAGTCACAGAGTGTGTTCAGGGTCTGGAACCTGGGTCTCCCGGATCCAGGCTAATTTACCTGTGTCAGCTTCATTTGGCCCGAGCCTGTCCCATGGCTGTGGAACCAGATGGAATCAAGAGCCGAGTTTTAATGTCTTTTATTTGTTTTTTATTTAGGTCTGTGTTTTTTATCATCATCCGATTTTGCTGTGAATTTTGTTCCTGCTGACAAATTCTGAATGCTGTTTTGGACAGCGGAGTGTTTTCAGAGGTGTGACAGCATCAGGCGGCCTTATAGCTGCAGACATACTGTCCATCATGAGGCATTTTCTTCTTCTGTCTCTTTCTGGGGTTGAGTAAAAGCAGCTGGTAAAATGCTCTCCACTTACATTGTTTGAGACATGGCCTTCAAATGGTGTGAGGTGGGTAGGCAGAGGATAAACACTAGACACAGTGTCTCCCGTGGGCAAAGTGAAACCCAGAGCCCCAGTCTTCTGACTCACGCAGACGCCCTGCCGTGGCCCCTGATGTCTACATCACGGCACTGTTCTGCTCGGAAGATCACAGCGTGTGGTCATTTTTTTGGCTAATGTTTGGAAGCAACCGACTTTTCATCTTCAGGAGGGTATTTGCATTTTACTTTATTTGGAAAATTCAGGTTGAGGGAGTCATTCTAAGAAGCCTCCTGGAAACCTTGAACCCTCTGAAAATAAAGCCTCACATTTCCCTTTCACTTCGGCTCTCTGTTGGAGGGGAGCACTTATGTCATTCAAAACACTGTAGTTTGCTTGTCTAATTTCTACTCCGTGTTCACATTAATGGCTTCCCATTGCTCTTAGGAAAAATTCCATTCTTCTTCAGACTATTTGGAGTACTCTCCAGGGCCTGGCCCCTGCCTCTCTTTTTAATCAGTCTCGTCGATTTTCACCCTCCCACTTAAACTGTGCTCCAGCTACTCTGAATTTCTTAGATTATTTCAATTCCTTGCATGTGGCTTCCTTTTTCTTGCCTCTGGGCCTTTGAACATGCTGTTCCCTCTGGGCTGGAGCACTTTTCCTGCGCTCTTCCTCTGGCTCATTCCCATCCTGCAAGTCCTGTGGGAGCTGCTCACTGAGCCCTGACTGCACGTTCCTGCAGCACCCTCGTCCCCTGTCAGTGGGCTCGTCAAGCTGCAGTTACTTTCCATACTCTGTCTTCTCTGGCAGACTAGATTCCTTGGGAGGGCAGGCCCAGGGCTGAGAGGAAGGAAGCTGCTTATACTTACCACAGTCTGATTTGAAAGACTTTTCTATTAGATGGGCATTTCCCAACATTTTAAAATTTATGAACTCCTTTCAGAGTAATATAATTTTGTGAACCCCATCAGGAATTTAAAAAATAATGTTGGCGCTTCTATAAACTATAATGAAGAAGTGAATTTAGGTAAATTATACATTCTCTTTTATATCAGCGTTACTTATATAGTTTATTTTAATATAGACTTAAAATTTAATAGCCTCCATTATATATAAAGATAATTTTTCTTTTCTCATTTAACGAGTGGTGTGCACTACTTAATTTACTTAAATAAATTATGTAAGAAAGAGTGTGATTTGTCAAAAATAAATTTTAAAATAAAATATTGTGCTTAGCTTGGGACCAAATATGCATTAAAGTGTGGTTGAAATTTAATGACTTGCTAATACATTTTTTAAATATAAGAGAAACCTTATGTTTTCTTGACCTAATGTTAGGAATTTTTGTATTTTGCACTCTTAAAAAAATGACTTCTTCTTTAATATAATTTTTAAGTTTTGTTTCTAAATGGCGGTTTCAGCTGCATTGTGGGCGCCTTTCTTCTAACCGTTGAAAAGCCAGCTTGGGGGTGGTTATCCCTCTACTGTACATTGTTCGTGTTGGATCCGTGAGATTGAATCCGACGAGCGCTACCCAGTGAGCTGGTGAAGAGTGTCCTGATGCCAGCTGGATGGCTTAGCACTGGTTTTATGCTTCTGATTGACAATTGCATTGCATCAGTAGTGTCCTTAAGCTTCTTGTTTTTAACCCGTAGTCCACTGTGATTATAAAATTTTATGGTATGTGACAGAGAAAACAATAAAAAACTATAGAATGCTCAAAACCACCTTGGCCTAGATGGAGGGGAGAGTGGGGAGTTAAAGCTTATTGGGGACAGAGTCTTAGCTGGGGAAGATGAAAAAATTCTGGAGATGGTGGGGATGGTTGCACAACAATGTCAATGTACTTAATACCACAGAACTGTACACTTAAAAATAGGTAAAATGGTAAATTTTATATTGTGTGTATTTTACCACAGAAAAAACCACTTTAGCCTAATTAATGATGTTTGACTCGTCTCTGCTAGCCATTGTGCACACTCATGTGATACACAGAAGCTCTAAACTGTCCAATTTTAAAGGAAAAGTTGGGAAAACAGTTAGATTGCTGATTTTTTAAAAAAGCAGATGAAGGATCTGCCGCGCCTGCCGGGAGCCGTGTGAAGGCCCTGGGAGACGTGGGTCGGCTGCTGGGGATTCAGTCTACTGCCGCGTCGACAGGAGGTGGAAGTTAGGGGACCAGGTTAAGTCCTCCCCGGGGGTGGATAACTCCCGTGGCGAGTCACACGACGCCAGATTACTAGTCCACATTTCCAGAGTGGACAGGCTGTCGCTGCTTCCTTCCTCATCATGAAGGGCAGGAGATGCAGTAACGCGGGGGATGGCGTATGAAGGAGGGACAGTGAGACCATGGCCTCGCTCTGTGTGCCTCCCATCCCTGGTGCTGGGCCTCATCATCAGTGACCAGGGCACCGTCCTGTGCCCTCCACCTTCCCAGGGGCCTCCTGGAGATGGAGGAGGCAGATCACGCCGCTTGCTCCTGACACTGCTGGGTGTTGCTGTGGTTGGTTGGAGGGACAGGGACGGGAACTTTTCTTGGTGGCACATGGGTCACCAGGGTTCACAGGGGCCCTTTTTAATCTTCTCACTGGCCTGTGACTCTGACCCCAGTTATTACATGATCAGAAAAGTGTCAGCTTATTTGAAAGTGATTTTCTTATTTTCTATGTAAATATTACCAAAGAGTATCACACTTTTCCTTTTGCGGGATGCTAACAGACTCAGGCATCTCGATGATGGGAGCAATATTGAAGAAAGTGTTACAGCAGGAAGTGATGTTTAGGAAAACGTTGCCAATCTTCATCTTGCTCGGGAGCCTCGTCTTCACACTCTTTGGTCAGCCCTGGGTAATTAAAACTTTTGTTCCAGTAAAGTTTCCTCCTAAAAAGGTTTAATTAATTATGAAAAATGCCCTGTGGGCATTACTGTGAACTCTTGTGTCTATCATAAATAATGGGGCAAAACACTTGTCAAAATATAGCAGAATTGACTAGGTAATACATCTCTCTTTTGGTTTTTGGGTGGTTTTCTGTTTTAATTTTTAAAGGAAGAGCTCTTACTTTCTTATAAAATCGGAAATACTTGTAAAAAATCCACACAAAACTGAAAAGTACAAAGAAGTCAGCAATAAATTGTTCTAATTCCCGTTACACCAAAAGAGCTCTTTATTCATTCAGGGATTAGTAATTGAGCACTCTCTATGTGTGAGGCTCTGTGGCACCAGGGACCAGCAGTGATCAAAGCAGAGGCCCTGCTATCAGTCTGGTGGGAGGACAATGTGGTAAACAAATACCTAGGTAGCTTATAAGTGTCATAAAGAAAAATAAATTGAAGTAAAGGCATAGGGTGTCTCTTTCAGATGGAGTGGCCACAAAGTCTGCTTTGAGAAGGTGACATTTGGGCAGAGAACTGAGTAAAGTGAGCAAGCTAATAACCTTGTGAATGTTGGGGGAAGTATTCTTCAAGCCTAGGGAAAGTATATGCAAAGCCCCTGAGGTAGGAGTGTGTTTGGCATGTTCTATGAACAGAGAGGCCAGTGTGGTTGGAGACCAGTGAGTAAGGGTGAACATAATGGAGGGACTGGAGAGATAGCCAGAGGCGAGGCCATGTAAGGCTTTTAGAAAGCCTTCATCTTTTTTCCAATGGGGAGCCATCAGAGGATGGTGAGCAGGAAACAGACAATAGAGGAGTAAGAGCGGCAGGAGCAGGACCAGTTAAGAAGCTACTGTAGTAATTCAGAACAAAATGATGCTTAGTTGCACTAAGTTGGGAATGACGCAGGGGACAAGAAGTGGTTGGAATCTGGACACATTCTGAAGGTAGAGCTAACAGGATTTGCTCATGAATTCGAGTGGAGTTTGAGAGAGAGAGGAGAGTCAGTAATAACTCTTGAGGCTTTTGGCCTGGCAGGTGAATGGCGGTGCCATTACCAAGATAGGGAACATGGGGATCAGGATGAGTGTCAAGAGCTGAGGTTTGGGCATGTTAAGCTCTAAGTCCCCTTAGCCATCCAAGAGGAAATGTTATGTCAGTAGAGGAGGCAGGCGTTCAGGGAGAGGTCTAGCCTGGAGATACAAAGTTGGGAGTCACCAGGCACAGAACTGGAAGAGATCTACCAGGGGAACCAAGCAGAGATGGAAAAGAGGTCCTAGAACTGAGCCCTGGGGCATTTCAGCAATCAGAGGTTGGGAGAGAGGAGTAAGTCCCAGCGAAGGAGATGGGGGATGTGTGTCCACGGCCCGGGGAGTGATCCCTCTGTCCAGTCTCGGTGGTGGCAGAGTAGGCCGAGTCTCGAGAATCGGCCGTGTTTGGCAACGGGGAGGTCGTTACTGCCCACCACAAGGGTGGAGAAAGCAAAGAGCCGGCTTACAGTGGGCTAAAGAGAAAAAGGGAAGAGAGAAAGTGGAGGCAAGGAGTATGGACAACTGTTTTGAGTTCTATTGTAAAGAGAAGGCAAGATGAAAAAGTAGCTGCGGAGGAAGGGGGAAATGGAGGGAAATGCTTTTGTTTGTTTTTAAATAAGATGAGGAAAATATAGCATGTTTCTTGCTTATGGGAATGATCCAGTAGAGAGGGGAAGATGACAATACAGGAAATAAGTGTATAATTTGGGGAGCAAAGGCCTTGAGCGGACAGGAGGGGGTGGGTTGTAGCGTGCGCGTGGAGAGACACACGGCAGCCACGACGGGAAGGCGGGCGAGGTGGTGTGCTGCGTGGCACGGGGGCACGTGGCCCTTCTTGTCTGCTGTTCACGTTTGGCTCCCATGACCAGAAGTTGGCTGGTGGGAGTGAAGTGATTTTATAAGAGTGGCATTATGCCATGTGTGCTTTAAAAAACCACCGAGTTTAATTTTACTTTAACAGAAGGAAAGGAAACTGAAGTGAAAAGGAAGGAACTGCTGAACTTCAGATAAACGCTTCTTCTCCAGAAAAGACAATAGTTCCTATGAGTTCTGTCTAGGGTTACAAAAATGATCATGAAAATCATTAGGAGGTTGAGTCATGATTAATATTTTTAACTCCATTTTCAGCTAAATCTTCGCTTGTGGACAGATTGGCTGATCTTTGCCTCAGATACACTTCCTTGTGCCTCGCTTCCCCATCTCCGAGCGTTTGCAGCTGATCTGGATTTTCTCTCAGGCAGGGTCTCTAACATTTGCTCTCTGAGCCGCCTGCTCCCATCTTTTTGGTCTTCGGGCTGCATCGACCGCCTGTTCTCTGACCGCGGCTTCTCTGTTCCTGTGGTTTCGTTTTGATTGATCCACTGGGTGCAGGATTTCTGTTCCTCAGGAGGCCTGACATCTTTCCTGTGTGCGGACGTCTGAGCCGTTTCGACGCTTGGACGGTGACTCAGCCTGCTGTACTCTTGTTGGGCCACAGTTGCTGTCCAATTATTTTAGCACTGACTCCGTTATCTTCAGGCCTCCATCTGATTTCCTCCCCTATTTTGTTAAAAGAGTTACTTTTTCTCTGTTAATTCTTAAATAATTCTTTCTTTATCCTTGAAGTCCCAAAATGTAAACATCGTATGTTTTGATGTTAATTGTTTTATGTACCTTTCCTGGTATATCGTACACTTTTTCTGCCTGCAGGTTTAGTCTTTATTTCAAAGAAATTGCCCTGTATTATAATTCTGGATATTTTTTCTGTTTTGTTTGTCTTCTTTTGCATTTACTGGGAATCTCCTAAGCCTTTTTTTTTTTTAACATGCCATTAATTAGATTTTTAAAAACCTTTAATTATGAAAGATTCAAACATGTACAAAACTAGAGAGAATACTGTCATGAACTCCCAGGTACCCATCACTCTGCTTCAATAACCCTCAGCTGACAGCCAGTCTTGTTTTATCTGTATCCTCCACCCCTCCCACTCCCACTCCCCTCCATCACTTTCAAGCAAATAGCAGACGTTATTCATCTTTGAAATTTCAATATTTATCTCTAAGAGATAAACTCTTTTTGTGTGTGTGTATGTGAGGAAAATTGGCTGTGAGCTAACATCTGTTGCCAGTCCTCCTGTTTTTGCTTGAGGAAGATTGCCCCTGAGCCAGCATCTGTGCCAGCCCTTCTCTATTTTGTATGTGGATTACCACCGCAGCATGGCTTGACGAGTGGTGTAGGTCTGCACCTGGGATGCAAACCCGCAAACACCAGGCTGCCGAAGCGGCGCTCGCAAACTTAATCACTACGCCACTGGGCTGGCCCCTAAAACTCTTTTTTTAAAAATAAAAAAAACCCTCAACCGTTAATAAGGATCATCTATTCTCTTTATAATCTATGTATTAAATATATAACAACATTGCTTTGTTGTGTTAGATTAGCAACTTCTTTGCTCCGAAGGTACCATGGGTGACTGCAGTTGGTGGGCCTCAGAATCAGGAAGATGAAACTAAGAGGACAGGCCAGGGAACTCTTCCTGATGCCAAGTGGCACCACATTGGATTGGGCAACATAGTAACAGGGGTTGAATAGACAGGAAGTACCCACTGGTGCCTTGGTGTTCTTTGAATTTCTAGTGCTCATGTGAACTGTGGAGGGAAGGGAAGGAGGACCCAGAATGTACAGTTTCTTTCCCAGCAAGAAGTGAAACTTAGGTCCTTTCTGGTTTAATAGTAATCGTGAAGAAGGAGCTGAGTGGTTTGAAGACTGTTCTCGTTCTGCCTTTGGTGGTCATGTGGTTTGTTCTGGAGCTTTTCAATCTGCAGGTTGAGACCTTCTGGTAGGTCATGAACTCAAATTAGTGGGTCACAACCAGCATTTACAAGGACATAGAAAACATCAGAGTTTATGGCCTGTACTAAGGATACATATTGTTTCGTGAAACTTTTGTTTCGTGTGTGTATGTGTGTGTTGGTTTGTAAAAGTTTGGAAGCCACTAATTTCTTCTATCGCTTTCTATACCTTCTTGTCCAGAAAGTTAAAGGATCAAAGAGCTCATGAGACAGATTTTTTTTAATGTTTTTAATAAAGACATATATAGTGCATACAATGTACCAGGAAATGTTCTAATTACTTTACAATATTAACTCATAAAAACCCTGTGAGGTAGGTACTATTATTATTGAACTTATAGTTGGAGGCATAGAGACATTAAGTAACTTGCCCAGGGTCACACAGCTAGTAAGTGGTGGAGCCCACATTTTGAGCCCAGGTGGTGTGGTTCCAGTCAGATTTCGCTTTACTGCCTCTCCAGTTGATAGCATCTCTGGGTGGTGGCGTGGACACTTTGCTGCTCTTGCCTTCAAGAAGAAATGATAAAAAGGTGTTTTCCCACTCCACTCCCAGCACATGTGCCGGAACACTCAGAATTAAGACAGTGAGAATGAGGACTTTTGTTTGATAAGTTGAAGAAATTCAGTGACCCTTTTTGTTAACCAATCAGTGTTGCCAGTCTAGAGCGATAGGATTCCAGTAAGGAAGACGACAGAATGAGTTCATATCTCAGCCTTAAACAAATGTGTGTAAGAGAGTGGTTAAAAGTGCTGATTTGAGAGCTAAACACATCCAGGTTCAAATCACGCCGTCATCTGCAACTCTCTGGGTGACCTCAGGCAATTAACTGACCACTCTGAACCTCAGTTGTCCCTCATCTGTGAAGTGGGAAGAATCATGGCTGGCTTGTAATGGCAGCTTCCTAGGCACCAGGCCTACAGTAAGCACTTTGTAGACACCATCTCTTCCACTCTTTGTAACAATCCACTGGAGTGGTTGCTGTTAAAGCTCCATTCTATAGATAAGGAAACAGACTTAGCGAGATTAAGTGTCTTATTTAAGGATACACAACTAGCATGTGGCAGAGCTAGAATGAAAGCCCACGTCTTTCTGAACGAAGTCTGTGCTCTTAACCACTCTGCTTTACTGCAAACTTATCCTATTGGGATATTTTGAGGCTTAAATATGAGATAATGTACCTTTACACTTGAATGGTGACTCGACTTTCTATGAGCTTGCTTGGCACATGGTAAGTACTTAATAAATGGTATCTGTGGTCACTGTTGAATGTATAAGATGTGCCTGCCTGTGACTTTTGTAGAGACAGTTTGCCTTTCCATAGAAAATAAATGATAGTTAACTAAATCAGTTCTTATAATCAACCAATCACTTCACATATATGTTAAATTCTTGAAAAATAATTGGTTAGCTCTTCTCAAGGATCTGCTAAACAGATCCTGTCATTAGAATAAGTTTCATCAGGGAAGGGACTGTTTACCCAGCATCTAGAACAATGCTGGCACTTGGGAAGAGTCTTAGTCTGGGTTCTTTAGAAAATAGAGCCAGAGGCAAAAGCTTACCCTTTGTTTGGGAGAGCCATCCCAGGGAAGCAGCAATGAAGAGAAAAGGGAAGTGAGAAGGGGAGTGAGGGAGAGTCAGCCTAAGGGACTGCTTATAAGCTGGCCACAGCTTCATGAGAGGCTGATTGTTTGGTCTCGTGGGACATCTTCAGAGAAACTGTGTGAAGCTACTGCATCTCTGACCAGTCCACTGGGGAAACAGACCATCACCTGTCGGTCAAGGGTTGACTTCATGGAACTTCAACTCGCCTATGTTTGTTGGTCACCTGGCTGGTGGCTGAGCAGCTCCCTCCAAAGGCAGCAGGGAAACCCTGGGGTAGGAATTGAGAGTCATGCAGTATGAGTGCAAGGCAAAGCTCTGTCAGCTTGGCCCCCCAACAAAGTGAAAGACCAGGAACAGCCATTGCTACTGGAGCAGTACGAGCTGTTCCATCCAGTCATCTTGAGTGGTGCGTCAGCTGGACCCGGCGTGGCAGGCTCTCAATAATGATAGACTCCTAATTGCCAAAGTTAACAAACACTGGACCCTGTTACCTTATTTAACTGATTTGTGGTTATTGACACTTTTGTACATCTCTTTTCATTCTCAGTCTGCTTTCCTATCTCCTCTTCCTTTGCTTTCCACCTAAATGGGGGCCTCCCCAGGCCTAGGCCTGCTTCTGTTTCAGTCTCCATGCTTTTGATGGGCAGCTGCATTCACTTTCATGGTTAACTTCGTACTTCCATCTACTTGCTGATGGCTTCCAAGTGTCTATTTCCAGACTTGACATCTCCTGAGAGAACTCCGGACTGGAGAATAAAACTGCCTTTTCCAACGGGAAGTTCCACAGGCGCTTGAACGGCCAAGTGAATCTCTTGGTCCTCTTGAATCATTGCTGTTTGTCGCTCTTCCCAACAGCTAACAGGTGCTTGACCCATGCTTGTTGAACTAAACCTGAAACAATGTGCCAATATGTATGCCAAGCTGAGTTCTGCACACAATGAGGTAAACCATCCACAGCCAGCTTTCTAGGAACTTAGGGTCTGGTTTTTAATATTGATCTGGTTTGTTTTTAATTTGATTGTACTGGAGTCTTGAGCAACATGAAGCTTAACCGCTGTCTGTTGCTACAGCGGACATGTTTAAATAGACATTTGGTCTTTTGAGGAGTTGATTGGTAGGAAATTCCTTGGGTTTTTGACTCTTCTTATGCTGTCCTGCTTTTGAAGACTCTCCCTTTTGCTTTGTCCATAGTTTACAGATCCTTTCTGAACTATGTTTGTATCTGATCTGGTCGTCAAGCGTGTGGGTCCTCTCTTCCATTTCTGCCGCCCTCGTCCCCAAGAGTCTTCTGAGTAAAGCTTCAAGTCACAGTGCCCTGCTCACAGCCTCCTGTGCTTGATCTGTCCATTTCTGCCTCCTCCCCTTTGCTCTGCTAACCACAGCCCTCCTTCATCTGTTGTCCTTACATCCGTTTAAATCCTCCCCAGCTCAGGGCTTCAGGTCCACACTGGTTATTGCTGATCTCCTCTCTGAGCGTGGTCTGGGACCATCATTGGGCACTTAACACACACAGTCTTAGACTGTTAAATACTTTTTGCATTTAGCTCCCTTTTTTCCAACTGGAGTATAAGCTCCTTGAGAAGAAGACGATGTCTTAGGTTTTCTTGTGTGTTCCAACGGTTTGTCACCTAGATCTTTGCACAGAGACAGTGCAAGATAAATATTTGCTGGATTTGTTGCTTGATTATTGTGGTCCTTGGGAACTGACTTCCAGTTTGCTTCCAGCAGTGAATCAAGGGCATCAGACTAGGTGACATTTCCCAGAGGAGCTGTCGGTCATCTCATTCTAAATCTTTACTTTGCGTAGTACAAGTGAATTCTAGATTTTGGACTTTAGGAATTTTGTTTCTTAAACATCTCAGGCAAGGCCTAGGAGCTAAAATGACTACATTGACATTTGATGTGGCAGCTTGTTCATTTGGGAGCCTTTGGTCTTTGTCTTTCTGTTGAGTCACTTGAAAGAGCAAAGGCGGCCTGCCAGAGCAGTTGCGATGATTAAAGTTCATGGAGATATCCCCCTCAATACCCTCCCCCCTCGTCGGCTGGATCAGGTCGCTTTCTGTGTCTTCACTTGGGAGCTCAAAAGTTAATTGGGGACTTGAGTGTCCTTTGGAAACTCTTAGGGCATTTTTCTCCTCCTCCTTCCATTGGCTGGTTTCTCTTGTCTCCAGAGCTGCATGCATTGTTTTTAGGTAGCATGGAGTTACTGCAGGGGAGAGAGGTTCTTTCTTTCGTCACTTTGGGACAATCTACTGCACCAGGCAGATAGTTTTGAAGATGACCAAACTTAAAGTTCACCAGAGAGAACTGTGGTCAAAAGGAAAGCCAGGGAGGCCAGGGCTCCAGTTCAGCTCCTCTTCTTCCTCCCACCGAGATAGCTGTCTTGCCTTTGAACCCGAGGATCTCTCTCGCGTGTCCAGTCTGCTCACTGTTGCGTGGGGAGGGACAGTCTGGCATTTGTAGCTTTAGGATCACTGGCTCTAAAGTCTGTGTTATTACTGAAGGGTAGCGCCAGGGTGGGTAGGGATGTTCCCCTCATGGGATTCTCCTGCTCGTTTTGACGTCTGTACCCTTCAGCCTGGATTGCTCGTTCGTGCTCACTCCGTCTAGGCCGAGGAATTCCTCCCGCGGGCCTCCGTCACTGGGATCTTCCTGCAGCTCTGTTTTGATGATGACACAGACTTCCGCTGACTCCATTTCTGGCTGCTTGGAATCCGCACTACTTTGGAGCTGCTCCTCCCTATTCACCCTTGTCTCTGAGTGGGCCCCACATCAGCCTTTGTTCTGGCCAGGCCATCCTCCTCACTCCCTCATGGAGAGGCCACGCTCGAACATCCGCATCTCCTGGCCCACGCTTTATCTCCCTCTAGAAGATTGTCTCCTCACCCTTCCATTTACTGAAATTCTACCCACCGCAGAATGCTAGTTCAGACTTCTGTTTCCTCCCTTCTTCTCTCCCTTTCTCTCTCCTCTCCTTCCTTCTTTCCACAAATTTGAAGGCCTGCTGTATGCCAGGTATTGTTCTGGGTCCCAGGAGCATGCTGGTGAACCGAATGGACACATTCTTCCTCTCAGGGAGCTCAGTCTCCCTCTAGAAGCCTTGCTTTAGTAACGTCAGTGTCCTCTGCTCTTTCTGAGTCCTCGAAACTTCTACTTGTAGCATTTATTCTTAATTTCATGGACTTACAGTATACAATAACAAAAATTTATATAATATAGAATTATATATCTTGCATAATTTTCTAATATGTAAGTAATTACATAACTTTGGAAAATGTATTGTATATTTTGATCATGTCTTTACAATTATGTTGTAAGTTCCTTGAGAACGGGGGCCTTCAGAATACTTCAGATGCCCTCATTCTACCCTTTAAGACTCCTTTGCAGGGGACCAAAAACCCAATGCAACTGTTTTAAGCAAAACATGAATGAGTTGGCTCGTTTGACTGCAAGGGCCCGGGCCAGGGCCAGCGTCTGGCCACGGCTCCATTCAGGGGCTCAAGCTCCCTCTCCCCGTCTCTCCGCTCTGCTTCCTCCAGGTCAGCTCCATTCTCGGAGGAGCTTTCCACTCATGGTGGCAGCAGTCTCCGTCTCTCCTTGCCCCCAGATCTTGTAGCTCCCAAAGAAGGCCTGGAGGTAACGTCCACCATCTTGGGAGAGGGCAGGGCTGATTCAGCTTTACCAAACACACATGGACTAAGAGGAGGGGAGGACATGGATGCAGGGAAGGAAAAACAATCAATATCTATCACAGCCGTATATTCTGGAAGCTTAGTAGCTATTTGTTGGTTGGTTGTTTGGATTATCTCCTGCCTATGAGTATTTCTGTGTTGTACTCAGTAGGGTAAAGTAACAGGGGAAAAGGCCGTTAGTCAGACTCTTTGCGGAAGAATAATTGCTGTTGTTTAGTTTACTGAAAGTAGCTTGATGGCCTTTTCTTGCCGAACTAACTATGCATAGATAGTAACAATGTCAGTCCCCGAAAGGTGTGGTGCGGGGAGTGGACTGAGGGTGGTGTGTGTCTCTCTGCTCGCTGCTCTCGCGGCACTGTGTGCATACTTGGTTTATTTATATTATTATTTCACCTTACTTGTTAGAGGTTTTTCTTTTTTATGTAGTTCCTCCTACTTCCCTGCAAACTCTGAAGGAGGACTTTTGTCTTTCTATTCTCAGAGCACCTGGAGGGTGCTCAAATAAATAGTTGCAATAAGGGTAAGTAAAAAAGAACGTTGGCTTGGGAACCCAGTGCCCTGGGTTCCAGGCCCAGACCTGCAGCCAGATAGCTGTGTGATCTCTGGTGGTCCCTTTCCCCTCTCTGGGCTTTGGTTCTCTCAGCTGTCCAACAAGGCTTTTTAAGGCCCCTCCAGACTGTGTTTGTGGAGAGGCAAACCTGCAGGGTAGGGAGCGAGCCTGGCAGGCTGTGCCAGCGTTTTGTCTCCTGGGGAAGTTTGGAGAGGGGGCTGATTACTGTTGTGATTAAGAGGTCCTGGTGAGAGAGATGCAGGGTCCAGCCTGATGAAAGCCGCACTTGTGTTCTTATGTAACACTTGCTGGCAAGGAACTAGGAATTGATACTCCTGGGACGGCTGAGCTGACATCATGTGTTTGTGACGGGCTGAGCAGGTGAGGCAGCTTTTGTGGAAGAAGACCAGCGATCAGGCCAGGTTCCCACTGGGGCACCTGGGCTGGTGTCATGCTCCACCCGCTCTGAACAGAACCTGTGGGAGTCGTGGCTCCTGTCCCCTGGGTGCTGGCACGTCCCGGGGAGGGGAAGGACGTGGCTGTGTTGCTCTCCTGAAAGAGTATGTCTTTCTCCCGGCCTGCCGCCCACCCCCATTTTCTCCTCAGAAATGTGGATTCATAGGAGGGGGTTCCACATGACTCGATCACAGAGCGTTCTTGAAGAAGGAGAGGAGTTTTGACAGAGGGAGAGAGACTGATATCCCTGGAATGAAAGCCACAGGCTGAAGAAGCCCCTGTGCTCTGTGACCGGTGTGTTCCCTGGGTGTTCTCTGAAGTGAGGGCAGTTGTCAGAGGACCGTGTTGCCTTCGTTGGCAGGTGTTACATAATTTAGGGTCTGCATGCGTCTCGGCGTGGCAGGGCCCTGACTTTCTGTTAGGTGATCAGTATCCTATTAGGGCTGGTTTTTCTTCCAATCTCCTCCTTGTTGTGATGTTTCAGCATCTTTCTGAAAAAGGAAATGAGCCTCCTTCTAACTCCTGGGACAGGTGTGGTTAGGATCTCAGCTGTGGCCAAGCATGGACGAGGGGTCAGCACTTCCCACGGGGAGCTTTGCTGGACGTGTCTGCTCATTCAGGATTTGAACTCATGCATAAAAACGTTGCTTGCCAGGTTTTGATCTGACACCCTTTGAAAAGGATGCATTGGTGACGCACCAGTGGAGTTCAGTGTCACGGCCAAGCCTGCTGTCCAGAGGGGCAGCTTCTAAGATTTGCTTTAAGCATATTCACTGCATGGGGCCAGCCCCGTGGCCGAGTGGTTAAGTTCTCGCACTCTGCTTCGGTGGCCCAGGGTTTCGCCAGTTCGAATCCTGGGCGCAGACATGGCACCACTCATCAGGCCATGCTGAGGCGGCATCCCACATGCCACAACTAGAAGGACCCACAACTAAAAATACACAACTATGTACCAGGGGGCTTTGGGAGAAAAAAGGAAAAATAAAATCTTTTAAAAAAAAAGAATATTCACTGCAGAACTGAGATTCAGCCCATACAAATGGAGAAATGGGAGCCAAGAATTCGTTCCTCCTTTGGGTGCCTATTTGTTGGGCCACTTTCCCCGTAGCTGGCAGAATGGTGCTCAACAGAACATGCTGTTTGGTGGGGTTAGTTTTTTTTAATGAGATATAATTCACATACCATAAAATTTACCCTTTAAAGTCTACCACTCAGTGGTTGTTTTTAGTATATTCCCAAAGTTGTGCAACCATCATCACTATCCAATTCCACAATGCTGGGGTTAAATTTTGACTTGAATCTCTGAATGAAATCTCAACCAAAGGTCAACTCTGATTCTCGGGAAACTTGTTCTAAAACTTTGGTCACTTTTGCAAGGGAAGCTGCACTTTTTGTTCAAGTGTCATTTTTAAAAAACGTAATAGAACAACGAGTCGAAGGACATTGAATTCTTCTTAGGCTTGTTGCTTGACCTTTGTCTGCCACTGAAGAGTTTGAAATCTTTGGTCTTCAGGTGGGGGCTTATCACCATGGCTTTGTTGTAATAAGGAGTATTCAAAGCAAAAGCAAGAAGACTGTCTTTGCTCTCTTTCTTCCTTTTCTTTGACAAGCTGCGAATCATTAGGGTGGGGCCGAGGCCGGCTGGTTCTCTGTCACCATCACCCAGCACAGGCTCTGCCATGCCGTAGGGGCTCAGGAAAGATTTGCTGAGTAGATGGGCTGTTAGGTGCCCAGGAGAGGTCACTTTTGGCATATGTCACTCCAGCTAGTTCATGGTGACCTCTGTACTTTGGCTTTGTGGATGACCACGGAACTCATTCATATGCCTGAGATTCAGCTGCTTCTAGAAAGTGAGAGCTTGACTACTTCCCATGTAATTCTAGGAGCAGAACCTACAAGGACCCCATGACCCCCAGCTCCCAGGAACTCTCATCCAACTATAATCTGGATTTGTAAAGCCTTCATGAGTTGGTATGGTGAGGCACAGTATGGGTGGTGTGTGTCTGTGTGCGTGTGTTTGAGTGTGCACACGTGTGCACGTGCATACTCACATAAGCACACAATAGAATTCCTCCATGTTTTTTATAAATTGCCCCTTTCTTCTTTCTGCCCTTGTAGTTTGTTGGTAGCCCAGGGTGCAGAGGGGCCTCCAGCCTGGGCACACAGCCCAGGCATGCTGGCATTCAGTGGCCTATTGTTTCTTGCCCCTTACGTGCATGGACAGAGGACTGGGGCTGGCACAGCTGCTTTCTTGGGGACCATTGTTTGTCTTTGCAGCAGCAGCAGCAGCAGCAGCAAAAGCCTGAAGCAGCACATTTTGCCCTGGACAGAACAGCCATTCTGGCCTGGAGCTGGGGTGGCTGGGGTCTCCCTTAAATGTGTGTGTGGGAGCTCTGAGGATGGGAGCCGGGGAGGCTTCTCCTGCCAGGCAGGCTGCAGGGAGGGGAGATGCTCAGTGGCGTCGGATCACAAATCAACCACAGTGGCAGGTGGTACCTATTAGTGGAGACTCTTCTTTTCCTGGATCAGGGGTGAGGGGATGGCTTTCTCACCCGCTCTGCCCTCTGGGCTTACTGGCAGACCTCAGGGTGTGCTCACAGGACAAGACAAGCGCTTCCTCAAAAGCTGCCCTGGAGAGTCCATCTAGGAAGCAGAGGAGGGATCCAGCTGGGCTGTGGACTAGTCGAAACCTGGGCTAGTTAGTGAGTCACTGTTCTGGTGCACACGTGACTCTGGGGGCCTGAATCACCCCTCACCTGGAAGATGGAGAAGGGGCGTTCTGGGATGGGAGCCATAGAAACTGATTTCCCCAGAAACACCTTCAGACTCCACACTCGTGTTCTGTTTCTTTTGTTTCCTTGCCCCACTGTAACCTCTTTGACAAGTCAGACACACCTTAATTTAGCTTCCACCCCACCTGTACCTAATTGTATGACCCTTTCGTAAACGACGTTAATGAGTTCAGTTTTCTTATCTGTGTAGTCAGAGAAATTGAGGATCCCTTATAGACTAGTTATGAGGATTAAATGAGGAGGTGTATATAAAGGCCCATAAAGGTGTTTAGTAGACACGTGCTCCCTGTCCTTCGTGGACCTGGAGGGGGTGCCCGAGGGTCGGATGCTGTTTTGGCTCACTGCCCACTCACTGAGGCACTTGAGGAAGTCAGGGTGGAATTCTGTGCTGGCTGGATGTGCTCGGGGCTCCTTAGATTGGTTCATGTATCTCAGAGGCCTCCGTGAAGCGCTCATGCCTTGGACAGGACAATCCTGGAGTCATCTATCTGGAACTTCAGGAGGGTCATGGGAATTTGCCTCACATCCCCTTCTTTTGGCAGGGAGTGATCATCAGCCATTGTAGCCTGTTCCTTTCTGCTCCTCTGGTCAGTGAGATTATTGAGGTGAAGTCTAAAGTGAATTACGGGTGACTCAGAGAGGGCTGACAGCCCCATTGCCCATCCATTGCCCGTCTTGAATATCTGGGTGCCTGGAGAAGATGCCCTGATTCTTATTTAATGGACAAGCTGTAAGTAATATCAGTGAGTGTTTTGAATGTCCTCTTCACCCACAGACTGCCCACCCAGTGGCTACTATTGCCAGCTTTTCATCAATAGAAAGGAGGGGGACAGATGCCTCTAGGGGTAGTCTCGACACGGGCTGTTGTGTTTAAGAGGCCCAGAAACCCCTGGCAAGAACCAGATGCCTAACATGCCCTCTGCGGATCTTTCCCCTCAGCACTCTTGTAATCAGACTCCAGAAAACAGAACAAGAGAGCTTTGATGAGTGATGAGGTAGGCGGCTTTTCTGCGCAGCCTTCTGTCTGCTTGCAACAATCCCCTGGTGCTCAGTTTCAGTTCAGGTGAGGTTACTGCAGGTCTGGTTGGCGTTAGTCGTTGGCAAGGGGGAGGGGTGGGGACAAAGAAGGTGAGAACTGTACTTACAGATCACCTAAGATCACCCACAGAGGACCAGATACTTGTGCTGCATCCTGATATCTGTAAAAAACAGAAACAGAAATGAAGATGGGGATAGATAATGGCTCCCCAGCTACTTCAAGGTAAAACTAAATGCACCATTTGCCCATCCCTCATTGCTTCATAAAAGGAGTGGTTGGCAAACCTTTCGACTTCATAGCCCTGATCCTGGATTTGCCTCTGATTTATCCAAAGCTCAGATGAAAATTCTAGATCCCCCTCATGCATTACATAGTGTTAGACAGCAAGCATTGTTACAACTCTAGTATTTAGGAATGAATTTGGAGCATGCATAAGGAAAGGCATGATAATACAGGTGCTCTTTTTCTCTGAGATTGGAGTCACTGTCACATCCTAATGCACTAGAGCTGAGCAGGCTCGCAGGAGAAGGAAGTGAGTCCATTCTGACTCAGGCGGGATTGGACCATCATTGCAGCAGGATCCGCACTGCAGGCCTTCTCTGAGCTGAAAAGCAGATCGGCTTTGGCAAGCTGCTTCCTGTGGGTGCCAGGTCTCTTGTCAGTAACAAATGCAGGATTGCGTTTGAGGCAGATCTGATTGCATCTGGAGCTACCATTGTTGCAGTTCCAGAGAGGGTGTTTGCTGGTTCTGTACGGGGACTTTGGCCAGCTAGCAATCTGCCGAGCTAGAGCTTAACCAGAAATATTTCTAGCTTCACACAGCAGAGGCTCTGAGCATCAGTGAGGATGAAACAACAGAGATATGAGTGATATTTGTTGGTGAAAAATCCACTTCTTGAAGATTGACTTAATTCTGTGATATTGGAAACTACGGGATCTGATTGACAGTGAGTAGTTTGCTTGCCTAGAAGTCTTGGTGCTTGTTTCGTTCCTGATTGCCACCATCTGCCCTTGGGAAGGGCCTTTTACATCTCCATTAAAATACTCTGACCTCACCCTACTTCATGAAGATGCTGAAAAACATCTTGAAATGATAGGAGAAAGTATAAAAAGCAGGAGCTTAGGCTCTAAAGTCAATCTGTCTGGGTTTGAATCCCAGCTCCACCACTCAATAGCTTGACTTCTTCGGAAGTCAGTTTTCTCTTCTTTAAAATGGGGATGAAAGTAGTACTTCCCTAATAGGATGCTTGGAGATAACTCCTCAATGGTCTGAAAAGAGTTGGTGGAGTCTTTGGAGGTACCTTACACCATATGGCCAGTTTAGGGTTTGGTTTTCTTTTTGAAGGTTTTAAGTTCCCCAGAGGACAGGGAACAAGTAAGTAGGAGGGGTAAATGTTGGTATGTGTGTTTTTTTGTGAGGGCTCTCTGTCTGATTGTTTTACCTTGTTTCTGTTGCAGAGATCCGCGCTCAGCTCACAGAGCAGATGAAATGCCTGGACCAGCAGTGTGAGCTCCGGGTGCAGCTGTTGCAGGACCTCCAGGACTTCTTCCGGAAGAAGGCAGAGATCGAGATGGACTACTCCCGCAACCTGGAGAAGCTGGCAGAACGCTTCCTGGCCAAGACGCGGAGCACCAAGGACCAGCAATTCAAGTAGGGACTGCGCGGCTGTTACTGTTTAGAGACCTTGGGAATGGGGTCTGACTGAGACAGAGGGAGGCAGGGTGGGCCACCTACATCCAACTGGATCCATGAAACAGGAAACCCAGTGACTTCAGATTGGCTGAGAGTTGAGAGCCCTCAAGGACTTCTCTGTTTTCACATCAGTCTTACATGCAGATCAGAATAGATGATGAACCATGCTAATAGTAAGAGCAGACACTTTTATAGCCCTTGCTATGTGCTAGGCACGGTTCTAAGCGCTTTACATATGTTACCTCACTGAACCTCCACAGCAACTCTCTATGTTGGTTATTGTTGTATCCCCAATTTACAGACAAGTAAACTGAGTCTTAAAGAGGTTAAGAAGCTTGCCCAAGGTCTCTCACATGCACGCACACACACACACACTCTCCTAATAAATCAATCGCAGAGCTGGAATTCAAACCCAGGCAGTCTGGCTCCAGAGTCTGTGATCCTACCCATTTCACCAAACTGCCTTTAACCAGGAGAAATGAATGCGGTGGTAGCCATACATCTAAACTCTGCCCAGGAGTCCCTTCCTTCTGCATTTACGATATTTTAAACCCCTGCCCCTTCACTGCTCTCACTGCCATTGCCCTAGTTTAGATCATCATCACCTTTGCCTGAATGATTGCAACATTGTGTCATCTATAGATGAGGTTCTCAACCCTGGCTGCGCATTACAATTCCCTGGAGAACTTTTTAAAAATGCTGAAATCTCAGCCCCGGTCCAGACTCATTGAATCAGAATTTCTGGAAGTAGAACCTGGTAACAGGACAATGTCAAAGCTTCCCAGATGATTCTAACAAACACCCAGGGTTGAAGACCCCAGTGGATAGTGTCTCCCCGTTCCAATCTGCCTGATCCACTGTTATCAGATGGAGTCTTCCTGGAGGTCTCTGGGGATCAGGCAGTTTCCTTGTGCAGTGGCTCCCCATTGTTTGTGTTCTTCATGCTCAAGGTATGGTCCCCAGTATGGGCACCAGCTGGGATGTTAGGAATGCAGAATCTCGGGTCTCAGCCCCAGATCTCCTGTTAGAAAATCCCGAGGTGATTTGTGTGCAGGTTAAAGTTTGAGGAAGTGCTGCTCTGTTCACAAAGGTGTACGCTCCCTGGCTCGGTCTTCAAGACCCGCTGCCTCTGGCCCCGACTAGCCTGCCAACCTTATTTCCTGTTTCTGCCACTATACCTTAGCCAACAGAACCTTAACTCCAGGGGGCCTTTGCTCATCCCGTTTTTTGAGCTTATGTACCCATCCTTCACGTCTCTGAACGTCTAAGCCATACCCATGTTTTAAGACCCATCTCACAGGCTCCCTGTTCCAAGAAACTTTTCTCATTCTTCCAGAAGAAAGAATGTTCTCCCTCTTCTTAATTGCTACAGCATTTTATTTGTTCATTCTGCACTGTCTGCCTTATATTACCTTCCCTCGTGGACTGTATAAGCTTTTCTGATTCATCTTTCAGTCTCCCACAGTGCCAAGTGTAAAAGGTGGCATTAACAGATGCTCACTAAATATTATTGGATGAGTAAATGAATGAATGAATTTAAGAATTAATGCCAAGTGAATTTTATCTTATTTTCCCCCATTTTCTATTTTTGTTTATCGTCCAAATAATTCGAGACACAAATTAGCCTGTATAAGCCAGCACTGAGCAATGAATATGGAGGTGAAGATCGAGGAGAACATATGCCACTCCAGCCATCGGCCAGAATGAGGATTTCCTCCAGATGTTTTGTCCTCCAAGTCCCTTATCTTTCTCAAGTCCTCTTCTCTTTATGGTAGGCAATCCTGAGAGAATAAAAGGTTACTTTAGTATGTGATAAATGAACGTTCGGGGACAGGAGTCACTTGCTTTAGAAAAATGATTCAAGGTTGGATTTGTTCTACTGGTAAGCTCCTCCTAAGTTTAAAATAGCATTTGATTTTTAGTACTGTATCATATTCTCAGCTAAGGACATTTCACTACAAATTAAGGTACAGATGTGCTAATTTCTAAGTCATGTGAATTGCTCTGATTAAGATCACATACATGGAATAGGGTGTTTTCTCCAGGGCTGGAAGAATTGGTTTCCCTTCTCATAAAGCTGGAACCTGGCTTAATTTTTCCCCAAACAACCAGTGAGTATTTATTGAGAGCCAGCTGTGTGCTCAGTATTGTACAGGCATTGGAAGATGCAAGAGAAGGTTGTTGTGTGTATCCATAGGGGGCCATATCTGGTTGGAGAGAAAAGATTTTTAATACAGGAAGCAGTTAGAGGATAAAGCAATAATGATCTCATTAAGAGATCTTTGGTATTATATAGGATATGGAAGTGATAAAAGGTCAGAGATGCATCATCGGAGATAGATAAAGGATCTGGAGTAGTCAGGAGAGTTTTCCTGAAGCAGCTGGGACTTGGTTAGGGTTTAAAGGTAGATCTGTGCAGCAGAGGACAGCATGTGCAGGTGAAAAGCAGAGACATGCTTGGTGGGGAGGGGGTGTACGGGCTAGTGAGGGATCTGGCTTCATTAAAAGGAAGGTTCTTACACATTCATTCAGTAAAGGTCCGTGGCACATTCCTTGACCTCCTTCAGGGCCAGCGTTGTGCCTTGGGACACAGAGTGAACCAGGACTGCCTCATCCTTGTGGCACTTCCAGTAGAAGGAGGGAAGAGGCATTAAACAGGTCACACAGTGAGATGAGTTGAAGTAACTGTTGCAAAGTGGAGGTACAAGGTGTCACCAGAAGTTGTAAGAGGGGGACTTCTCTGCTCCTTCTGCTGTAACTTTATGACTAGTTTACTTTAATGGCTTCCTGTCTGAGCGTATCCCGAGTAACAATCTGCTTGTTCAACAAACCCCTTTTAAATATCTGCTGGGTACTGTGCTCTGTGCTGATTCCTATGGCGACTAAGATAAACTCTGAAATCCTGGATGTCAGGGCAGAGAGGCATGTAAACAGTATAATACGAAAAGGGTTTTAATAGAGGTATGAGCAAAATGTTATGAGAACACAGATATTTTCAAAAGCTATGGAAGATAAGGTAAGATGAGTAGAAGCCAAATGATGGCTCTTTGACAAACAAGCAGAGGAGTTCAGATTGGATGTGACAGTGTGGTAGTGAGCCCTCTGGGTTCTTGCTTGTGGAGAGAAACATGAGGAAAAATGTGATAGAAGAAAGAATTTTTATGCCAGAGAAGGCCAAGATGGACGTTTTGGGGGTTAATCCATGTGCAAAAAGAATGGAGGGGAAGGAATGTATTAAAGAAATATTCAAGAACTGAACAGGACTGGATAACTGATTGTGTAAAGAACTGCAGTGGTCAGAGGTGACCTGGTGTTTCTAACCTGGCAACCTAGAAGAGCTGTGGCCTCTATGATAGAGGTGGACATGTTGAGAGAAGACCCGTTTTGAATGGTGACGCTCCTCTGGACGTGTTGGGTTTGGGGCACTGGGAGGCCTTCAGGCATCCAGATGGGGATGTTGTACTACTGAGGTAAGAGGTTCTGACTGGGAATGGATAGCAGAATCTTCAGTATAAAAGTGGTTGTGGACGATATGAAAGTATACGAACTCAGGGAAGAGAAAGAGAAGAACAGACAGCTAAAACCAGGACCGAAGGCTTGGGCACACCCAATGTTAGGGAGTAGTAAAAGTTACTAGAAAGGAGGGAAGAGGAGGAAGGGAAAGAGGGAAGGAGAGAGGGGGAGATTTATTTTTAAGCAGTTAAAAGCGTAGAAGGTAAGGTAGGATGGTGTTGTCTGACAGAGCTAGAAGTCTTTCAAGTAGATCTATAGAAGTTAACCCCAGCAATTTCTTATTGACACTCTCCCAGATATAAGGCATTGTGAGAGATGCAGAGAGGACTAAAATGAGCCCCAAACCCAACAGCTTTCAACCTTTGAGAGTGAAACATGAAATTGCTGGGTTTCATGGGTCAAAAAATGGTCATTACATAGTGGCAATTTCATGTGGTACAGCCTCACAGAAGAGGAGGTGAGACATACACACAAATGCTTTTAATATAGGCAGGTTAGCGAGAAGCTCAGTAAGAGAGTCTAGGTAACATCCTGCTTTCATACATAATTTATTCCTAAAAATGTACAGGAAAGGCAAATGGTTGAATGTCAAACCACTGTTTTACGTGGAATAGGTGGCTTCCATTACTTACTATAAGTATATTTGTGAAATTCTGAATTATACCTCACCCGATGTGCTTTTAGCATTTTGAAGCTTGTTTTTAATTTTCTTCTGTTTGCCACAATCAAACCCATGGTCTGTCTGCTGAAGTCCAGTGAGCGCTGGAGTCCTTGTGGTGCTGCTTTCCACCCTATCTCATTAGTACGGTGATGAGACTCTACTTCCCGACGCAATACTGGGAGCAGCGCTTTCAGTTTGCCACTTTCTACTCATTTCTCTTTTGCAAAAGGCAACCAAGTATTCAGATGTTTGGGCGCACAGCGTTACAGTGTAGAGACAACCGTGCTGGGAAAACTGAACCGGCACTTGGCAGGAGGCACCACGAGGCCAAGCTTGAAACATTTGTTAGCAACTGAAAAAATTGACATTTGTGGCCCAGGAAAGGCTTTTGTAGGCATGTCTGCTTTGGTTAGGGTATAGGTTTGGCTGCTGTAATAGACCCCAAATAATAGTGGCTTATACGAGATCGGGGTTGATTTCTCTCATGGAATCGTCTGGGCGTTAGCCACCCAGGCCCGTGTCCATCCCTAGAGTGTTTGTCCCTGTCTGCATGACCCAAGATGGCTCACTGCCTCCATGTCCCCATTCCAGCCAACGGGAAAGGCATAAAGGCAAGAGGCAGGAAGCATCCCTACTCTTTAAAGGTACGGTCTGGAAGTGGCACACACATCTCTTCGGCTCACCTCTGCCTGGCCGGGACTTAGTACCTGGTTATACTGAGCTGCGAGGAAGGCTGGGAAGAGAGTTATTATTCTGGGTGACCGGAAAATAGAGTTTCTATTAATATGAAGAAAGAAAAACATAACGAGGGGACTGTTAGTAACCTCTGCCACATTGTCTGTGATGTGTGAGAAGGCAGGTGTATGAAAGGCCGTGGCCACCCACCCGTACAAAGTGGCACAAGTACATGAGAAGAGTGGGCTTTATGGTGGTGAAGCTGAGCGGATGGAAAATGGAAAAACAAAAGTGCCAGTGCTAGGCATTGGTTCTACAAGCTTAATTCAGTTGAGACAATGCAGAAGTTGTAAAAGGAGGTTAAAAAGATGGGGAAGGGAGCATTTTAGGCAGAGAGAACAGCGTTGGTGAAGGCAGAGAGTTGGGAAAAACAAGGCTGGCGGGTAACTTGTCTGTTTTGCTGAAAAACAGGAATAATAAATGTGAAAGTGACATAAGCCTGGAAAAGTTGATAGGGACCAGATTACAGTGGTCCATGAATGCCAGATGACAAGGTTTAGGTTTATTCTGTAAGCATGGGGGAGCCTTGATAGTTTTTGAGCAAGGAACATAATTATGGATGGCTGTGCTTTGGAAGGGTAACTATGGCAACAATGCATAAGGTCATTTGGAGTGGAGAGACTGGAAGGAGGACTCCTGTTCAGATGGTATGGCAATGGGCCTAAGGTTAATGTGAGCCTAAACTGAAGTCGTGCCCTTGGAAACAGAAAAGATGGCCAAATGTGAGGGCAAGAATTGACTGAAGTCAAAGAAGCTGGAACAGAAGAAGGGCTGTGGGTTTCCTGGGTCTCTGGAGTGGCAATTGTACTATATTTTCATTCAGCTGGTGAAGTGTAGCCTCAATTTTGCTGACTCTAGGGCCAGTCCCTAGAATAGTTCATTCTCTGCCCGGAGCATCTCAGCGGGCACTCGTCACCTCCCCCGGAGCTGTAGCAGCTGTTGGCCCAGCAATGCCATGAATTTGTCTCCCTGTGCTGCCAGGAGAGCAGCTGCCAGCAGCAGCTCTGGACAGACGCGTCTCAGGGACATGGAAACTATTCAGCTTGGGATGGGGTGGGTAGGTTGGCCAGGGCCAAGGTCGGTCCACATGGATTCGTCCCACCCCTTTTCCAGGCCAGTTTCTCACCCTGGCTAGATGTCAGCCTCATACTGGGTTAGGTTGGGTATTTTGTTTCAGTTTTAAGTGACGGCCGTTAGGCACAAGTGTTACTGGACTGCTTTTTTCATCTTCTCTGGGACAAGTTCTTACGCTGGAAGCCATCACCCTGTCACTCTCTGGCTTTGATTCCTATTTTGCTTTGCTCCTGCTCACCTTTTGTCCTCTCCCACACTGTGCTCCCTGCAGACACCCCCGTGAAAGGCACACAGCTCTAACTCCTGTGGTCCCGTCACGCTCCTTCTCTTTCCCCTCCCCTACAGCGGAGTGAGAGATGCCGCAGATAGAATTATAGCAATGATTTGATTCCACCTTATTCTGCTTTGTTTACCATAGGTAATATGGCTTCCTCTATCCCTTTGAATTGCGGGAGGACCCTGTTAATGTCTGAAATTCTGTTTGCCTGGTTTGATTGAGAGCAGAGATAAAACATTATGTGAGGGTAGGAAGTCTTCCTGGGGAAGATGTTCTTGCATTTCCTTTGGCTCCTTGAAGAGCATAAATGTATTCCTATTTGCTGCTGAGCCTTTGATTGTCTCTTTCAAGTGGAATCTGTGTTAATATTGCCCAGCAGGACTCTAATTGATAATGCGTCGTCTGTTTTTTTAATGTAGACTTGCTGTAAATTACGTTTCAGTCATAGCTCGCTTGGTTTTGATCTCCTACTTTTAGTAGCTCAGTTCTTTCTTTTATTTTGAGGTAGGTTTTTTTCTGTTGAGTTTTTAGAGGAAGACTCCTGCATTGCTGTTCCTGCTGTGTTCCTTACAGAGATCTGATGCTACTTTGTAACCCACTGCCAGCATCTTTTCTGTCTTTCTTCCAGCTTTTCCTTCTCCTCAACAACAAATATTTGTTGAACATTTTAAGATATTGTTCTAGACTCTTAGAGGAGAGAGATCCAAAAGAAGCAGAAGTAGTGGTTGTTTCCCACATGAATTTCTAGTCCAGGATAAATTATACCTGAATACAATAACACAGATCTTCAGGGTAAGGCAATATGTGGTAAATCCAAGTGTGTGCCACAGAAGGGATGGCACCAGTTGGTGTGGCCAGGAAACTTTCAGGGACGAAATGGGATTTGAACCAGACCTTGAAGAAAATGGATAGGATTTTGATAGATAGGTAGAGAGGGAGGGAGAAGATGTCATAGGCAGGAGGGACACAGCAGGGGGAAAGTACAAAGCACTTTTGGGGTGCAGTGAGCACACTGGTTTGGCTGGGGTAACAAGTGTCTATGGAAGAATTGGACAAAGGTAGATCGGATCATATCATAGAAGGCCTTGACTCTTGACTAAGAGATTTGGCTGTATGCAGTAGACATTGGAAACCACTGAAGCTTTCAATGGCTTAGTGTCCAAGCTGAGATACGAACACTCCTTAAGGAAGATTAACCTGGTGGTGGTTTGCTAAATGATAGGAAACTTGAGACAGTGAAACCAGTTGCCACAGTAGATAATAAGGATCTAAATTAGGGTGGCATGGTAGGAATGAAAAGAGCAGAAATTTTTCCTTCCGTCCATTTAGCAAATATGTATTGTGCTCTTACCATGTGCCAGAAACATGCCGGGGAAGACAGACAGCGCCCCTGCACTCCTGGAGCTTGCAGTCTAGGGACGGACGGAAAGCACCTGGTGCGAGAAGAGTCTGCAGGCATTGCTGACTGACCGGTCTAGGTTTCAAGAGAGCTTGGAAGCACAAAAGAAACAGGGCTGTGAAGTTTCTTTTGGACTTGGGTGACTGGTAGATTAACGATGCCTTGAACAGAAATACCAAAGTTAGGAGAAGGAGTTGTTTTTGAAGGGCTAGAATATGAGAAATTTGGGTTTTGGATGTTAAGTTTAAGATGTTGTAAGGATATTGAAGTTGAAATTTCCAGTAACTGACAGAAAATGACTGACTGTATTCAGGGCTAAAGTCTGGACTGTTGGTAGAGATTTGGGTATGTTCATAGAGAGGTGATGGTTGAGGCTGTGGAAATGTTTGTGATTTCCAAAAGCAAGGGTTTAGGAGGAAAAAAGGGGGAAACCTCCTTCAGATTGTCTGTGGTACTCAGATTGCAGAGTGAAAAGGGGCGTAAAAGATATATTTATGTATGTATTCATTTAATACACATTTTGGGAACCTAATTATATGCTAGGCATTGAGCTAGGTACTGGGATAGGAGGAAGAAGACAATATCCAATTCTCACCAACATTAAATTAAGGAGATACACGTGGAAAGTAAACCTGCTCTTTGCCTGCTTATGAGTTGTGTTGCTCTTGGAACGGATGTGAGGGAACAGGGCCTAAGTATCTCAAGAATCTGGTAGACATTCAACCTGCAACATTGCTTTCAGTGGGAGGTTAGGTACACAATTAATTAAAAGAGGAATTCTTGTAGAGTCCATGTTCTTGGCCTGGGGCCCAGTATTTGAATGTGCACAGTCTCTGTAGTTACGTCAACCATTGCCAGTGGATTTCCCCTCTGGAGGTGAGTTCAGAATTGTTCCTCAGTCTCACAGGATAGCATTGGGCTGAAAAAGTAGAGTCATTTGGCCGTGGAGAATGTTATAGCTGTAGCTGCAAATCAGAAAAGGGTGGAGCACCAGAAAGTTCCTCTTTGAATATGGGGTGACTCTGAGGAGGGCAGCAGAGGGAAGCATGAAGCTGCCAGAAGGGAGAACCCCACTTCCTGGGACTGGCATGTCACTCATTCATCGTGGACATATGTGGGAGCTGTTTGTTCCTCAGGGAAGGTTTTGCCCAGATGTAGCATCTGGTGTTGAGCAAGGGTTGGCTTCCCCGTGCCGTGGCTCAAGCTGCCTTTATTTAGAAACTAGCAAATGTCCCCTGGTGAGTTTTCCACTGGCCCAGTCCTTGCAGAAGCTTGGGTTGTGGTTGGGTTGTCTTTGGAAGAGTTGGGAGGTCTCCTCACATGTGGATAAAGAGGATAGGGAGACGCAAGAAGACAGCTTTTGGGGATCAGCAAGGCAGAGTCGTGGCCAGTCTTTGGAACAAAGAAAGGATTCATTTGAAGCCTCTTTTGGAGTCTTTATGACTTCGTAGAAAAAGCTCGGAGCCTTAATCCAGACTTGTTTGGGTCTGAATCCTGTCTCTTCCACTTACAGCTGTGTGACCTTGAGCACATCACTTAACCCCTTTTAGCTTCAGTTTTCTCCTCTATGAAATGTAGGGAGTAATGCTTACCTTGAAGAGTTGCTCTAAGGATTGGGTACAATGTATGTAAAGCACTAGTCTTATAACTTACTCGACACTCCCCAAATGGCAGCTGATGTAATGATCACTAGCACAGGAGTAAAGCGTGATCTTTAAGCTCACAGGTTCTAGAAGCAGATTTCCTGGGTTTCCAATCCTGGATTTTCCACTTACTAGCTGTGTGGTTTTAGATGAAGGTTCTTAGTTGCCTCAGTTTCCTCATCTGTAAACTGAGGGTAATCATAGTACCTACCTCATGGAGTTGTCATGCTGAATTAATATATGTGAAATCCTTGGGACAGTACTTGACACGTAGTAAAGGTCAATAGCAGTGACTGTTATCCTTGTCCTCGGAAGCTTGGACTGAGCATAGCTATACTAGGTAAAACCCTGGTGGATTAGGTTCACTGTGTGTTCCCTGTGCGGAGTTAAGCATTCTTAAGCCTGGCTCTGGGTAATATCGTGTCAGTCTCCATTGTCTTCGGTGACCCCAGAGGGCCCTCACGAATGACAAGCTCATCCTCCTTCCTGATTTTTATGATATGGATGCATTGGGCAGGAAATATGCAATTATGTGACTCTATTTAATTGTATGTTCTGTTCCTAAAAAACTCAGCAATTGTGCGTTTTGTCCTATGAGGCGTAGTGAACTTCCTTGTTAACCTAGTTAACCCTGGCCTGTTACTTTTAGATCCATGCTCACAGTCATCAAGAGGGGGAAATTTGTGTTCTAATCACTGTCTGATTTCCTTGTCATCACAGAGCCAATAGGTAGCATTAATTGTCAAATCATTGGGTTTCCATAAAGCCGTAGTGTTGAGGCTCACAGGTCCCAGCTGCAACCTGGGTGAATAAAAGGATGCCAGTCCTGCTCAGCCTCCTGCAGTGGCTGCCATCCAGTCCAGCGGGCCAGTGCGGTACAAACCTCAGTCATGAGGATAGCAGAATGTGGGTTACTGGGTCATTTTTCTCAGGAGGCCAAAGAGAAGCTTCTGCATCAGTGGCTTCATATTACCCTTTTAGGATAGGGAATGAAAGAGGGCGGGTCAGAAGCAAAGCATGCTTTTATGAGTGCCTGGGATGGTGCTGGAGACTACTGAGGGCTTCCTGTGTCTCCTAGACTCTGCCATTGGAATGTCAGCAGGCTACACCTCAGACTTTGAGCTTGCTGGAGCACAGACACTGGTGATCACGTCCCTTACCAACAGTGCTGGGGCACAGGGAACTTCATTTTCTTGGCTCTTGTAAGCCCCATAATAATTCCATAGTAGACACAGGAAGCGATGTGTGGCTGGTTTGCAGGATCCTTAATTTTCAGGAATTCACAGCCAATTAAATGAATTGACTTTGATCCAGTTCTCTTTTAAAGGCAAAAGCCATGTCATCTTTATTGGGAGCTGGCCGTGTTAAGTGGGAGGGTTTACAAGATAAGAAGAAAAGACAGTCTCTGCCGTGAGGACTTTCCTAATTGAAATGGGGGAAATCAGCCAGGCTGGGAGAGAATAATAACACATATGCGCATGGGCACATGCATCTAAAAATAGGACCCCATTTAAAGCAGGTTCCAGTAGTCACCAGGAAGGAAAGGAAGGTAGAGTACTCGGAGGGACTCGTGTTTGGCTCAGCCAGGGAAAGGTAAAAGATAGCACAGTTATGTTCTCAATTAGATGTGCTCCCAAGTTAATTGAAGTAAAGACTTTAATATCTGATTCCTGCACTGCAGTAAAGTATCTCGCTGTGAAGAGAAACGGTCATGTGGGAAGAGCTCAGTGTTAATGAAGGATTTAGGGAGAATGAGAAAAAAGTACAATTTGGATTTTTCAGAGTTGAAAAAGGATCATCATTTCAGCTACCCCCTGCCCCCTATCCATCCCCACCGATCAGTGGATCATTGCTCCTCTGGTTTTAAATTCAGGGAGGATCAATGAGCAACAGCTCTGCTTCTTAACATATTTTGGGTACATCTTGTTAAAGAACCAGGATTAGAAAATGAATCGAACAAACCAGGATTATCTTCAACAGTAGGATGCTGAGCTGCGTTTGCTGATTGCTGCTTAAGCAGTTGGGACAGGGCATCCTTGCATGAAATTCAGACATCCCTCCCTGGCAGCCTCCTGTTAAAGTAGAGGTTGCAGAACAAGTCTGGCAGCTCTCAGCCTGAACCCTTGTAAACAACAGATGTTCATAACTAAGTTCTGGGGGTGGAGGTGGGGGTTTCTGTTGATGCTTGAAATTCTTTGAATTTACAGGCAGCATCTCTGAGATTTAGCAAAGGAGGATGTTCTACAGAATTGATTCTGCAGCATACAGGTGGAAATGATGCCTCAGACAGTTCCTTTGGAAGACAAAGCACAGGCTATTGAGTGGACTCTGCAGAGAGAGCAAGTGAACCCAGAAAGGCAAGCACAATTAAGAAAAGCTCAGCTTCTTGGGTGTATTAACTTCCTGCCCTCCTCCCTGCCCCACTTTTTATCCGTGGACCAGATTTGTCAGCCACCTCCTTGCTTCAGTTTTCTCTGGTTATAGGCAGAAATCTGTGCCCTTCACTACCACAGAGTCCTACGTATCATACACATGCATGCAGACACACAGGCAGGAAACCACATAGTCTTTTCCATTAGCATCTCCCAAAAGCCATTCAGGTTCTTAGAATATACACGTTAATGGGATATTATTAGGGGCTTTGTCTGGGATACTAACCTATTCTCTAACGTTCTCAGGGTTGGTTTTGCCAAGTGTCTGTTACATCGTTGATTGGAGGTGTGTGAAGATAGAATGGCTTCTGAAGACTTCAGTGTTGCCTCTTTTTTACCATCACCTCACTCCCGGCCCCTAAACACACACTGAGTTTACAGCCAGATGATGAAACTTACTTTACTACATAGTTGAGGGAAGCCATATGGAGGAAATGTATATAATGTAGCTTTAGTATCTTTCTTGGTCCCAAATTAAAGAAGACTTTAGATAGGTTCTCACCTTTAGTCAAATGAAAAAAGCAATTTATCAGGTCTGGGTGTGTTTTCAAGCCACTCTAGCCAGAAAGAATTGGCTTAAAAATCTTTGAGAAGAGCACGTATTATTTGGGGAGTTAAGAACATCCTTGTGCTATTATTTCTTCTGAAAAACAAGTCCACTCCTGGCCATTTTGTCCTTTGGTGTAGAAAGTTTTGGTGAACGCCAGTCCTGGTGTATGAGGTTCACTTATTCTTTCAGCAAACGTTTATTGAGTGCTTATTCTATACCAAGGGCTGTGCTAGGAATTAAATAGACACAGAAGAATAAACCACTGTTCTAGCTCATGGAGGTTACTGTTTAATGTGCGATATCTTAAGGTTGTATATGTATGTGTGTATGTGTACGTGTGTGTTGTGACAAGCTGTAGAGTTCAAGACTGAAGAGCCAGAATTGTTGAGTGACCCTTTCAGTCATCTGTATTGTATGTGGTTCAGTCCCTTGGCTTTATCTTCATCATCAGCAATGACCAACATGTTCTGACAGGTGCTGGGGTCACAGAGAGGTATAGGACCCCGCCTCTGCCCTCAGGAGGCTGATTGTGTCATGTGGAAGACAGTTATTAAAAAAAGATAACACAAGGGCTGGCCCCATGACCTAGTGGTTAAGTTTGACATGCTCCACTTTGGAGGCCTGGGTTTGGTTCCCAGACATGGACCTACCCGACTCGTCAGTGGCCGTGCTGTGATGGCAACCCACATAGAAAACAGAGGAAGACTGGCACAGATGTTAAGTGAGGGTGAATCTTCCTCAGCAAAAAAAAACCCCCACAAAGTAGCATGTATTTAGTGACAGAGGAAAGATGGGAGAAATGATTTCTTTTCATTTTCCTCCAGAATGGGATCTTTAAAATTTTTTTGACATCATTTTAGACTTACAGAAACGTTGCAGGAATAGTACAGATAATTTATTATACCATTTACCCAGATTGCTGGAAAATGTTAACATATTACTACATTTGCTTTACCCTTCTCTTTCTCTCTCTTTCCATGCACAACTCATGCACGAATGTATCTTGTTTTGCTGAAATACTCATGTATAAGTTGCAGACATGACACCCCCTTGCCCCTACATACTTCAGTGTGTATTTAGTAAAAAATAAAGTTGTTCTCTGATATAATGACAGTACAGTTATCAAAATCAGGGTATAAATATTGATAGAAAAATGTTACATAATCAACAGACATTCAGATTTACCAATTGTTTCAAAAATTTCCTTTTTGGCAAAAGAAAGTCCAAGATTAGGTATTCCATTCAATTGTCTTATCTCTAGTTTCCTTTAGTGGGGATTGCTTTCCATGTCTGTCTTTGTATTTCATGATACTGACATTTTGGGGGAACATTCAGCCCAGTTATTTGGTAGAATGACCCTTAATTTGATATTTCTGATAACGTCTGATATTTCTTTATGGTTAGATTCAGGTTATGTGCTTTGGGCAAGAATACCATAGCAGTGATATCATATTTTTCTGAGTGCCTTGATGATTTGTCTCATTACTGGTGATGTTAACTTTGATTATTTGGTTAAAGTGGTGTTTGCCAGATTTTTCTGCCAGAAAGTTATTCAATTTTAGCTTTGTAATTAATACACATAGTTTGGAGGGATACTGTGAGACCATGTAAATATCACGTTATTCTTCAAATTTTATACCCACTAGTTTTAGCATCTATTAATGATTCTTACTTGAGTCAATTATTATTATGATGGTTACCAAAAGGTAATTTTTTCAATTTCCATCATTCCTTTTACGTTTATCAGTTCAAATTTTACTGTAAGGAAGAGCTTTTCCATCTCCTCATCTGATTGTTTATATCGTTGTGGACTCATGGATTCTGGTGTTATTCGTTCACCATTTTTATTTATTTATTTATATTTTTTTGGTGAGGAAGATTAGGGATGCCTCCACAGCATGGCTGATGAGTGGAGTAGGTCCAAACCCAGGAGCCGAACCCTCAAACCCAGGCTGCCAAGGTGGAGCACGCGGAAGTTTAACCACTAGGTTATGGGGCCAGCCCCCATCCTTTTTTATCTTGATGTTCGTATTGTCCTAGATTTGGCTTGTGGAGTCCCTTCAAGCTGGTTCCTGTGTCCTTTTGACGTGTCACCCATCATTCTTTGAGTACTTCCTTACTTTCTGGCACAACAAGATATTCCAGGTTCATCTTGTACTTTTCTTTATTTCAGCTCTGGAGCCATTTCTTTAAAAAGCCGAGGTTCCTTTTAATGAATAATGGTACTTAGAAGCCATGGATGCTAGATGTACTCTTTGTTGCTGGAGTACCATCGTTTATAATTCCTCTCAGCAGAGGTAATAAATAGATGTATTACACACACACACATATACCTGCGTACTTCTTTATCTATCTGTCTATCTATCTATCTGTCTATCTATCTGCTTATCTATAGTAAAGCCTATGAGTTCTCATCGCTATCTTCAATTCCAGGCTAACATCACATGTTTTACTCTATTTCTCCCCTTTCCATGTTTGTAACTCTGTTCTCTGAACAGTGAGAAACCTGGCACCCATTATCCATGATATATTTACAGTCACGTGCCACATAATGACATTTTGGTCAATGGTGAACTGCATATACACGGTGGTCCCATAAGATTATAATGGAGCTGAAAAATTCCTATTCCCTGGTGACATAGCATCGTAACATCATAGTGCAGCACATTACTCGTGTGCCTATGCTGATGCTGGTGGAAACAAACTTACTGCACTGCCAGTTGTATAAAAGTATAGCACATAAAATTATGTACAGTAGATAATACTTGATAATAATAAGCAACTATGTTACTGGTTTATGTATTTACTATACTGTACTTTTTATTGTTATTTTAGAGTGTACTCTTTCTACTTAGAAAAAGAAAGTTTACAGTCATGAGCCTCATAATGATGTTTTGGTCGACAATAGACTGCATATATGACGGTGGTCTCATTAGATTAGTACCATGTAGCCCAGGTGCGTAGTAGGCTATACCATCTAGGTTTGTGTAAGTGAACTTTATGACGTTCACACAATGACGAACTCGCCTCCTGATTCATTTCTTAGAATGTGTGCTCTTGTTAAGTGACAAATGATTGCCCTGTAAAGCAGTGTGTGATGTTCGGCCAGCAGCAGCCTCAACCATCTCGTGTTTACTGTGTCTCTTGATTGCACTATTTTCTCTTGTGCTTGATTTAATCTCTTGTTGTTTTGTTCACCATGGCCCCTAAGCACACAGAATTCACTGCTGGTGTTGCCAGTAAGAGGGCACGTCAAATGACTGACCTGGAAACAAAATTAATAGTGATTAAGGACTACAATGGTGGAAAATCAGTGATGGTTACTGCTCGCCACTCAGGCATGTCCCATTCCACCACAGCTAAAATCTTGAAGAACAAGAGCAAAGTGACAGAAGCTGTTAAAGGATCTGCGTCATCGAAGACGATGAGACTAACAAAAATTCGAGAAGAGCCTATGTTGGACAAGGGGGAAGCTTGTAATGACCTGGATTGAAGACCAGACACAAAAGTGATCCCTCTCGGCACCATGACGATCACAGCCAAAGCAAAAGCTTGTTTGCGATGTTGAAAGAAGAGGCCGGACCTGACTATGATGTTGAATTTACTGCTGGCTCTGGGTGGTTTAAATGATTTAAGAATCATTATTCATTACATAATGTGAAGGTGAGTGGTGAGTCTGCGAGTGCTGATGGGAAGGCAGCTAAAGAATTTTTGGAAACTCTAGATAAGCTGATTGTGGAGGGAAATTACTTGCCAGAGCAAATGTTCAATCTGGATGAAACCTCCCTATTCTGGAAACGGATGTCTAAAAGAACTGTCATCCCTAAGGAGGCCGAGTCAATGCCAGATTTCAAGGCTTTTAAGGACAGGATAAGAGTTTTGCTTGGGGGCAATGTTGCAGGCTACAGATTGAAACCCTTTGTGATCTGGCACAGTGAGAACCCAGGGCCGACAAGCACATCAGTCAGCACACACTGCCAGTGTACTACAGGAGCAATAAGAAGTCATGGATGACCCAGCTCCTCTTCCAAGATGCCCTCCTGAATTGCAGTGTTAGCGAAACGGAGAAATATTGTTTGGAGAATAACGTGCCTTTCAAGGTTTTGCTTATTGTTGATGATGCTCCTGGACATCCTCCTTTTATTGTGATCTCATCCCAATATCAAAGCAATATTTCTCCCTCCAGACACCGCCTCTGTGATCCAATCAATGGATCAAGGAGGTATAGCAGCTTTTAAAGCCTGCTCCCTGAGGAGGACCTTTGCCCAGGCTATTGCTGCAACTGAGGCAGACACTGATGCAATTCTGGAAGGATTCCAACGTCTATGACTGCATTGAGAACTTTGCTTGGGCTTGGGGTGACGTCACTGAGTATACGAACGGCATCTGAAAGAAGACACTCAAGAGGTTCATCTATGACGTCAAAGGATGTGCCAAGGATGAGGAGGTTGCAAAGATCAACAGGGCTGTGATGGGATGGTGTGGATGAGGATGACACTGAGGAGCTCCTAGAGGTGGGTCCTGAGGAAGTGACTAATGAGGAGTTGTTGGGACTAGAATGCATAGCTGAAGAAGAGGCGAGAAAAGGAAGCTGCAGGAGAAGAAAAAGAAGAACACCCAAGACGGTTCGCAGTGACAGGTTTAGCAGAAGCTTTTGCAGACCCCAATAACCTCCTTAAAAAGTTTGATAACATGAAACCCAACACCAAAAAGTTTTCATTAGTAGAGAGGAATGTTCCTGGTGCCTTATCTGCCTACAAGTAAATCTATGATGGAAAAAGAAACAAACAAAGCAAACCACCGTGGACGTATTTCTGAAAAGAGTGACCCCTCCTCGAGAAGAGCCTCAGGCAGGTCCTTCAGGAGGTGTTCCAGAAGAAGGCGTTGCTATCATAGGAGATGAGGCTCCATGTGTGTTATTGCCCCCGAAGACCTTCCAGTGGGACAAGGTGCGGAGGTGGAAGACGGTGGTATTGATGATCCTGACCCTGTGCAGGCCTAGTGTGTGTGTTTGTGTCTTAGTTTTTAACAAAAAAGTTTAAAAAGTAAAAATAAAAATTTTTAAAAATAGAAAAAAGCTTATAGATTAAGAATATAAAGAAAATTTTTTGTGCATCTGTACAATGTGTTTGTGTTTTAAGCTATAAGTGGTATTACAAAAAGAGTCAAAAAGTTAAAAAATTAAGTTTATAAAATTAAAAAAGTTACAGTAAGCTAAGATTAATTTATTCTTGAAGAAAGAATTGTTTTCTGAATTTACTGTAGCCTGAGTGTGCAGTGTTTATAAAGTCTGCAGCCGTGTACAGGAATGTCCTAGCCTCCACATTCACTCACCCTCACTCGCTCACTCACCCAGAGCAACTGCCAGTCCTACAAGCTCCATTCGTAGTAAATGCCCTATACAGGTGTACCATTTTTTATCTTTTATACCTTTTCTACGTTTAGATATGTTTATATAACAAATGCTTACCATCGTATTACAATTGCCTACAGTATTCAGTACAGTAACATGCCATACAGGTTTGTAGCTTAGGAGCGATAGGCTAGACCGTAGAGCCAGGATGAGTAGTAGGTTATACCATTTAGGTTTGTGTAGGTGCACTCGGTGAGGTTCACATAATGACGAAATCGCCTAACGATGCATTTCTCAGAACATATCCCCGTCGTTAAGTGATGCGTGACTGTTTGAATGCTCACTCCTGGAGTGTACACAAAGTAGTTTCAGAATTACTAGTCCATGTCTCTGAAAAACAAGACTACCAACTAGATTTCAGTACTGGTTTAGATTTCTGTTTGCTTTCAGCCTTGAGGACCAAAACACCGTGTTCAAAAGTTAGTTGCTACTTTCTTTTCCACCAACCTCCAGACCTTCAGTGTGGTTATATTATTTGTTTGAAATACAATCTGGTTTATTTATTTGTTTGCATTTAATTTTATCCCCTTCAGAATGAGGTCTTGATTGACATTGCTCACTGCCAAGCCTTTTCTCTTGACTCGAGTGAGCAGCCTCAGGAGCAGTGAGAGACCTGCTTATCCATAGATTAAGTCAGAGCGTTAGCGGCAGTTGGTGATGGGGCCACAGGCCAGACAAAGAGTGTATACGGAGGCTCATCCTGTTTCCCAGTCCCCCTATTCCTGGGCCTGCCATGACCCTGGGGAAGCCACCTTATGGATTGGGTCCCTTGCCACTTTCTCCTCAGACTATTCCTCTCGAGTTCTCCGTGCCGTTCTCCATGATCACCCTCTTGCTTTTAGGGAACCAAGAACCTAGCTTTCATCTCAGTTCTAGGCTATAGTTGTGAAGACTGTTTACCAGCGGCTCATGTCATGCTGGATGTAGGACCTTTGGATGATCTTGATCTGGTCCTTGAGAGGTGAAGCCTCAGGGCACTGCTCATTGACGCCCAGACTCGCAGAACTCTTTGGCCCTGTTGCTGCACTGTTGAGGAGCTCCCTGTCCTGACGCCCTTGCTTTTTTGCCTCCATGACTTTCTTCACTCAGATGATTTGGCCTCTCCAGTAGCTCTGCTGGTATCCCTTCTGACCCGACCATGTTCTCCTGTCTGTCTGGGGATGGCTTCCAGATTTCCCTTCCACTGCCCCATGCAACCCTCTTCCTCCATCTCCCACACACTCGTTTGATTTCCCTCCTTCCTCCAGACACATATAACATGGTCAGTGCTGCTGATTGCAGCTGTTCTGAATCTTGCCTACAGCTTAAGTTCAGAAACAGATGGACTCAAAGTATCCTAGATGCGGTGCCAGTTTCCACCACATGAAAACCAATTACTGAAAAGCATCAGGAAATTTTAGAATAATTTTCAGGTTTGACTCTCTGTCTTCTCAATGGGCCTCCCCACCCCACTCTTCCGTCCCCCCGCCCCCTCTCCACGTGATGCCTTGCCGCACTGTACCTTGTCTCTTCCTTCTGTGCTTCAATTGGCAATATCTGGTTTCTAAAACTGTTGTCCCCATTTTCACCCTACGTGAAGATAGTTTTAACCATCAGGATGAGACTGGTTGATAATCAAGCTGGGGTTCTTGCTCTTTTTCTAATTGTCTTTGCTCTTTTTGAATCTTCCATCAAAAGCTAAGGAATTTCTGTCCTTTATTCAGATAGAGCAGGTGAGGCTGGGGCCCCTGTGTCTGTGCGTACATTTACAGGTCAAAGAAGTCACTATCTTGGGAGTCAAGTCTTTGTTCCTCTACTGACTTTATCAATAGGAGTGCAAAAATGTGCCAGTCCCATAGCATATCCCTGGGTATTGTAGACAGGGAGCGTGTTCCTTGGGAAGCAGTGGCATTATACCCACACTATCACTTTTGGAATCCTCATTCCCGGAATTTGCTAACAGCTTTCTCCCAGTGTTCTACAGAACACCATTTAACTTTAACATTTCTAGTCACCGTGAATATAAGAGGAAGAAAATCGGCATGGTGGGGCCCCTTACTCACAGGTGCATCATGCAGATACTGGCAGTCATTTACAGAGTATCAGAAGAAAGTTGTTGGCATATTCCAGTAATTGTCAGGTGCCCACTGTGACCAGAGTACTGAACACTGCAGGAACTGTCCTCCGGAGAAGTCCACAGGCTTTCTGAAGTTCAGGGACCCCTGACTCCTGTGCAGATTGTGGTGCATATGTACAGAATATCTCCCCCCACCTTTCTTTGGAGGACAATACTTGAAAGAAGATCCTCAGATTCTCAAAAGAGTCAGGGTATGTAATCACCCCCAAAAATATTTTATAAGAAATATTTTATATTGCCAGCTGGAATATACACATGCACAGACATAAGTATATTTTTAAATAAATGACTGAGAACAACATTTTCGCAAAACACTACTTACAGATTTTTGCTCTGTGTGATATACTCTGATGTTTTCTACTTTGTTCTGTATTATGCTGTTCTACTGTTTCTGTTTCATTTTTTGAGAAATTCTAGGTGATGACCTGCAGAACTGATTTTTTTTAACCTCACTAATGGGTTGTATGCCACAGTTGGAAAAGCATTGCTTTAAGAGCATTTGTTCTTAAAATTTTGGTGTGCGTTAAATTACCTGGGATAGTTATTTAAAATGCAGATTCCTGGGCATCACTCCACCCCTAGAGAATCAGAGTCTGTGGCAGAGGAGCACAGGAATCCACGTTTTAAACCAGAACTCCAGGCGATTCTGATGCAAGGTGATTTGGGGTCCTGAAGACTCAGAGAAACTACTCTCTTACAGACTTAAGGGCCTGGCTGCTCCAGGCTGCAGATCAGATCACACGCGTGCTCGGAGATGCTAGATGCTAGTGAGTATCACCCGAATCCAGACTAACAGTCTTCCCGTTGCAGCATGGCCTCCATCACCCACACTCACTCCTGGGTCTTGCTCTCCCTTGATAGTTCTCTTTTTCTACTATCTGTTCTGGTCCTTGTGAAGGCAGTGAAGGAGTTAACTAAGGCCTTGGAATAGAGAGTGAAGGAGCTGAAGTGTCATTTTACAGAGTGGCTGAGATGTGGCCCGGCCCTCCAGTAGGTGCCCAGAGCCAGTCCCAAATTAGCATGGCCTGAGAGTTAAACTGCTTTTCCTATTCACCCGCCTTTCATGTGGAACCGCGTGCAGTGTGTCGACGTGCTTGCCGGCGCCGTTGGGCACTAGCAATTTTGCTCCTCCGGGTTCATGGGCCCTTGGCATTCCTGTTATGTGTTGTCCTAGAATAGCTCTGTGCTCTGGGGCGGGGGCAGCTGGGCATTGTCCCTTAACTCTGTCAGTACCAGGGCTTTACAGATGCTAAGGGTTTTTTAGTTGAAATAGAGCAGCAACGACAATGAAATTAGAAATGACTGCTAGTCAGGAGACCTGGGTTTTGCCTGGCTCCCGAGCCTCAGTTTCCTCACTTAGAGAATGACAAGTTTGATCTAGACTCTAGACCATCTTGAAGTCCCTTCTAGCTCTGAAATTCTTTGATTCTATTTTTTGTACCCTCTGGCTTGTCTCTTTGCACTTAAAAGTCTTCCCTTTAAAGCTTCTCCTAGGTTGGACACAGGAGATTCACTGAGTTTGTGAATTTCCAGGAAACCAGATTATAAGTTAATGGCAACAACATCTATTCCTATTTAGTGCACTGATGATGTATGAAATTTATAAAACAAGTTCATTGCAAACTTGGGTAATAAGCCCTGGGAATTTGGGGACACGTTTGTCTTTTCAGATGTGACTCTAGCCACTTTGTTTTGTGGGTGTAAACACATTGTGTGGACTGTCAAGTAATAATAATAGTTATAACAGTAATAACAAATGATGACGATATTGATTTGTAGGTATAGAACGCTTTAGTGTTTGTGAAGTATTTTTATAGATATCACCTTATTTGACTTGATCTTCACAATAGCCATGTGAGTTAGGCAGAGCAGGTCTGCTGTCCCCATTTATTTTTCTAAGGAGATGAAGAAATGTTGAGGCCCAGAGTACCTCTGTGACTTATCTGAGGTTACCTGGCTAGTAAGTGGCAGAACTAAGATTAGACTTTAGGTTGTAAGCCTGGCTCAGGGTGCTTTCCACAGATTACCACCTTGCTGGGATGGGGTATCATCATTCATCCAGATTCCTTACAGACCTGTAGAATTCAATAACCTGCAAAACCAGAAATTGACGAGGGCATCTCCTACTCCACCCAAGCCTTTAAAATTTTGCCAGCAGAGTATCGGCATGGTTAATAATATGCTGTAATTTAGAGTACACGAGGCGATGGGCATACAAATTCAGTCACTCAACAGCTACTCAGGTACACGCTCAGCAGCTGATTAGGCCAGGTTGATGGAGGCTGTAGATATTAACTATTCATTAAATGAATTGTCAGAGGATTTCTTTGGCTGTGGCATCTGTCATTAGTCAATGCTGATTAAGTACCCACCCATTCTTGGTAATAGATGTTCATTGAATATTCCAAAATATACCCCATCCTCAAGAGACTTCCTTCTAGTAAGGCAAGATAAATATCAAAATAACACATGAGAACTGGTAATGATGCATGCAGCTCATCTGATGACTATTTAGACTTTATTCCATTTAGTTTCATAGAATTGAGTCATATCACTTTATTCCACCTTCCTCATTGTTATCACAAACCTTGTAAAGGAACCCATTGTCTCATTAACAGATATTCAGGAAGGGAGGTCTGAATCTTAGGGGTACTCCTTCTTCCCAGGCGCTTGTTGGTACTTGGCATACTTAAGTACCATTTACCAGGCAGGAGGAGTTACTGGCTGTAGATCAAACTTCTCCGCTCGTGCCTGGTGCCTGCTCCAAGGGCAGTGGTTACTGCATTGAAAATAAGTGTGTGGATTTCCAAGTGACGTCATTCCAGTTTGGCACAGACAGGTATTTATTTCTCCAGAATGAACTACCAGGGGTGAGCCAGACTGTCTGGTCTCAGTCATCTCCCAAGATTTCATTCATTTAAAAAGTCTGTTAATACATCTGCATGTACTTTTTTTCTCTGTATGTTTATCATGTGCTGTAATTACTTACGGGGTTTCTCGTGACATCTTAATTAACTACAGAAGAAAAAACTGAAGATATAATTGTAGAGTTGTTCACAGGTTATTCTATGGATATGTGGATCCAGCTGCTAAGGTGGATGGTTATAAAATCTTTCTAAACTGAGAAACGTATATTGCTTTTTATTCCTTGGTCACCAGTCATAGCTGTGTTATGTCTTTTGCTCTTGCTGTGATGTTTTATTTTAATTAAGTGAATTAGGCAGCTTCTTTTAGACTTTTTAATATGATCACAGCCTATTTGGGGGGATGTTCAGGGGGGAATTTAATACATAAGTGGAGTTCTAGGCCCTTAGTTCTACGGATCATATTGGGCTGTAGCACATAGTGTTTATTCTTTAGCATTTAGATTGTACCCAGAGTACATAAGGAAGGTTTAGTAGCCTCTTTGTTTATACTTCTCTATAGTTCTGACAATGCTGGTGGTAAGACACAGGTCCCAGGTCTGCAGAAGCCATAGCGAGAGCTGGTGGGCAGGCAGATCTTCTAAATCAGCAAAATCAGAGTTTCACAATGGTTCATCTAAGCCACTGTACACACAAGCATCAAGACCGAGATAAGATGTGTGGGTTGTGGCTGATGGACAGTCTAGGAGCAGGAAAGCCATGTGTTGGATCCAGGAGGTCTACAAACATGGGAGAAGTGGGTCGGAAACAAGAATGTTGCTCCCTTTATCCCTAGTGCCCAGAACTGTGCCTGGTACATTTTAGGTGCTCCATCAATATTTGTTGAATGAATGAAATAAGAAGACTTTAGAGATCGGGGACTCAGGGAAGGAGCTTGGACAATAATATGTCAGAAATCTAGGCAAGAAGTCTGAATGACAGAGATTCAGATCTTGGGTAGACCCCCTGACCGTGTCTGGTCTCATGGGGTCCGCAGAGCTGTCTTGAGTGATTCGAAGAACCTCCACCCTCCTCTCCCTGCCATGAACAAGGGGTGGGTGGCGGTAGTTGAAGGGAAAGCAAGGTCTCTTGCCTGACAAAAATTGATAGAGACGTTTCCAGTTAGATTCTCCAGTGGGTTGTATTTGGGAACCACTCCCAGTTCTCTGACCTAACGCAGAGGAACCTTGGTCCTATAATCATTCAGGAAGTAGTTATTAAGATGTCAGACACGGTGCTAGTCCAGTTCCCAACTTCAAAGCAGATTCCTGAGCTCCCAGCTCTTGGACATGCCATTATCCCAAGGGAGTGGCTGGGCTCCTTGGAATTAATCCAGAGCCACAAGAATTCCATTTCCATACAGCTCTTCTCCAAGCCTGATTATATGATACAATTTAGACTATTTTGAGTAAGGTGGGTACACCACTGCTTGACTCTTTTCTAATCATCTGTCTAGGCTACTGAAGACAATTTATGGTATTGTCTCTGAAATTTGAAAGCTCATTTCTCCATACATAGAAGACACATTTTTGCCTTTGGCCCTTTTCTCTTTCTGTCTCTGAACTCTCTTACTCTGATCTCATTGCTGACAAAGCTGCAGCCAAGCTGTGATAAGCCCAGAGAAGTGTGCCTGCCCCCTCCCTGCCTGCCTGCCTGCCCACCTGTCTTGGAAAGATGCCTCCAGGCAGCCAGTGTGCTACTGGGTCACACACCCAGCAGCCACCATTACTGGCGGAATCTTTTTCAAGTCAGTTCCTACCTTGGTGATTTTTCCCCCTCTTTCTTTTAACACTTTCCCCAGCAAATCCAATCCATACTCTGGCTTATCTGGGTCAGCAAGGGTCTGATTTTATGCATGGCACTGTCAAACCATAAATCCGCTGCGGCTCTGCCTCTCCATCCAGCCCGTCTGCTTCTGTCAGCATCAGCAAAATGCATAATAGAGAAAATAAGCCGGAAAGGCTAATAACTCTCATCTGAATAAAATAATCTCTTTGGCTGGCTCAGTTCATTTCCTTTTAATCAAGGTGCCAGGAGGGAATTTAGGTTTAAAAATCCAGCCTCCCCCTTGTCACTAGTTCCCTGTCCAACCGTCACTGAACGATCCCTTTTATTATGCGTGTATCTTTTTTTAAAATCCTCCTCATAGTGGGGTGCTCAGAAACTTATATCGAATGATGTATTTAACTCATTTTGGGTTTTGTCTCTCATCCTATATATGTCTATTTTTAAAAGTGAGGAAACAATATTCTCTTAGATGTCTTGATATTTGCCATCTCTATATACAGACTGGCAGGTTTGATAGGAATTCTGAGAAGCGGGCCTCTGTGGAAGGGCTGAAGCAGCCAGGGTTCTGGCAGCCTGGGCACCCTTGGCTTCCCTCCCATCTGCCTCTGCACACAGCGTCCTGTGTGGAATGCAGGAGTGATCGCTCCCCGTCGCCCCTTAGGGGAAGGACAGTGGAAGATTAAATTCTGCTCTCCCGTTGGTATCTCCCTCACGTCTTCCCAGAGACTTACAGCTGCTTGGTTAATTGCCTGTTGCTGCTGTCTTATCCCAACCATTATTTGCCGTGGGCTGTGCATTTTCAGCAGGCTGTGCTCTTGGCCCTGGCCCAGGGCCGGGTGAGGAGCATGTTGGAAATTGATGAAAGCTGAATCTTAGTTTGTTTGGAAATAAAAGTAATAATATTTCTTCACATCTGTATAGTGCTTTACTCTTGATGTAATTTTTTTGCATCCAGCATCTCATTTGAACCACACAACAGCCCTGCGATGTGGGCAAGTCAGAGACAGTTGGCCCAAAAGGAAATGGACCTCAGCAGATCAGTGCTTCGAAAGCTCAAGCCATCCAGTAATGCCAAGCTTGTGACCTGCATCCCATCTGCAGGGCTGTGAACATGAAACTTATTAATTAAATGGCCACTTAGGCCAGCAGAGCTTCCAGGATTTTACGGTCATGCTTTGAAGATCTTTAGGGAGCTAGATGTACACTGACAGGGTGTGTGTCCACTTTATGGGGTATATGGAAAAAAGGAAGTGTAATGTCGCGGCCAACGTGGGGCCTTTTCTGGAGTCAGCTCTTCGCCGCGGATATTGTGGAGAAGTCCGTGTGAGCATTTGTTGCTAAGTTTGTTGAACGTCCACAAGTAGTCTAAGTTGAAGGAGAAAAGCTGGGCTGATGTATCTGAAGCTACTGATGCAGCCACGCAGGTTTGTCTCCTTCAGTGCCTTTATAATGAAAATCTCTTCTGTGGATGCGTAGCCAGCTTGTGACTTTCTGGACCTCCTCTTTTTTTTTTTTTTTTTTGACTCTAGAGTCGTTCCCTCTCAAGTACAGTATTATGTTTTCTTAATCTTCCTCCTGAAAAATTGTTTAAGTAAGAACAATACTTCTGGGTATTTTGTCTGCTTTTTAGAGATTAGTGTCTGAGGAGGTTTGCAGCTGTTCAGCACATTCCTAAGGGATGCAGACCCTTTTCTTTAAATGCCCGAGGATTACACAGCCTACGCCTCCGGGGGCGGGAAGTAAAGACACTGTACAAACAAGTGATAGATGGAAAAGATAGAAAGACAAATTTCAGTCTCCTAACCAAACGAAGGTCCCTTGGCTCTAGCAGCCCCAAATAAATGAGGCTAAAGGCTGCTGAAGCAGGAAGCCACTCTCACAGAACCTTAATACACTCCTATGAAATCACGTCTCGTTGACTTGCTTATTTTCCAGCCTGAAGTGTGTTTCATCTTTGTTCTTGTTGGCTGGGAAAATTGTCTCTGCAGGATATTTGTGTCCCCTCCTACCACATACCCTTCACCTCTCCTGGCCCACACTACCGCAAAATAAATAAATGAATTAATTAAAACACCTCAGTTGAAAGGAGGAATATGTCTGAGAAAGCATACATTCTCAAAGAACCAAAAATATTATATGAAAAGCCTCAGTAATAGTAAAAGAGAGTGGGAACCCCTAGAAGAAACAGACAGCAGAGTCTAATACTGTTTTTTTAAAGCCAGACTCCTTTTTTAAAATAAAAATCTTGCATAGAACCCCCGTAGAGGCAGCAGATCAAAGCAGTATTTTATTGGTGTAAATCTACTTTTAAAGTGCAAATTTATAAAGAGTACTTATTACAGAGTCAATCAGTGAGAACAATGAGGCTGTGTTTGTGAATCCAAAATATCAAAATTGGGCTTATGAATCCTACTTGCCGTTTTATATCGGTTTCAGCATCCAGGTTATTTCTGGTTCTGACTTGTGTTGCCCAATACCAAGAAAATCCTGATTCACACCGAGGAGTTGTGATCTTGAGATAGTTTTAAATTGATCTCGATAAAAAGAAGGATATTTTTGTTTTGAAGTTGGATCACTAACATTGCCTAGCTATTCCCATTCCCGTTTGTAAATATGAATTGGATATGCTCAAAAACGTATAATCAGCACTACAACAATTGATAATGCGGTGGGATGATACTGAGCATGTGCCTTCTCCCTACCCAGCCGTGGTCTCCCAGGAACCCAGCATAGGCCCCTGAGCCTGCTGTGACCTGGAATTGAACTTGGCCACTGTGTGTCAAGTCATGTGCTCACCTGAACAGCTTCCCCCAAGGAGGCACACAGACTTATATTAAAAACTAAACCTGTGCAGAGCAACATCGCTTCTAACCAACAGGCCATTTTTCAGAGGTTCAGGTACACACCTTGATCCTTTATTCCAAAGCTTACAGTGAAGCTCGCTCCGCAGCCCATGAGGCATTGTGGTGGTGTCTACTGCAGGCAAACCGGGTGCTGGGTCTCTTGCACATTTAAGTGGAGGTTGCTCATCTGAAGGAGTGTGTTAGATCATTTGAAATTGAAGTGCGATTTTCTGTAATTCCAGAGTTTCTCGGAACACACTTTAAAAGCTTCTGCTCGCTAAAACCAATAATAGCTGTCCCATGACATGCTATAAGGATGGAAATAAATACATGTGATAAAAATACTTGTAGCAACTTAGAAGTCCCTAATAAATTTATTAGTGTTAAGTGATAGGCATTTTATTTTCAAAGATTCCCACTTTTGCCCATCCTTTTTATTAACTCAACTTTGTTTGCTCATCCTTTCCTCTGAGGGTCCCCTTGGGATTTATGCCCTGCATCCTTTTACATGGTGTCGATTGGTTTTGCTTCTCCTCCTGCTCTTGTGATCTGTGATGTGCACTTGTGAGCTCACTGGCCCTTCGTTCGTGCCTTTCATGTTCCATTGCATTAGAGGTCTTCCTTTGTCTCCTACACTGCACTGTGACATCAGCACTTTTATAACCACTGAAGCCCCTAATACTGCACTTTGTTCATTTAAGATGTTTATTCGTTTGTGAAATAGAATTGTGGCATTGTTTTCATGTGTGTAAAGCACTATAGGAAACGAACTAATAGAGGCCATCAACCCATGTTCACCTGTAAGAAGCAGATTGAAACCAGTTTCAAGTGAAGGTCTTGGGAGATCTGCCCTTTTAAAAAGCAGAATGTAATTGCCTCATAGATTCCGTGCTGACCGAGGATGTGGATATCTTCCTACCTGATAAAAATGTAAATTAGATTATTTAGGATTTTTTGACTGAAATTCATTTGGAATCAGTTTAAAAGTTCTCTTGCAGTGGAAACATCAAATGTCACTGAGTGCATGTGCTCCACTCTCTCACCATTTTGAGTTTAGGATTGTTTCTTGTTCACTTTTTTTTTCAGATGCTAAACAGTTTGAAAGGAATGGATTAATTACATGCATCTCTCTCTCTCTCAGCTAGTATATATTTTTTATTTCCATAGAAATCTTTAAATTTCCCTGGAAACATCAGTGACATAGTGTTACCACAGTAGTTGACACAAAAGCATTAGGGATATTGACCACAGAAGTGCAATGCCTGGGGCAGTGGGCAGGTATAGAACAGTTTCAGTTTGGACTCTAATATTCATTGGTTTGAAGCAACTTCTTGGTGCTGGTTAGACAGGTATTAGATCTCACAGTCTGGTGTGTTCTGAAGCCAGAGGAGGTGTGGCCTGACTATTAGTAGTTGCCTTACTATAGACTTGGAAAAGCCCTTCCAGCTTGAATTCCATGCTCTACACATCACAGGTGCCTGGCAGCCTCCAGCCCTGAGTGAAGGCAGCGATGCCTTGAGAACCAAGCCACTTTCGACTCACTTTCTTTGCATTAAGAGTCTGACCGTAGGGAGGGAAGAGGCAAAAGAGGGGTGAATAGGTTGTGTGTCTTTGAGTGATTAAGAGCATTCTCTTTGCAATTACGAGGCTTGGTTCTGAATTCCAGCTTTGCTACTTTTTAGCTATGTGACCTTGAACAAAATATTTAACCTTTCTTAGTTCAACTTTCCTCATCTGCTGAATGTGGTTGATAACTCCCGCTTCATCAGGTTATTGTGGGGTTCAAGGTAAGCAACGTGAGTGTAGGGCCCAGCCATGTGCCGAGTGTACAGTAAACCCTGATTATTAGTATCACAAACAACCACTACTTTCTGTTTCTCTCCTTAAAGAAATCCCACTTGCAGATGCAGAACTTTCTGTTGCTTAAATTAGTGCTGTGAACTGAGTATAATAATAATAATTCTGGGGCTGGCATCCCACATAAAATAGAGGAAGACTGGCACAGATGTTAGCTCAGTGACAAACTTCCTCAAGCAAAATGAGGAAGGTTGGCAACAAATGTTAGCTCGAGGCCAATCTTTCTCGCCAAAAAAATAAATAATAATTTTTCTGGATCACAATGTTTTCATTAGAAATGAGCATCTTGGTTTGGCACTTTACTGTTCCACTCAGGCTGTAGAAGTTGTAGGAATATGTATGTTCAGATGTGGTTTGTGCTCTTGGTTGTATGGGACAAGAGATAATGGCTCAATCAATGAAATCAAAACCCCCGTAGATGCATTCTGTGGGACTAAAAAGATTTTAGCATCTTTTCCCTGGCAGATGCCTCCAAAGCAGGCTTTGTTGACTCCTATGGTAGAGAAGTGTGTGAGGATGCAGTCTGCAGTGCTCACGTGATCTTATCTCTAGACAACATCTCTAACTTTTGTCCCTAACCCTAGACACAAACCAAATGACTTAGTGGCTAAGGTGATGGACTTTGGAGTCAGGCAGCCTAGACCTGTTCTGTTCAGACAACACAGAACTGTGGTTCTAGTCCCTGACTCTCTCTTACTATCTCTGTGACTCGTCCTTACTAGTTGTAGGCAAATAACAATCTCTCTAAGTTTCAGTTTTCTAACCAGTAAAATGGGGATAACGGTAGGTCATTTCTTACAACAAGCGATGGAGCTTAGACGAGATAATGTCTATAAAGCCTGCACCAGGTTCCTAGAACACTGCCCATGCTCTACAGGTAATCCTGCTTCTCCTCTTCCTTTTTCTGTTTCCCTCTCCCAGCTCCCTCTCTCTCCTTCTCATTCTTATTTTCTCCACTGAGTTTTTAGAAAAAGAGAAAACTAGAGGTTCAAGCTTCAGGAAAGATACTGCTGTTTCCGATTTGGCTTTGATTGCTGTGATTTTGTGACATGGCCTTAGTCGTAGATGTTGGCCCTGGCTGCTTACCAACATTGATTTTTTTTTTTCTTGCTGTTTCTCTGCAGGAAGGATCAGAATGTTCTCTCTCCAGTCAACTGCTGGAATCTCCTCTTAAACCAGGTGAAGCGGGAGAGCAGGGACCACACCACCCTGAGTGACATCTACCTGAATAATATCATTCCTCGATTTGTCCAAGTCAGCGAGGACTCAGGAAGACTCTTTAAAAAGGTAAGTATCTGTTTCTTGTCACAGAGATACTTGGATGGAGCAATGACACAATCTTGTGAATAAGAGAAAGAGTATCTTATTGGCACACCTGAAAGGCTTTCCATTGGTCATTCCCTACTATGTACTTGTGGAGAAAAAATATAGAATTGGCGTGCTTTTCTTCCTTTCTCAGCTGAATTAATAGTAGCCTGAGAAAGTAGCGCTTTACAAGGTACAAGCCTGAGACCGGCAGCATAATTCACGATCTGCATACATTAATAATGGCTGTGTTCGGTCTATTTCCCTCAGTGATTTGTGAATCTGCTTAGATTTGGGGACCTTTGATGTTGTTTCATGTTTTCCTCCTCCAGTTCATTTAGCAAATTCGTGTATGTTTATGTTTTTGGTTTAGTTCTCTTTCCAAGTTCTCATCTGGGCCAAGGTGAACTCATGAATTTGGTTGTTCTTATCATGACGTATCTACATATCTTTAACTTTGGATGCCTGAATGCTTTCTGAAACTCAGTTGTTGGTCACAGTTCCTTGGGTGTAAGTTGAAAAATTTGACCAAGGAAAAAACTCAAAATTAATTGTGATAATCTTAAGAAATTTATGCCAAATTCACCTTACCCATCAGCAGTGGAACTAGCCTCTTGGAAACTCAGGAACCTCTTTTCTAAGCTCTCTCAGCCCGAGCTCTCAATGGAGTCATTTCTTCATGACTTTTGGTTACAAATGGTGGCAAAAGCCTCAACCATGTTACATGATATACCATGTCTAATACTCAAGCTCAGACATCCCCAGAAAACTTCTTAGAAGGCAAATAATCTTCCCACAAGTTATAGATATAAAGAAGACATATAAGGTATTTTGTTGGTTTCATATTTGGGAATTCATTGGTTTCCAGTTGACAAAATCCAGTGTTAAAATTTGAGGTTGGGAGAGAAAAGACTTCAATAAACAAGACTGTGGTCGATAAGAGCCATAGCTCTTGGTCAGTTTTCCAATTCTTAACAGGAGGAAGTTTTCCAGACAGATCTCACTAGGTCTGGAGTTAGAGCCCAGTTTCTTCTGTTTATATCAGCATGAAAAAAGAAGTGATTTAGAATATTCCATCTACATAAGTGCATCTGTGAAGGGGCTTTCCCTGTGTCTGAAAGACAGGATATTAAGGGTCCAGTCATCCGACAGTGAAAAGAAGGGAGAGAAAGATAACTCCTCCCAGAGCTCACTGGCTATTTTTAGCGGCCCGGCTGTGCTCTGATTGGGGCCATCCTTCATTTAGGGTGAGGGTACTTTTCACCATCTCCTTGGTTTCCAGCATCTGCTCTAGCTCGCTTGTCATTAATTTGAAGTATTCTGCAACACTTGGTAATGTGTGTATGTGACTAAAATTAATGACTGTAGTTAATAATACTGTATTGAACACTGGAAATACGCTCCGAGAGTAGATTTCGGCTGCTCTTTTCACACACACAAAAAAGGTAACTATGTGAGGAGATATATGTTAATTAGCTTGACCGTGGTAATCATTTCACTTTGTATATGTATGTATATCAAATTGTCATGTTGTACACCTTAAATATATACAATTTTTATTTAAGAAATTATTTAAAAACCTACTTAGGTGGAACTTTGACAGTAATCAGATACCACTTCAGCTCCTCTCTGTGACCTTGACAGCCCATTAGACTATCTCAAGAAGGAAAAGGTTGACTGATGGTTTCCTCCTCCGTTTCTCTGTTCCTCTGAGAGAAAACTGTGAGAGATGTTCAGCTATCTAGACTTCACTCAGTCTCCCAGCCCCCTTTTCTGCCAGCTTTAGAAGGTTCAAGAAAAACCAAACTGAGAGTCTTATAGCCCCTCCAAATCTCAGCAATGTTCATGCCGAAGACAGCCAGTTGTCAAAGCACAAGTATTCCTAATTCCTCAAGAACCATTCACATTTCAGCCAAGGCCTGAGTGCAAGCCATGTGTGCAAGACATGGAGCATTTGCCCCTCCAGAAGGAAGATCCACCCATGGGTGATACTCCTGGTTAAGATCTCAGGGCGTACCTCCTTAAGCTGTGCATTTCTATGCTGGGGGTGTAAGGAAGACTTCCTAGTTACTCACAGGACTGTTTATAGGTTATATTTCATTGAAGAAAAGTGCACACTTGATAGGCTTACAGCTAAATGCATTTCTACAAGCTGAGTGCTCCTGGTGGGCAGCTCCCAGATCAAGACAGAGTATTTCACTACTCCAGAAGCCCCTCTCATGCTCCCGTCTAGTCATCAGGGGCTTGGGAGGAGTCCGCCCCCAAGGATAACAACTGTCCTGACTTTGAACAACAGAGATTAGTTTTGGTTGGTTTCCTACTTTATATAAATAGAATCATACAGTGCGTATTCTTTTGTGTCTGGTTTCTCTCATTCAACGTTATGTTTGTGAGATTTATTCGTATTCTTGTATATAGTTGCAGATCATAGGACTTTCCCTTGACCTTTATAACTTTTTCTCTTTAACTTTGTAACTTTATAATCAATTAAATTATTATTGATTAGAGATGTGAATAGGATTGTTACATAGCCAATGCTTACTGTCCCACAGGGTGAATAATCTCTTTCTCTCTCTCCCTTGGGGTCCAATGTAGGCAGAGAACGCTGAGGTGGAAGCTGGCTTGGCTGATCTAAACAGTAGGTTAGTTCTGTTTTGGCTAGATGAGAACCTCCTTGCTTTCTAGTATTGGGCAAAGACGCATTCTCTCTCCGTACCTTAGTTTTTCAATCTCTTTTGTTTAGAATGTGTTGTTCATGAAGAATTAGAATCCCACTGGTTAAGTTACAGTGGTCAGGTAAGATATGTGAGGAATGTACCTGGCCGTGCTGTTGGTTGTGTGAAGCTTCCCGGAGCTTGCCGTGTGCCGTCCGAGCAGAAGCCCTTTTCCGAGTGACCCTTTCTCCTGGGCTCAGCTCTGCTAGTAACTCTGAAGCCTTGAACAATTACTTCTCTCTTCTGTGCCTCAGTTCCCTGAAGTTTAAAAAGAGTATTTGGGCTGGATGATTTCCATGCTGCCTTCGAAATCTCATATACTGTAATTCTTTGATGACAAGGATATCCTACACTGGGGGCTTCCTTCTGGTTGTTGGGTGACCTTTGTTAAATGGTGATAGATAAATTGCAGTCCCCGAGATAAGGACAAACAAAAGTGGGTATTGGTTTGGAGAGGGGCCTAGCTTATGCAATTGAAGACCGAATTTCTTGAGAAATGAAGCATTGTTTCAGATGCTGTTATCTGTCATGGCCAGCAACCAAGAGATGCCAAACTGGAATCCAAATGTATAAATTAGATATACCTTTTACTTTACCTGTAAACTCGGTTCCAGCAGCAAAAGGAAAATCCACATTTCTCTGGAGATAGGCTTCAGAAAAGATACCTTTATTTCTGGTTCAGCTATGAACACCTATGAAAATCTACCTGAGTTTTGTGTGAATTTGAATTTATTTGTCACTGGCAAAAGTCACGAGTTTTCTTCCTTTTTAATTCTTTTTTTTTAATCTATAAAACTTGATGATTCACTGGCAAAGGTTGTGATAATCAAAACTAACATTTTTGAACACTTATGTGCCAGGTACAGTGTTAAGCACTTTATATGCATTGTCTTGTTTAATCGTTACAATAATTCTACAGGGTACTCACTGTTATTATCCCTGTTTTGTGAAGGAGGAAACTCAGGCTTAGAGAGATGAGGCAAAAAAGAGGTGAGGCTAGTATTTAAATCTGGTCATCTGGTGCTAGAACCCAGGTTTCCATTTCCATGTTCCATTAGGACTCTCTAGGTCTGGTGTGCAGAGTAGAGGGTATTCTGGGTTTTCTCACTCTTTTCTGTTGAATCCAGATGTTTCACTTAGTTACAGAATTAACCTAACCTTTTCCCTTGCACACAAACCTTTAAGGGGTATGGAGGTGTTGACCATCAGCATTGGGTTGTTTCTCCTACCTGGCGTCTGGGCAAGCAGCTGGAGGTTGGGAGTGAAATAGGGCAGTATATTTTTCTCCTCAGGGGCAGAATCTCTAGTAAGAGAGAAACAAAGACTCATTAAATGTGAGAACTGGCCAAAAATCTGGCCCACAGCTAATTCAGCTAATCTGTGGGTGTCAAGGTAGCTGCACAATTGGCCCCTCTATGCTGCTGAACCCCCGTAAGGGATGCTCCCTGCTGGCCCTCTGGTTTGTGGTTATGTGTGTGGGACATATTTTACATTTTGCATGAAGCCATGCTGGAGATTCCTTTAGCTAAATATAACGTCTAGAGAAAGTAGCCTCCTGTCCACAGCTTCGAAACAGACTCACTTTGTCTAGGGCTCCACGGGAAATTGAGCCCATTTGGTGCTCCTGACATCTCCTTTCGTGTAATGAAAGCTCAGTCTGTCTAACCTCTGTTGGAACCAAGGTTTGGGCAAATATTATTGCTGCCAACTTCATTTGTTTAATGTGGTGGCTTCGAAAACGGTGGCCAAACGCTGCCAAGTCTTACTCCCAGCTCCATGTCATCTCTGTAAAAGGCATGTTCTAAAGAATCCCACTAAGGATAGAAATAATTTTTCTCACTTTTTCAGTTTAAACTGAAATAAACTTGGGTGTGCTTTTTCCCACAGGGGAGAGGACGATCCTCTTCTCTCTCCCTCCTTTCACTTAGCTGGAACACACAAAGTACTTCTGACATTGCATTTCAACTCACTATTTCTAGCCCTTCACAGCTGCTCACACTTAGCCTTGGAAGCCAGTCAATTCAGACAGCCCTAAGACTCTCAATTGCATGCTGCTTTTTGCATTATTCCAGTTAACCAGACTCCTGTTTTACCTTTATTGCCCTATGGTTCTGTGGTGGAAAGTCAGGTTAAATTGGGAAAGCTAGGTCAGATTCCCAACAGACCAGCAGTGCTCAGCTTTGCCCGTGTGTGAGAGTCACTTGGGGAGTTAAAAAAAAATCTTAAAGATTTCTTAGGCTATAAAAGGCATGAACTATAAAAGAGAAAAACAGATAAATTGGACTTCATCAATTCTTGGACTTTTACTCTTGGAAAGATATTGATAAGAAAATGAAAGACAAGCCACAGACTGGGAGAATATATTTGCAATACATATAACTTAATACTGAGACAAACTACCCCAAATTTTGTAAATGGCAAAAGGCTTTAATAGACACTTCACTAAAGAAGGTATATAAATGGTCAATAAACACATGAAAAGATGCTCAGTATCATTAATCATCAGGGAAATGCAAATTAAAACTATAAGGAGTTATGCTACATATTCACTAGAATGGTTAAAATTAAAAATACTGACAGTACCAAGTGTTAATGAGGATGGACGGACTTCTTATATGTTGCTGGTAAGAATGTAAAATGGTACAACCATTTTAGAAAACAGTTTGGCCGTTTCTTATGAAGTTAAATATGTACTTACTGTATGACCCAGCAATTGTACATCTAGGTCTTTACCCAAGAGAAATAAAGACGTATATCTACACAAAAACTTGTACCTGAATATTCATAATAGCTTTTGTTGTAGGCTGAATAATGGTCCTCCCCAAAGATGTCCATGTCCTGATTCCTGGAACCTGTGAATGTTACCTTATCCATATGAGACTTTGCACACATGATGAATTTGACGATCTTGTGATGGGGATATTATGCTTGGTTATCCAGGTGGGCCCTTTATGCAGTCAGTAGTGTCCTTATAAGAAGGAGGTGAAGGGAGATTACAGACAAAAGAGAAGAAGGCCATGTGATAGAAGCTGAGGGAAGCAGAGTCACAAAGAGAAGATGCTAGGCCACTGGCTTTGAAGATGGAGGAAGAGGCATGAGCCAAGGACTGCAGCTCTGGATGCTGGAAAAGGCAAGGAAGTGAATTCTCCCTGAGGCCTCCTGAGGGAATGCAGCCTTGCTGCCACCTTGCTTTCAGCTCAGTGAAATTGGTTTTGGATTTCTGACCTCTAGAACTATAAGAGAATAAATGCATGTTGTTTGAAGCCACCAAGTTTGCAGTAATTTGTTATAGCTGCCATAGCAATCCAGTATTTTATTCATAATAGCCAAAACTGGAAACAACCCAAATGTCCATCAACAAATGAATGGAAAAACATATTGTAGTGTATTCATATATGAATACTACTCAGCAATAAAAAGAAATGAAATGCTGATAGATAGATAAGGTAGATAAACTCCAAAAACATGCTGATTAAAAGAAGCCAGACACAATGAGTACATTCTGTAATTCCACTTATATGAAATTTTAGAAAAGATAACTCTAATCTATAGTGATAGCAAACCAATCAGTGATTGTCTTGGGGCCAGGGTCGGGTGAGGGGTTGACTGCAAACAGACACAAGGGACCTTGCGGGGTTATAGAAATGTTACATAGCCTTGATTATGGTAGTGGTTACATGAGTGTGTGCGTTTGTTAAAACTTATTGTATGGTACACTTAAAATGTGTTGGTTTATTGTATATAAATTATGTGAAATAAAGTTGATTTAAAAGATGATTTTAAAATGCCATGCCAAGACCCCACCCCAGGGCAATTGAATCAGTCTCTGGAACGGGACCTAGGTGATTTTTGCACAGGGCCAGTATTCAGAACTACTACCGTGGATACTCTGGTTTCCATCTTGGGGAAACCCAAGAGCACAGAGGACATCTGGAGCTGTAGGATCCTGCCTGTCTGTGTGAGAGCCATGTTTGCCCCGTACCAGACAAAGTTGAAGCGTCTAGGCAACCCATTGCTATTTCCCTACTTTATTCTTGGAGGGTGACAAAGGGTAAATCTGGCTTCAGATAAATAAGTCACACTGCAAGAAGTGGGAGTTGCAGGAAGTGTTCTGAGGAAGAAATGTAAGAGGTTCAATTAAAACCCTTCTCCAGGGCCCTCAGTTAAACATGTCCTTTTCCCATTAGCAGATCGGTCACGAGAGAATTGCCATGACCAGTCAGAGTTCCTTTGGCACACAGGAAATGGGTCTGGCAGTAAAAGAGGAGAAGGGAGATTTGAAACTAAACGCAGTACACGTTACCTACCTACCTGTTTATCGCCTTTGGATTGGGCTAGGGTTTCCTCCGGAGGCTTTGAGTCCAGCTGTTGGGCATGTGTGGGGAGAGAGGTGATGGTACTATAAGGAGGTATGTTCTGTGGTGGTGCTGTCGTAAATAAGAAAAGGAGAAGAAGTGACCCACAATGCTGGTAGAGTTGAATGTCCCTGGTAGGTACTGTAGATTGAATGAATGGAGAAGGAATGGATCTCCTAAGATTGTGTTCTTCCTTCTTGAGAAAGGGTTTAACTTGGAGACGTCTTTGGCAGAAGGAGGAGATGTCTGATTCCCTTCCCTCTCTTCCTGCATCCACCCTCCCCGTCCTCACCGAGCTCAGTATCTGTTATTGATTGAATTTCCTCCACGTTATAACATGGTCACTAACACTGCGCACTAACCGTTGTGCGGTGCTTTACAGACAGCTGTTCCAGTTGCCCAATTTATCTCGTTGGTAGTAAAAATCTGTTCTGATTAATTGAGCTTTATTCTTTCATATCTGATGAAGAGATCCTCTTTAGAGAAAAGAATAGGATGTGAAGCCGAGCTTGTCTGAGGAGGGGATGGAAGGCTGCCAGGCACTTCAAAGGTATCTCTGCTGATAAGGGGCATCAGCTTTGCTGCCAAAGCCGGCACTGAGGGGAGCTTTGCAGCTAGCGCTGTTTGTGGTGTTTTAGCTTTGGTTTCTGTGACACCAGGTCAGCAGCATCTGTATCCTCTCCCTTGGAGCTTCTCTCTGGGTGGTCCAGACTTTTTTGGGGCTTAGGAAGATTCAGCTCAGAGGGAATGTGTGCATCAAAGATATCTGCATTCTTTTGCTTCAGTTAGTTTATATCTTTGTATTTTTGGTCGTTTAGTTCTTGAGTATCTATCTGCCTTTTCTAAAAGAGCCCAAGGTGCTGTGTTGAGAACATTCAAAGGTATAGTGGTACTTCAATCTTTATGAATCAAGGGATGATTACAAGAATCTGAAAAAGAAAAATTAAAAATATGGAGTATGGGAAAGAGAGGTATAGTGGACAGAAAACAAAAGTGTCCAAATGCAACCTTGTGTAAACTAGAAACTAGAAAGCTATGCTGTCAGTAGGTATGTTAGTGATCACTATACAGACAGTATTATGCTAGATGCAAAAAAGAGCTTAAAATCAAATTGAGGAGGGAGATTTACCCCCCCAGGAGCTTAGGGCTTTTCAGTCCACTTAGGGCTCCCAAAACTTCCTGTGGGATGATGATGACAACAATAATACTAATAACAAGCTTTCATAAAATGCCTATTATAAATATTATACACTTTAGTAGGCCCTAATTGTATGTTTTCTCTAATTTTTTCATGTTTTTTGCGTTTTTTTTCCCTTAACTTTTTACAACTATGTAATTAGCATCCAATAAAGGAAAGGATATTGCCAGTAGCCCACAAGCCACCCTTTTGCCCCCTTCCATTCAGTACCCCCCGAAAGGTAGCCAGTATCCTGACATCTGGCACAATATAAGCAGTTGCCAGTTTTTTTTTAATGTTATATAAATGGAATCATGTGCTATTCTTTCAACAATTTAAATATGTCATTCTTTTGTTTCCTGGCCCCTGTTGTTTCTAATGAGCAACCAGCTGTAACTCTAATTGTTGTTTGCTTGTGTTTAATGTTTTGGGGGTTTTAGGGACTGCTTTTAGTGCTTTTTCTTTGTCTTTGGTTTTTAGCAGTTTGACTGATGAGTCCGTGTGATTTTCATTGTATTTATTTGACTTGGATAAGTACAATATCCAAATATCCTGGATCTGTGGGTAGTGTTTTTTCTTCAATTTGGGAAAATTTCTGGCACATATTTTTCTGTCCCATTTTCTCTTCTTGCCTTGACTCCAACTGCATGTTTGTCAGGCTGCTTGGTACAGCCCCGCAGGTCATTGAGGCAGGTTTTTTGTGTGTGTGCTTCAGTTTAGATGATTTCTAAAGTTCCCCAGTCCTTTCTTTTGTTGTGTCCAATCTGCTATTAATACCATTCAATAAATTTTTTAATTTCAGGTGTTGTGTTTTTTAGTTTTATGATTTCCATTTGGTTCTTTTTTAGTTTCCATATAACTCCTGAAATTTCTCCTCTCTTCACTCGTTATTTTTAAAACATATTTGGCAATTATTTAAAGAGTCTTAGCTGCTATTTTCAATGTCTGCATCATCTGTGGTTCTGTTTCTATTTATTGATTGTTCTCTTGACTGTGGAACACATTTCTTTATTTTTTCACATCTGCTAATTTTTTATGACACATTGTACATTATAGATGGTGCATTGTAGACATTCTAGATGTGCTTATCCTCCCCTGAAGAGTGTGAAGCTTTACTCTAGTGGGCGGTTAAACTCCTGGTTGATGACCTTGAACTTGTGGGGAACTGGTTTTATGCTTTGTTAAAGTGGGTCTACTTTGGTTTTACCCTTAGTCCTGGAAAGTACTCTATACGCTTAAGGCTTGATCTTTCTGGGGTTTCTAGGGAAGGCCCAGGCTGTTTATCAAACCCCTCTAACTTGGCAGGCTTTGAGCTCCAAGTTCAGCCTCCCCTACAGTGGGCAGCAGCCAGGATGACCAGTGGTCCCGGTTTCCCTGGGGCTGAACAGGTTCCTGGGGCAAGAGAATTTCAGTTTTCTCCATTCTGCTGTCGATGGCATTTGTATAGCTTCATGTTTGAGGCTATTATGAATAATGCTGCTATGAACATTATATTGGAAGGTTCTTTTCCTTCCCATTGTATAGTCGAGAAAATTAAAGCTCACGTTGGTAAAATACTCTTCTGTAAGACCAAGAAGTTGGTGACGTTGGAATTTGAATTCCCATGTTCTTTCTATTATATCACCCTACCACCCGTGTTTCACGTTTCGCGTTTCAGGATTTATAGGTGGTGAACCTGGTCACAAACTGAGCTCTAAGGATAGTGCACTCAAAACCTGCTTCTCTCTCTTTCTCCCCTCATCCCTTTTCTTTCTCTCTCTTCCTCTCCCCCTCCCTTTTCTCTGCCTATCCTTGTCCTGTTACTTTTTCTCCTCTCTTCCTCCCTGCTCTCAATTCTTTTGAATAAACTTTTTAAATTTTATAGTTCATGTGCTTTGTAGAGAATTAGAAAATAGAGGAAGCAAAAACATAATAAAAAAACCAAATCGTATTGTACATACTATTGTGTAATCTGTTATTTTAGTCAAGCTCTTCACTTTTCCATCTTAGTAAATTTTCATCTCATCGGATACCCAGGCTATGTAAACATTTCCCTAATTGTCCTTGACAACTCGTTTGCCCAGGCCAGTATCTAACGCACACTGGTTTTCTCTCCCTGAGTCTCCTCTGCTCTAGTACTGTTCCTTTTCCGTAACACTGATTTGTTGAATAGACCAGACCAGCTGTCCTGCAGATTGTCCCACCTTCTAGATTTGTCTGGTTGCTTCCTTGTGTTGTTGTTTAACTTCTTCCTGTATCCTCTGTATTTCCTGTAAATTGAAAGTTGGTTCTAAAGGCCAAATCTATTCAAATTATATATTTTTGACAATGCATAATAGGTGATGTTGGTTACTTCATGTTGCATCATGTCAGGAAATGCGTAATATCTAGATAGCCCACCAAAAGTGATACCAATATTGATTTCCCCAGATTAGGGTGATGACAGTCTGAACCCTCTGTATGGTGTTGTCATACAAATGTTGGGTGCCAGCCCATTCAGTCATTCATCTGATGATTTTAACATCAATGATAATTCTAGCCAAGTTACTTTTCATCCTCTCTGTACCTCTTATCCTTGACCACGATGCCTCTCTGAGAAAAGAAGACGATAATTAATACAACTCATCAGGCACCATGTGAATAGACAGTAGTTTGCAAAAACTTATTACTCCTGGGAGAGACTACACTAATGGTGTGGGAAGCTGACTAGGTACCAATATTTTATTATAAGATTCACAGCAATAATAAAAATAATAATTCTAGCTAATACTAAATGAGTGCTAACCATGCCCAGGGACTATGTTAAGTACTTTACATGTATGAACCTATTTAATCATCACAACGACCTTTTAAGATGGGTACTGGTTTTATCATCTCCATTTATAGATAAGAACATGGGCAGAGGGGTTAAGCTCTTGACTCAAGTTATACAGCTGGTTGGTGGCCAAATCGGGATTTGAGCCTAGGCAGCCTGCCGCCCCTGCGTCATCCTTTCACATCACCATGTTCTGCTGCCTCGCATTTTAGAAAGGTTGCAGTCATTCTATTGGTAAGCCAAAGGGCCAGTGCTTCTGCAAGGAATTAACGGCTTGTGCATTCTGCAGTCGTACGTTTAGATGCTTCTGCCAGGCCAGTATTTCCATTGTGCTATTCTGATTCAGCTTCTTGCCCAGCTTGTCCAGACAGAGTAGGCATCTTTGATTTCAGCCTGCCTTCTTGCAGGACTGGCTTCTTTTGATTCTCCTGTTTATCGTTGTCAAGAGTTTTCCTTTGCATTTCTCCCTTTGAATTCATGCTTGTCTGAGCATGAATTTTATTTAAAATGAGAAAGAAATTAAATTCTCCTTCTTTTGAGATAGGATCTTCAGTTTTTCCATGCTCTTCTTTCCTTCAAGAGAGATACTGGACTTTCTCATCTTTTGGTTTTTCTGCCTTATCCTACCTTTGTTTGTTTTCAGGCTCAGCTCTTGGGTTGGTTTGGTTTGTTTCCTTCTTTTACTCCCTGCTGCACAAATCATTTGGGTCTGTATCCAGCTTTTCCTAATGTTTACTCAACATGAAACTTCCAGTTATAGTTTAGTTGTAGTTGTCTGCGCTAATTCTTGTCTTCAGGAGACCACAGGAACCTAGGCGCATCTCTCCTTGTGGTCTCAAGTGCTGCTGGAATCATCCTCTTGGTGAACTAAGTGGTTATTATTAAGGCCAAGGGACAGGACTGAGAAGTGACATTTCCTGTTTTTATTTTCTGTTTCCTTTGATTTTAAAGCAAATAAAAAAACGCTGTAGCTTAGATTCTTTTCAATTGTAGAAGTAATACATGTTTTTTCAAGATATTGTGGGGAAATCAAAAATAATAAAAAGAAAATAATGATTACTTAGAATTAGTGTTAACATTTTGGTGTATTTCCTTCCAATCTTCTTTTCTTTGCACACTTTTCTTTAGACAATTAGGATTGTATTGTATATTAAATTATGTGTAATTTTTTCATTTAACATTTTTTGTCAGCGTTTTTCCATATCATTACATCTTCTTTAAAGATGTTGTTTTTATTTTTTTGTTTATTGTGGTATAATTGACTTACAGTATTGTGTTAGTTTCAGGTGTACAATATAATGATTCGACATTTGTATACATTGTGGAATGGTCACCATAATAAGTCTAGTTACCGTCTGTCACCTTTCAAAGTTAATACAATATTATTGACTATGTTCTCCAGGCTGTAGATTACATCCCCATGACTTATTTATTTTATAACTGGAAGTTTGTACTTCTTAGTCTGCTTCACCCATTTCACCTCCCCACCAACTCCCCTCCCCTTTGGCAACCACCAGTCTGTTCTCTGTATCTATGAGTCTGGGTTTTGTTTTGTTTTGTTTCTCTTGTTTATTAGATTTCACACATAGGTGAAAGCATGTAGTATTTGTCTTTGTCTGCTTAGTTCACTTTGCATAATACCGTCTAGGTCCATCCATGTTGTCACAAATGGCAGGATTTCATTCTTTTTTATGGCAGAGTAGTATTACAATGGATAAAGAAGATGTGGTGTGTATATATATAAATATATATGTATATATCTTCTTTATCCATTCATCTGTTGATGGACACTTAGGTTACTTCCAAGTCTTGGCTATTGTGAATAATACTGTAATGAACATAGGGGTGCATGTATCTTTTCAAATTAGTATTTTTGTGTTCTTCAGTTGGATATCCAGCAGTGGAATTGCTGGATGAAATGGTAGCTCAATTTTTAATTTTTTGAGGAACTTCCATACTATTTTCCATTAGTGGCTGTACCAATTTACATTTCCACCAAGAGTGTGCAAAGGTTCCTCTTCATCCACATTCTTACTGGCACTTGTTATTTCTTGTCTTTTTGATAAAAGCCATTCTGTCAGGTGTGAGGTGGTATCTCATTGTGGTTTTGATTTGCATTTCCCTGATGGTTAGTGATGTTAAGCATCTTTTCATGTGCCTGTTGGCCATCTGTATGTCTTCTTTAGAAAAATGTCTCTTCAGGGCCTCTGCCCATTTTTAATCAGATTATTTTTTTTGTTATTAAGTTATATGAGTTCTCTATATATTGTAGATATTAACCCCTTGTTGGATGTATGATTTACAAATATTTCTCCCATTCAGTAGGTTGCCTTTCATTTTGTTGATGGTTTCCTTCACTCTGCAGAAGCTTTTTAGTTTGATGTAGTCCCACTTGTTTGTTTTTGCTTTTGTTTTCCTTGCCTTTGGAGGCAGTTTCAAAAAGACATCACCAAGACCGACATCAAGGAGCCTACCACCTACGTTTTCTTCTAGTTGTTTTATGGTTTCAGATCTTACATTCAAGTCTTTAATCCGTTTTGAGTTCATTTTTGTGTATGATGTAAGATAGTGGTCCAGTGTCATTCTTTTGCATGTGGCTGTCCAGTTTTCCCAACACTATTTATTGAAGAGACTGTCCCTTCCCCATTGTATATTCTTGCCTCCGATGTCACAAATTAATTGACCATATATGCGTGGGTTTGTTTCTGGACTCTGTTTTCTGTTCCGTTGATCCATGTGTGTGTTTTTATGCCAATACCATACTGTTTTGATTTCTATAGCTTTGTAATATAGTTTGAAATCAAGGAGTGTGATGCCTCCAGCTTTGTTCTTCTTTCTCAAGATTGTTTTGGCTCCTCTGGCTCATTTGTGTTTCCATATAAATTTTAGAATTATTTGCTCTAGTTCTATGAAAAATGCCATTGGGATTTTGATAGGGATTGCATTGAATCTGTAGATTGCTTTGGGTATTATGGGCATTTTAACAATATTAATTCTTCCAATCCATGAGCATGGGATATCTTTCCATTTATTTGTGTTGTCTTCAGTTTCTTTCACCATTGTCTTATAGTTTTCAGTGTATAAGTCTTTCACCTCCTTGGTTAAATTTATTCCCAGGTATTTTATTCTTTTTGATGCAATTGTAAGTGGGATTGTTTTCTTGATTTCTCTTGCTGATAGTTCATTATTAGTGTATAAAAATGCAGCAGATTTTTGTATATTAATTTTGAATCCTGTAACTTTACTGAATTCGTTTATTAGTTCTAATAATTTTTTGGTGGAGTCTTTAGGGTTTTCTCTATACAGTATGTCATTTACAAATAATGACAGTTTTACTTCTTCCTTTCCAATTCGTATGCCTTTTATTTCTTTTTCTTGCCTAGTTGCTGTGGCTAGGACTTCCAACACCATGTTGAATAAAAGTGGGGAGAGTAAGCATCCTTGTCTTGTTCCTGATCTAAAAACATTGTTTTTATTGACTATACAGCATTCTATCTTCTGGTTATCCCACAGCTTATTCATACATTTCTTAGGGTTCTTTGACTCTGTTGTCTTGACTATGTACTGGACCATGTTCTAGTATGTCCAGAAGTGATCCAGAATTTCATTGGCATCGTCTTGGAAGTCACTTGTTTTGGGGTGTCTGAGTGGTCTGTGCTTTCATTTGGAAATACCCTACTTCCATTTGATATAAGGCAAGGAGAGAGGGTTTCCCTCCCTTCTTCTTTCCCTTTTTTCTTCCTCTTCTATCTCCTTTATTGTCTCTGAGTTCAGGTGGGAATCTAAACCTCAGAGCTATGCCTGAGCCTGGGCTCTGATGGGTTCAGTGGAGTTCTTTCACCATGCTCAGTTTCAGTTTCCTCATCTTTGCACTGAAGAAAATTACTCGTTCCCTCACTCTTCCTTCCCAGTATGTTCTAGAAATTAGTAAAACTTAAGAAGAAAGTGATCTGCAATTATTAAAAAGACAAAAGGTAAAAATGTTGGTGAGGGTGTGGAGAAAAGGGAACCCTTAAACACTGTTGGTGAGGATATAAATTGATATAGCCACTATGAAAGACAGTATGCCAGTTCCTCAAAAAATTAAAAATTGAACTACCATGTGATCCAGCAGTTCCACTCCTGGCTATATATCCAAGGAGTTGAAATCAGTATCCAAAAAGATATCTGCACTCTTGTGTTCATTGCAGCATTATTCACAATAGCCAACATATAGAAACAAGCAGATGTCCTTCAGTGAATGAGTGGATAAAGAAAATGTGATATATGTATATGCAATGGAATACTATTCAGCCATAAAAAAGAAGGAAATCTTGCCATTTGTGACGAGATGGATGAACCTGAAGGGCATTATGCAAAGAGAAATAAGCCAGACACAGAAAGAACAATACAGTATGACATCACATATATGTGGAATGTGAAAAAAAACCCCACTAATTTCATAGAAACAGAATAGAACGGTGATTGCTTGAGGCTGGGGGAGGGGGAAATGGGGCAATGTGGGTCAAAGAGTACACATTTTCTGTTGTAAGAAAAAGTTCTGAGGATCTAATGTACAGCATACAGTTAATAATACGGTATTATGTACTTGAAAGTTGTTGAGAGTAGGTCTTAAGCACTCTCACCACACAAAAAATAGAGTTAACTATGTGAGGTAATGGATGTGTTAATTATCTTGATTGTGGTAATTATTCCACAGTGTATATGTATATCAAATCATCACGTTGTACACTTTAAAGATATACAATTATGGGGCTGGCCCCGTGGCCGAGTGGTTAAGTTCGCGCGCTCTGCTGCAGGTGGCCCAGTGTTTCGTCGGTTCGAATCCTGGGCGCGGACATGGCACTGCTCGTCAAACCACGCTGAGGCAGCGTCCCACATGCCACAACTAGAAGGACCCACAACGAAGAATATACAACTATGTACCAGGGGGTTTTGGGGAGAAAAAGGGAAAAATAAAATCTTAAAAAAAAAAAAGATATACAATTATATTTGTCATTTCTTCCTCAGTGAAGGTAAGAAAAGCAAGTGATGTGCAGAGCTTGGTGTGTTCATGGAGAAGAGTGTGCACCTTGGGCCTCCTCCCCGCTAGGGGGATCTTTGTCTCTCTAGCTGGTCTTTGTTAGCAGTGTGTTATCACATAGGGTAGAAGGGAAGTACAGACGGCAAACTGGGAGATCCAGTCTCCAGCTTTAATCAGCTCTTCTCCAAAGCCAAGATAATCTAAGCCTTCTGCCCACATAAGCATCACATCCTTTCCTGCCTTGCCTCTTCCCATGACCTTCTTTTCCTTTTGATGTTCATTTTGAGGGTGGAGAGTAGAAAAAATCCTTCTCTTTTTGCAGCTCTCTGAGTCAGTGGCCTTTCTGGGCATTTGAGTTCTTAGGCAGGAAAACTGCATAGCCCACCTGATTCTTCTTTCAGGGGCTCTTTAAAAAGAAAAGAAAAGGAGCACTGCTTTATTTAAATCCAAGAGCGTAAGTACCACTACCATTTCCTTCAGTTCAACTTCAATCAAAATATTATTTGATTGCCTGTAGTTGCCCAGTATTCAAATACTGGGTACTATAAAAGGGCTGCAGGGCAAGCTTAAAACATGATTTAAGACCTTAGATTTCTTACATCTCAGTTGGATAGATAAGCCATAGACTCCAGAAGCAGGTTACAACTTAAGACATCAACTTAATGAGTGGTACAGATAATTAGTTGTCTATAGGACTTTGGAAAAGGAACAGATCTGTGAGAGGTGAGTCAGGCAAGCTTCATAGAGGGGAAAGAATTGGGTTGATGTTCTTTTAATTATATGCTGCCAGGATTCTTAATTATCCATCCATTTCTTATCTTATGGAAATATCTTTTGAATATTTCCATATTATCTGGTGCCAACTTCCTCTCCTGCCTCTTTGTCCCCATTAGATCAGTCTGACAGCAGCAAAGGCTTCCTCTTGGCCAGCAGTGGGAGAAATATGTGGGATGAGCTTGGAGCCCGAGTGTGGCGAGCTTTGAATGCTAGCTCGAGTTCGAGCTACTGGTCAAAGAGACCCATTGGCCATTTTAGGTAGGGCAGTGAAATATTGAAAACTGTGATTTATAGTGGCTTTGGTGGCAGTATTCAGTATGGTTTAGGGTGAAAGAAATTATTTGGGAGCCTACTACAACAACTCGGGGATAATAGAAACCAGTTCTTGGATAATGGCAATGGGAACTGAAAGAATGAGATTTACTAAGAGGCAAGGAAGGAAATTAAAATAGTACCAAGTGACCTAACATAAGGTGAAAGGAAGTAAATGCTAGAGAGGAATCAAAATTCATTTAGTAATTCAACAAAGTTTACAGTGTGCCTCTCATGTTCCAGGCACCATGGTAGGCACCATAATACAGCAGATTACAAAACAGAAAAAGTTCTTGGCTGCATGGAGGATATTCTGGTTGGAGAAACAGACAATATACAGATAAACCAGAAGACGTATAATATATCAGGTGATGATAAAATAAAGCAGGGTAAAGAGGATGAAAGTGCTTGGGGATATTGCTGTTTCATATAGGATGGTCGGAGAAGGATTCATTGATAAATTGGCATTTGAACCAATTCTCGAAGGAAATGAGGGATTTTGCTGTTTAGCTCTCTGAGAAAGGTATTACACGCAGAGGAAACAGCACTTCTAAGGCCATGAGATGGGAGTGTGCTTGTCTGGTTAGAGAAACAGCAAGAAGGCCTTGCACAAAGTGGTCAAGAAGAGTGGTAGGAAATGTGGCTGAGGAATGGGGGCAGGCTGCATCAGGAAGGGCCTTGGAGACCACTGGAGAGCCATACAAGGATTTGGGACAGAGGAATGATACAATCTGAACTCCTGTTTAAATAGGATTATTCTGGCTTCTGTGCTAAGAGAGGACTGAAAGAGGAGCACAATGGGAGCAGGAAAGGCAGACCAGTTAAGGAGGCTTGTATGACTATTTCAGGCAGGAGTTGGTGGATTGGAATAGGGTAGTAGATGCGGAGATCGTGAGAGGTGGTCAGATTCTAGGATGTATCTTGAAGATGGAGTCAACAGGATTTGCTTCTGAATTGAATGTGGCATGTGAGGAAGAGAGGAGTCAAAGATGACTCCAAGCATTTGGCCTGAGCGATTGCAAGTTGGAATTGCCATTTACTGGGAGAAGTATGTGAAAGAGGCACTGATTTTAGTCCAGCCCTGTAATTAGTGAAGAGTCTAAGAGCCAGCAAGCAGTGACTTGCCCTAGGTCACCCAGGTAGGTAGTAGCAGAGGTGGGACCTAACGTACCAGGTCTTCTAACTTTTATCCGGTGCTCTCTCCAGAACATGGCAGCACACTTCCTGAGTTCAGTTTTAGACATAGCAAAGTCAAGGTTTAGCAGGGGGTAGGGCTGGAAGGGAGATCTGAAAATTAACCACATAAAAAACTGATAGTTGAAGCCATGAAAGTGAGTATTCAGAGAAAAGAGCAGTTGAGGCCTAGAGAGAGGACTTTGAGGAGCCAGCAAAGAGGAGAGAAGAGCAAATTAAAATGGGCAAAAGGAAAATGAGAATAACCTGGCTCCTAGACCCTCGGTGGGAAGAAGACAACTCAATCGGAGGTACTCTGAAGGGGTCAGGAAGGGTGGATCTGAGCAAATGCCGTGAGATTTGGGTTGGGGAATCTTGGGAAACTGGTGTTCTCAACAGAACCTCCACTCAGTTTTTAAACGCTTCTCTTATCCTTTCAGCTAACAGTGAGAAGGACTACATCGGCACAAGCCTGAGACAGGGAGTTAAAAAATCCCTTCCAACTCTAGCAGTGCCTTCTTGTGAGCCTTACACAAGGATTGACCTTCCCAGACCTCTTTGTGCCCGTCTGTAAACTGAGTGAGAAGCATCTTTTTGCCCACTTTGCCTCTTGGAAATGACGTGAGGATAACTATGAGAAAGGATATGAAACTGCTTTAGAAGAGAAATGTTACACAAGTCAAGATGCCCTTTTCTAGTTGACTTTAACAAGTTTTTAGAATTTTAAAAAAATTCTTGATAGAGTCATGGAAAACTTTGCATTAGGGATACATTAAATGCGGAACACTTGACCAATAAAATAGATATTTCTCTTTGAAACAACAATGTATTTCAGTATCATTTTGATCAAATCTTGCTTAATTGCTATGTCCATTAGATTTATATCACATCCTGCCTGGGTTTTTCAACTTAATTTAATTTAATTTTGTAGTCACTGTTACCCTAACTACAAAAGACTCCCCCTGCCCCCAAGGCCACACAGGTTTTCAAGCGTTCGTAGGTTAGCATCCATCCTCCGATGAAACACAGGGCGAGGTTTTCCATGCTGAGTTCTTGAGCAGTCTGTCTGTTTCCGAGTGCAGGCTGAAGCCCCAGTGGAGTTTGATTTTGTCCTTCCGGTCCCCTTCACATAACAGTATATGAAGAGCAGGAATGGAAATTAATTGTACCTGCTGGCATTATTAAAGTCATCAGTGCGTCGTATCCTCTCCTGGGCCAGGGAGATTAGAGAGGGTGTTGTAATCAGAGCAGATGATTTCTGACACCCGGGATGAGCTTCCTCCCCAGGTTAGATGTAAGGATGTGATCTGAGCTTGTTGCCTCCGGCCTGATACCACATAGCTTGGGGCTATGCAGAGTCTCTGCCTCATCCTCCCGCCAGCCCTGGAGGAAAGCCAGGCTCCTGCTCTCTCTGGATCAGAGGTCTCTTAGGTAGAAAATCAGGCCTCCTCATTGAAGACTAGTGTATTCCAGCTGCTCATTCCTGAGCAAGATGCAGTCAGGTGTCGGTTAGGTCGGGGCCGAGAGTCACACCTTGTTCGGGTTCAACCTGAATGAAAGAAAGAGTTGCGGTGCTGCTCCCTGGTGATTCAGTTCATTAGCAAGCATTAATCACCGCTTTCCCCAAGCACCACGCCAGGCCCAGACAGTCTGCCTGCATGCGTGCTGTGGTCTTTGTTGGTTTAGAGGAGAGAGGCCCCTCTTGTAGTTTATGAACCAAAAAAAGCCCCTGATCTGGGAGTGAGGGTCTTGTCCCAGCTTTCACACTGACTCACAGTACGACCTAACTTCTTAACCTGCCTAGAACTTGGTTTTTTAATATGTAAAATGAGAGTTTGGACTAATCTTTCTAAGATTTCTCCCTTAAATTCTGTAATTATGTGCAGGAATTTTTATGAAAGTACTTGGTAAACCATTAAACACTCTACAGATGTGGGGTATTACGGTAGTTCTTAGTATAGACAGTGTGTTCACTCCACACATAGTTATTGAGTTCTGACTCTGTGTGACACATTGCCAGGTACAAGGAAGGTGGCATGGTATGGCCCCTGACCTGAGCACAGACTAGTGGGAGAAACAGACATACAAATAAGCAGTGATAATACAGTGTAATAATGGGTTCTTCCGTGGAGGAAAGCACGAGGTGAGGTGTGCCTTGTGAAGTCCTTTCAATCTTAGGATGGAATGGGAGTGGAGGGGTGGTGCATAGGGATTCCTCGGAGATGAAACAGCTTATGCAGAAAACAAGGGCTTTAGACAAGTGAGTAGTGATCTGGAACTATAGGTGCTGTGGGTGAGGATTGCTGAGCACAGGCTTGTAGGAGAGGGCAAGTGATGAAGCTGAGGAGGCAGGCCGACCTTGCATGCCGCACTCTGAAGCCAGCAAAGGGGAAACCTCTGTAATGTTATTGTTGTTTTATAACTTTTCATTTTGAAATAACTTTAGACAGAGAAAAGTTGCAAAAACAGTACAAAAATTCCTTTATACCCTTCCCCCAAATTCCACTAATGTTAAAATTTCATATAAGCACAGTACAATGATCAAAATCAGGAAATTAACACTGATACATAATCATAATCTACTGATCTAAATCATATTTTACCAATTGCCCCACTAATGTCCAATTTCTGGTTCAGGGTACTGTTCAGGATCATACATTGTGTTGGTTTTTTTCATGTCTTTTTTTTTTTAAGTATGCTTTTTTGGTGAGGAATATTGGCCCTGAGCTAAGTTGTGCTGTCTCCTTAGTCTCCTCTACTCACTGAGAATTCGTCTGTCTTCCTTTGTCTTTCATGACTGACACTTGTGAAGAGTGCTGGCTAGTTATTTTGTAGAATGTCCCTCAATTTTGGTTTATCTCATACTTCCTCATGGTTAGATTCAGGTTAAGCAGTTTTGGCAAGAATACCATAGATGTGATATTGTGTTCTTCTCACTGTGTTCTGTCAGGAGGCACTTCCTGTTGATTTGTCCCATTCTTGGTGGTGATCATTTCGATTACTTGGGTAATGTCGGTGTCTGCAGGTTTCTTTACTGTAAGCTACTGCCTTTCCCTTTGCACTGCAGGTATCTTGTGAGGAGAATCTTTGAGACAATGTAAATATCCTCTTTCTCCTGCTCCTTTGCCCACTGCTTTTTAGCATCTATAGATGCTTCCTAACTAAAACAATTCTGGGAATGGGTTTTACCCAGAGAGTACCATGGACAGATTTGCCTGTTAGAAACATTACTCTGAAATGTTTGGATGTGAGAGAGATTGGAAAAGCGAGAACAGTTGCAAAACTGTTGTGATAGTTCGTTAGAGAGATGATGGAGCCCTGAATTAAGGCAGTGGGAGAAGGGATGGAGAAGATGGGAGAGACATTCCAGCTATATGTGGAATCAGTGAGTAGGGCTTACCTTTTGTGCTAGAGATTTAAATGCTGGAAAAAGTCTGAGACAGGAAAAAGATCACATTTTCTCTAGATGATCAAGTATCTATATACTTCCGGGTTACTCTCCTAAGAACTAGAGTAGTTGACTTTATTAAATATATTGTCACTCTCATTAAATGAAGCTTTACAAAGTGCTTTTCCCTGGACAACTTCAGACCCAGTTCCTTTTGTCCCTCCCAGAGCCGTGTCTAATCTTCAATGCAGAGTGCTCAGCATTTTGTTATAGGCTATGGGAAAATGAGCTTTGTTTCTCCATGTCCCAGAGGCTGCCTCCTTTCCCCAGTTTTCTGCCACTTGCTTGCTTAACTGGTATCCTTCTTTCTTGGGTCAGAATGAGTACTCTGCCCTAACACAAAACCTGGAGCTATCGGCCATAGTCTTACGATTTGACAATATCAGGGAAGCATTTCTTATTGGCTTTGCCAGAAAAAGGGAGAAAATATGCAAGTCAGCAAAAAGAGAGTGGGAGGAGGTCAAAGGCTGGGCTCATACTTTAGGAAGCAGCGTTGGGGAGATGTTTGTTTACTGGAGGTAGTGAACTTTTTTAGTACAGCTTTGCAAAGGAGGTGAAAAGCTTTTCAGGTTTTTCATGACTGGAGGTTAATTGGGTTTGTAGAGTAACATGAGCACTTTGGGATTAGCCTAAGCCTTTAGTTGCTCCTGACCCCAGGCCGGTTGCCTACTCAAGTGAGGCAGGAGGAGACGGAATTGAGCTCAAAGTTCTTTTTGCTTCAAAAGCCATGAAGGATACCCCTTCTTACAGTCGGGAGTCCTGCTTGCTGGGTTTCTGAAAATCCCCTCATGGGTTATGAAACAATAGCCCTTTGACTGTATTTCTGACCATGGTGATGTGAGCTGATTGAACTGGCAAGTAGATAATGGAGGCAATGGGTTATATGTCCCAGGCGGGAGGTCGTGACAAAATGGGTCTGCGGCTGAAGAGAGGGATTTCAACACATATCCACCTTAGTTTCTGAGATGGCTTGTCTGAGTTCCCTGGACCTGTCTCACGCCCTCGTTGAATAGATTTGACTCCTTCTGGCCCAAAAGACTCAGGCCTCAGGGGCTCAGCTGGGCATCCACAGATCAACTCAGAAAAGTGATGAGCAGGGAGGCCCTCTCTCAGAGACACCACAGCGTAGGAGAAGACCATCAGACTAGGAATTGGGTGAGCTGGGTGGGGACCCAGGGCTCCAGATGGTTTCTTTGTTTATTTTTCTTTCTGATTTAACTCCCTACCACAATTTTGAGATTCTCTTCTGGATATTGGTTGTGGTCTAGAGAAGCAGCTAAGGAAGGCAAATCTGATTTTTAGGTAAAACAATTGAAGTTTTCAGACTTTGCAAAATTATGGGTGAGTGGAGCAGAGACTGGGAGAGAAAGAGCAGGCATAATTGTGACAATGAGCTCTCTTTTCTAGTTCTGCATTCTAGAAACAGTGCTCATGAATAAATCCTGCCTTTTTTCTTTGCTTTTTTTTTTTTGCCTTTGAATGTCTGTGTACTTGCCTAAGAAAATATTTCTCAACCTCTTCAGAATATTTAGGGTTAATTAAAAATTGTAAGAATATATCACAAACCTAGTGCACTGTTGATGCTTAGGGTTTACACGAAAGGTTGGCATGCTCTGGCTTGGAGACCCTGACCCCATCTCTTCAACTTGCTAGTTTCAACCCTACATATTTTGCTTCGAAGCCCTAATGCCACAAAGAATGCGGAACTGACGAGTCCACTCCATCTACCAGCTAGAAGGACATCTTGATTAAATTAGTGTCAAGGCGGGTGGAGAGAAAGGCACAGTGACACAAAGGGCGTTTTGAGGAGCCCTGTAGTGCCTGTGGAGAATGAATGTTCTCGTTAAATGTGGCCATGACCAGCAGCTCCACACATACCAGAGACACAGCTCAATTGTCCCCAGGAGTTGGGGGGTGGGGATGATCAGGGAGAGGGGCCATCCTGCAGCCGCACTCCTCATCTCCAAGTTGGGAGCTCAGCCTGGCGCAGAAAGGAGGGATGCAGGAGGGCCCGTTGTTGCTTTCTTCTTGCCAGGACTGTGGCAAGTGATTCTTTGATCATGGTCTTTGTCTTTGGAGTGGATCAAAAAGTGGTTTCCTTTCCCCTGGTGTTTGAACCTTCTCTCTGCTCCTTGCTTCTTCTCTGGGTACTAAGGGAACTCCTGAAAGCACCCGTTGTCTTAAGCTTCTTTCCACTCCCTTCCTTGGGGCTCCCCAAGAAGACTGCCGCCTGAACTCTGTAGGCCAGTGTCCCCAAGACAGTGCTCGCCCTTGTCGTTTACCACCGTCCTCATCTCATTCATCCTGAAGTCCCAAGACCAGAGCGAAAAGCAGATGGACTGCTGAAGGTTTCCTCAGGGCCGCTGCGTCAGCAGGAAAGCGGGAGTCGGTAACCCCTTGGCTCAGTTCCGTCTGCACTATGGCCGGGGTGGTCATGAGACTTGCGTTTGCCATTTGCCCTTTGAACTGCCAGCCATCCAAATACAGCAAATGGATTTAAAAGCTGATTAAGTTTTGGGTTCCCTCCCTCTAGCTGGGATATCCTAGTGGCTTAATTTATAGCTCTGTATACATGATTCTGTCTTTAACAGATGGAATCACAATCTTTTCAGCAGTATATACCTGAGGATTTAAAAACTGATACATGGGGGGCGGGCCACGTGGCTGAGTGGTTAAGTTTCCGTGCTCCGCTTCGGGTTTCACTGGTTCGGATCGTGGGCACGGACACAGCACTGCTCATCAGGCCATGCTGAGGCAGCGTCCTACAGAGCACAAACAGAGGCAATCACAACTAGAATCTACAACTATGTCCTGGAGGGCTCTGGGGAGAAGAAGAAGAAGAAAAGGAGATTGGCAACAGTTGTTAGCTCGGGTGCCAATCTTTAAAACAAAAACAAACCTGATACGTGACATTCTTTTGTACTATCCCTCTTTCTTGCTGTGAAAGTTTATAGCCTTTAATCTTTTCATTTTCACCCAATAAATGACTACTGGGTGCTTACTATATGCAAGGCACTGTAAAAGATGAGGAGAATTCCAATATGACAGAATAGCACCGAACAGGAGTTTGTGAGTTCAGATTCTAACGCTTCCGTTGAATTGCTGTTCCCGTGAACAAATGACTTAAACTCTCTAAGCTTTAGCATCTAAAAGTGGAGCTAATAATAACTACCTCAGAGAGATACTGCAAAGATTAAAAAAAGTCATGCCTATAAATGGTGAGCACACAGTAAGCACTAGGTCAATGTAAGTTACAATTACTATTTTTATTAATTACTAATTGCAAGATATAGTCCAGATCCTTCAGAAGCTTAGGCTGTAGTTGAAAGCGGAGAAAGCATTTGCATAAGTAACTCTAATCAAGGCGATGTCAATATGGTCAGTGTCCCATAAATGGCATAGATAATCACTGGAGAATCTAGAAGGCAGTAGAGGAGGAGCTCATGCCCAGCTCGGTTGTTCACGGAAGACCCGTGAGCCCTGTGCACAAGCAACAACCCCGTTCCTGCATTTGTGATGGATATCACCAGTCAATCCTGCAACTCTTCTTTTTTCCGTTCTTAAAATTTGAAATATAGATATAGAAAAGCATGTCAAATATATGTGAATAATAAGTAATTATAAAGCAAACACCAAAGTAACTAACCACACAGGTCAACACGTAGGACCTTATCGGCGCCTCCAGAGTCCCTGCCATACTCCTCCCCGTCATAGCTCTCTCTGTCCCCTCACTCTCCTAATTTTGTGATAATTATTTCCTTGCTTTTTGTAAATTGTATCCTTTGGGCATTTACCTCTAGCCAGCAGCAGTTAATTTTGCCCATTTTTGCACGTCATGTAAGTGGAATGGTGCCGGCTGCAGTCTTTTGTGCCTGGCTCCTTTTGTTTGCCACGGGTGGTGAGATTCGTCCATGCTGCTGCACAGAGCTGCACCTGTTTGTTCTTGTTGCTGTAGGCTTCCGTTTATGAACTCACCACAATTTGCTTCTCCATTTTATCGATGGGCGTTGGGTTGTTTTCAGTTTAGGACTAATGCAGACTGTACCGCTGTGAACGTTCTCGTGTGGCGTGCTGGTGTCCTCGTGCCCAGGTTTCTAGGGTTTACATCTGGTAGTGGAATTGCTGGGTCAGAAAACAGGCACAGCTCCTTCTTTACTGTAGAATGCTAACCTGTTTCCCAAAGTGGGTGTTAGTAATTTTCACCCTCTCCAACAATGGGTCAGAGTTTAAATTTTAGCTGTAGTTTTAACTGCTTTCAGTTTGGCTATTGTCATAGTGGTTTTGATTTGCAGTTATCTGATTACTAATGAATTTGAGGGCCTTTTCTTACTTTTATCAACCATTTAGATATGTTCTTTTGTGAAGTACCTATTCTGAATATTAGTCCTTTTATTGGTTATAAGTGTAGATGCATATTCTCCTACACTGTACCCTGTCTATTTTTTTCTCTTCGTATTTTCTTTTGGTTAATAAAAGTTCATAATTTTAGTGTCGTTGCATTCGTTTTCCTTTATGGTTAGTGCTTTTTCTGCCATGTTTAAGAAAGCCTTTCCTACCCTAAGGTCTTGAAGTTATTGCATTATATTATCTTCTAAAAGTTGTAATTTTGTCTTTCACATTATAGTCTATAAGCCATCCCCATGAAATCAATTTTTATATGTAGTGTGAAGTAGGGCACAATTTAATTTTTTAAAAAATAGGTATGCAATTTCCGTATCACCATTGATTGAAAATTATATCTCCTACACACACGCACACACTCAGTTTTTTTGAAAGAATGTGTATGGAAGATTTCTCTTATGCCAGGCATGGGAGTAAGTGCTTCACATGCACAAAATGGAGCGGTGAATTCTGAGCTGGGTTTTTAGTGGGTGAAAATGATTTCATAATTAAGAGATGGAAGAGTGAGGAGTTTGTGAGTGTGAGGGGCAGTTGGAGTGGAAGGACGTCCCGTATGGAAGGAACAGGCTTCAGAACAAGAGACGGCACAGGACTGTGTGAAGACTCTTCGGAGGGTGCTGGGTAAAGTAGTTTGGCTAAGTCAGAGTATTTATGAGGAGAATAGTTGAAACAAAGCTGAAGAGAGCCCTAAATGCCTGACCAAGGAGTTTGAACTTTATTCTGAGGGCATTTGGGAACCATGGAAGGTTTATTCATAGGAAAACGATACAACCGAGCTGCTGTTTCAGGAAGCCTGGGCCTCTGATTCAGGGGCGGGGTGGCAAGGGCCTGCAGTGTGGTCGCAGTGACAGGAGGAGTTAAAAGGAGACAGATATCAGATGTATCACGAGGGGAGAATCAGTGTATGGCCACGTCTTCGAGAGAGAATTAGAAGTCAGTGATTACTTCTTTTCGTTTTTATGCTACTCCTACTTAGGAAAGGCCAGTGTGCTGTTAAAGAATTTGGGATAGTGGCGAAGCTGACATCTCCGCATTTGTCCCAGGAACAAGCTAGATGGCCAAACCTTTCTCAGACCCCAAAGGCGCCCGTGTAAGACTTTGCTATGTGCTCATTCTTAGAACTTTGTGTGGAGGTCCTCTGTTTGTTGGGCCTTAGGTCACCAGAGAATGCCTGAGATTTGAATCTGGATTCCCAATCACTCCAGCTAACTGCAGAGATGCCCTTTATCTGCAGTAGATTCAGCCCCGTCCTGCCCTCTGATGGATTGTGGATTTGAAAAGCCCCTGAGGAAGTAATGAGGAACCATAGTTAAAACCAGGCTTGCTTCTCTTTTGTTTTATCAGAATACTTTGGTTACCGTGTCCTGGGAGATGAACAACCTTCCAACATAAATGTGGGAAGCCTTCACTTTCACCAGTATCTGTTCATTCTTTCATACAAGGCATATTTCCGGACTTATTTGGTATCCAGCATTGCACTGGACCTGGGGAGGGCTACACGTACACATAAATCATCTGTGTCTTCAGAGGTGAAGCTTTGAGTTGGGCTTCTAGAAATGGCGCCTGAGGTAGCAGACTACCCTTCTGCTTCTTCAGAGCTGCTTTTGACCAGGAGGCATCTGCTATTCTAGAAAAGATCACTCAGGGCCAATAAGCCGAGCAGAGCTTTTAATAGCCTTGTAGGGCTAGCAGGACAAAAATTGGAATCAAGGCCAAGGAGAGAGAGCCCTGGTAAACCTCCCCAGGCTGTGGGGCCCCTCAGCATGGATACCCATCATCAAGCGAGGCGTGACTGTCCAGTGCGTGTAAGAAAGCAGCAGACCCATGGGGATTCAGGCAAACTTAAATGAACTGTGTTTAATATGTTTATGAAATCAAATAATAACAGAAAACTAGAACTGTTAAAGAATAAAGCAACTTAATGTGGATCAAAGACATAAATATAAGAGCTGAAACTCTTTGAAGAAAACACAGGTGTAGATCTTTGTGACCTGGAGTAGGTCGTAGTTTCTTAGACATGGCACCAAAGCACAAGCAGCAGAAGAAAGAATACGTAAGTTGAACTTCATCAAAATCATAAACTTCTGTTCTTCAAAGGACACTATCAAGAAAAATGAAAAGACAAGCTATAGAATGGGAGAAAATATTTTCAAGTCATGTATCTGATAAGGATCTAATAATCCAGAATACATAAAGAACTCTTACAACTCAGTAATGAAAAGACAGACAACCCAATTTAAAACAAGACAAAAGGCTTGCATAGACATTTCTCCAAAAAAGTTATACAAATGGCAAACAAACACATGAAAAAGATGCTCAACATTGTTAGTCATTAGGGAAATGCAAATCAAAACCACAGTGAGATACCACATCATACCCACTAGGATGGCTATAATCAAAAAAGGAAAATAAGAAAAGAACAAGTGTTGGCAAGGATGTAGAGAAGTTGGAAATCTCATACTTTGCTGGTGGGATCGTAAAATCATGCAGATGCTGTGAAAAAAACAGTTTGGCAGTTCCTCAAAAACTTAAGCAAAACTTATGCAAAAACTTAACCTATGACCCAGCAATACCACTCCTAGATATATGCCCAGGAGAATTGAAAACATGCTTACACAAAAATATTATATGTTCATAGCAACATTATTCATAATATCAAAAAGCAGAAACAATCCAAATATTCATCAAGTGATTCATGGATAAACAAAAAATGGCATACCCATACAATGGAATATCACTCAGCCATAAAAAGGAAGGAATTACTGATACATGCTATAATGTGGATGAAGCTTGAAAACAATGTGCTAAGTGAAAGAAGTCAGACACAAGAGGCCACATATTGTATGATTCCATTTACAGGAAATAGTCAGAATAGGCAAATACATAGAGACAAAAAGTAGATTAGTAGTTGCCAGGAGCTGGGGGAGGGGCGATAGGAGTGACTGCTAACAGGTGTGAGGTTTTCTTGGGAGGTGATGAAGTGTTCTGGAATTAGATAGTGGTGATTGTTGCACGACTTTGTGAATATGCTAAAAACCACTGAGTTATACACTTTAAAATGGTGAATTGTATGGTATGTGAACTTTATCTCAATATGACAAAAGGGAAGAATCAAACAGAAATTTTAGTACTGACAAATGTAGTAGCTAAAATAAAGAGCTCAGTGTGTGAATTGAACAGCGGATTAGACAAAGCTGAATACAGAATTAGTGAACTGAAAGACAGGTCAGAAAAATATACATATTGAAGCTTAGAGAGATAAAAGGATGGAAAATACAAAAAAAGAGCATAAGAGACCTGTGGGATATGGTGAATGGGCCTAACATGCATATGTTTGAAGTCCCAGAAGAAGAGGACAGAGAGAATGGGGTAGAAGCAATATTTGAAGAGATGATGGCTGTGAATTGTCCCAAATTAAGAAAAGACATCAAGTCACAGATTGAAGAAGCATCGTGAACCCCAAGTGGGATAAATACAAAGAAAATTACATGTGGGCACATTATTGTAAAATGAGTGAAAACCTTGAGAGAGAGAAATCTTAAAAACAACCAGAGGGAAGGGCCAGCCTGTGGCCGAGTGGTTAAGTTTGTGTGCTCCGCTTCAGCGGCCCAGGGTTTTGCAGGTTTGGATCCTGGGTGCTCATCAGGCCATGCTGAGTCGGCATCCCACATGGCACAACCAGAAGGACTACATCTGGAATATACAACTATGTACTGGGGGGCTTCAGGGAGAAGAAGAAAAAAGAAGGTTGGCAATAGATGTAGCTCAGGGCCAACCTTGAAAAAAAACAGAGAGAAAATGGCATATTACCTTCAAAGGAGCAACAGCAAGGTTGACAGCTGACTTCTCAACAGAAACAACAGAAAACAGAGACAATGGAATGAAATACTGAAAGAAATATCCTTCAAAAATAAAGGTAAACTAGACATTTTCAAACAAGGAAAATCTAAGAGAACTCATCACCATCAGATTTGCACTAAAATAAATACTAAATGATATTCTTTAGGCAAAAAGAAGATGATCCCAGACAGAAGCTTGGAGATGCAGGAAAGAATAAGAAATAAAAAGTATATATGAGTGTACATCTAAATGAATATTGACTATTAAAAACAGTAATCTCTTTTGGGGTTTTAAGCACATATAAAATCAATGTAAATGGCAACAATAGAGTCTACATCTAGATGGGGGTGGGGAAATAGGTTTAAAGGTATTGTCCAGGAAGTGGTAAGAGTATTAACTGATATTAGAGTTTGACGTGTCAAGGATATGTGTTGTAATTTAGAGTTATCACTAGAGAAATAGTATCTCTACCGGTCTAAGAGGGGGGAAACTCAGTGAATTAAAAATAGACCAAAGAAGCTAAGAAAGATTCTGGTAAAGGTGAAACTGTAGGCATATAGAACACAGGGACGGCTTGCAGGGGCTCAGCATGGAGCAGAGTTTGACCACACAAGCACAGCATGAGAGGGTTTTCTTGGTGGACGATGGAACTGTACCGTGTCTCAGTTGTCGTGGTGGTTACACACCTGTGCAGTTGTCAAAACACATAGAATATACCAAAAAGAGTGGCTGTTACTGAATTTTTTTAATTGAAAGAAAAAAAGACGATAGGGGCCAGCCCAGTGGTGTAGCGGTTAAGTTCACGCACTCCTCTTGGGTGGACCAGGGTTCACAGGTTTGGATCCTGGATGTGGACCTACACACCGTTCATCAAACCATGCTGTGGCAGGGTCCCTCATACAAAGTGGAGGAAGATTGGTACAGACGTTAGCTCAGGGCCAATCTTCCTCACACAAAAAAGAAGGTAAAAAATGAGAGGAAACAGGACTGTAGAGACAGGTAGAACAAATAGCATATAGCCAATTGACAGATTTAAACCTAAATGTATCAGTAATTGCAATCAGTGTAAATTGACTCTTATAAAATTAACATACAGATTTCCAGACAGATTTTAAATAAGCAAAACTGAAGTATATGTTGCTTAGAAGAGAAGAGACACAACCTGAATATAAGGATATAGAAAGATTTAAAGCAAAATAACGGGAAAAGAGAGCTCTGATAAAATCAAACCAAGTAGATTTTAATGCAAAAAGTCCCATTAGAAATAAAGAGGGACATTTCATAATACTTAAAGATTCAAGTTACCAGGAAGCAGTATATACTGGATAGCATAACTTTTAAATATATAAATCAAAACTGGACAGAATTACAAGGAGAAATAGACAAATCATTGACCTCAATGGGAGATTTAATGTACCTGTCAGTGAATGATTAAACAACTAGATTAAAAAAATCAGTAAAGATAGAGGAGATTTGAAAAACAGTTAACAAATTTCATGTTACCTGAATGACATGTGGGCACTGTGCCTAACACCCGCAGATACGCATTCTTTCCAAGTGTCCCTGGAACATTTATAAAGCTGGAATGGAAGAGGAAAAATTAAAGCTTTTAGGTGAGAAATCAGAGCTGGAGATTGGAAATTGCCAGTTCCAAACTCGACATTCTCCTCATAGTCATGCTTTTCACTGGGATGAGGTGCTGGAGGGAAGCTGCCCTCCCTCAAGGATATAGGTTTTGAACTGTATGGACCGTGACCGATGGGAGTGGTCTCGCATGTGGACGGAGTGTGGACAAAGAGAAAAGGCTGCGCCTCGCCACGGTAGCTGAAGCGAGCGTCCTGTCTCGGATCTCCACGCAGCCCCAAGGAAATGCATTCTAATCGTCTGCCCGTCTCCCAGAGTCAGCGTCTGCTCCTCTCGGTCCCACTCCGCACCTGGAGTGTCAAGAAAACGCTCTCTTCATAATTGAACGCACTGGAACCTCTTTTCTTTTCTTGGCAGTGGGATTCTAAGGCAACTGCAAAAGTACTGAAACTACACGGTCCCTCAATGAATGGACTCTGCTGCTGGGTTCCTCTTTCGGAAAGTATTGAATCAGCGATTTTCCCAGTGCCCCAGGCAGTTCCTGTAGGATGCTGCTGACTGGTTGACTTCCTCCCAGGACCCCCTCCTCCTCTCGGTCTTCACGCTGAGCGCTGTTCACTGCCCTTCTTCCAGCCTCCTCCCAGCCATCTGGGAGCTGCACGGGCATTCCTCTCCCCCAGTCCCTGGCGTTCCGTACTGTAGGAGGGCACAGGCTTGCGAGCACCTTTTCATTTTTGCTCTTTTTCCCCTCTTGCCCAGTTCCGAGCCGATGATTATTTTCCCTCCAGAATTCATTTTACAGCTGCTGAGACATCTGTGCTCTCAGGTTGCCTGTTTGCCTTTATGTCTTTTGTCCCGTGTCCCGGTCTACCCAAGGGTGCGACGGCCACCCAGACACCATTTCTATGCCTTTAGTGTCCTGCCCGGGAGAGGCGTGATCACTCGTCTTCAGCAGACCTCAAGAAATTCTTTGGCCCTGGAGATCAGGGCCTGAAGAGTTACTACACTCCGCTGAAGTCATCATCCAGAAGAGTTAAAGATAGAAATTTGCCAAGAAAAGGATCACAGTGGTGATTTAAGAAGTAAACCTCAGACTTGTCTCCTTCCTTTTAAGGGAGTTGCTTTCAGCTTATTTTCTTAGTACCATTAGAATAGGCCATTCTAAGAGATGGAAACGACCACGGAGGAATCCGATTGGTACAGGACTGTGTTTCAGATGTGCCGTCTCAGGTCTTGGGAGCTCGCAGGGCGGTCAGCCTCTTCCTGCCCCACTCTCACCCGGCCCTGCCCCGGTCCAGTGCCACGCAGTCTGGTCCGAATCCTCTGTTTCCCTGTCAAGAGGCTCTGGTCAGTTGTGACAGAGCGTCATGAGTGTCCACGGAAGGTAGGAGCTGCATCTCACTGTCCTGCCAGGGAGTGGTTTTTTCCCAGGGCCGCCAGCGTTACTGTAGGTTACCAAGTGTGACTGCTCGTACCTTCCAGAACTTCTGGAAAAGCCGTAAGGAAATGGCTTTCAGAAACAAGTGCCCTGGAGAGGAAAGCCTGGACTTCATTAGACCAGAACTTGGAAACGGGCAGTCTGTGTCTTCTCTGACCAGGCAGTAGGGAGCCACTGCCTTTGGACGTTTAATTTATGACCCAGTTGAACCAATCCCGGTGCTGCGGCTGACAAGGATCTTTTCTGTTTGATCCACCTGGAGGATAGAGAGTGATTCTGTCCTCCTTATTTTCCTTCTGCACCTTCCCCCACCCCCCCCACCCCAGTTTCCTCCTGTCTGCGAAACACCTACTTTTTGTTTTTGCTTTTTTTTTCTTCAGGAAAACTGCATATTTCTTACAGAGTCATTGTTACTTTTGTTCTTACTGGAACTGGAGAGAACAGATTGCGCAGCAGCAGGCGTAGGAAAAAGAAAGATTCATCTTCCCTGTGGGTTGACAGAGCCCCTCCAGTGGAGGGCTGGGCTGCGTCCTGCCTGGGGAGCAGCTTCGGGCCTGCCCAGTTCCACATACCAAGGTCATTGACGTGTCGGAGGGAGCATGCGCCGGCAGCACAGTGTGGCAGAAAGAGCACTCAAGTGGGTGTGGAGAGGGCTGGACTCTCGTATTAATAATAGCTAATGTTTATTGAACATGCTAGTTGCGAGATTCTATTTTCAGCATTTTACATGGATTATTCTTTATTATCCTATTTTATAGATGGGGAAGCTGAGGCACAGAGTGGTGAAATAATTTCCACGAGGTCATACTATTGGGCAGTGCAAGCAGGATTCAAATCCTGCTCCCAGGCCTCGTGTCTCGCCCCTCCTGGTGCTGCACTTGGTCCTCGACAGGAGACGAACAGCTCCTGGCCCTGGGGAAGTCATCTCAAGTGTTTGGGCTCATCTTTGGTTGTGACCCGAGGGAGTCCATGTGGGGAACTTCCGGTGGAGTTTCCGCTTTTAATTCTCTCCATGAAGAAAACACAGCTATGTTGTTTATTCTTGTCCATGGGGTTTAAGTCTAAACTCAAATTAGATCTAATTTATTCAACAACTGATTATTTCATGGCTACTGTGTACAGAGCAGTGGGCTTGGCACCAAGGAAGACAGAAAGACGCTTTAAAAGTTAGAATCAATCTCTTTCCTTAGTTTTAGGTGGTTTATATTTTACTAGCTTCTTTTTTAGACTGAGTTCTTCAGGTAATTAAATAGGAATCTAACTGAGAAACCAGTTGTGTTTCAGAAGGCGAATTCTGAGACAGGTATTGGGTCTCAGACTGTGTCAGGTTTCTGACATTTTCTTTTAAAATATGAGTCTTGTCACTGGGAGAGTTTCTCTACGCCCATTCACTGCTGAGATTAGTCTTTATGGTGCTGATAAGCTCAAGAGATTCCTTAAAAATGGAATGTGACCGCTTCGGGAGTCACTTATGCAGGAGCAGTATCGTTATAACCTGAAATATCTATTAGTAATTTAGGCAAATTCAAAGAAAAAGGATTTGCTATGAAATAGCTAGATTTTTTAAAATCTGATTTCTGTTTCTGGCAAGCTAGATTTGATATCTAGCTTGCTCTGGAGTTAGGTTAAAGTGTGGAAACCTCTTGGCTGAGATAGAAAAAAAAAGAATTGATCTTGAACTAGAAAACCAGCTTAAGAAATTCCATTTCTAGTAATGTCTTTGAGACCAGAAGAATTGTGTTCCGATGGGTGCAGGCATCAGATTAATGTCTGTCTTTTTCAGTAGATTGTAAACATTTTTGTTTTTCTGTGAGGAAGATTGGCTCTGAGCTAACCTCTGTGCCCATCTTTCTCTGTTGTATGTGGGACCCCACCATAGCGTGGCTTGATGAGCGGTGTGTAGGTCCACGCCCGGGATCTGAACCTGTGAACGCCAGGCCGGCCCCTAGTAGATTGTAAACTTTTGAACTGTCTGTTTGGTATACTGCTATACTCCCAGTCAGGCCTTAAGTGGTTGACACATAATAGATGTTCTGTAAATATTTGCTGATGGACTCCTGATTGCTGACTCACTAAAACCCAGCCTTTCCCCTTTGCTAAGATCCAGTTGTTGAACCTGCTTCGAAACATCCCATCAGCCGCCTTGAGAGGGCGGGTTATTTAGCTTATGTCTTAGGTGGTGGGCTCCAGTATTTAACTCACTCTTTTCTTTATTAATTTCACAATTACAGTGCACCCAGTCTTTTTAAACCTGTGTATAATGACTCATTAATGAGTCATAAAATGAATTTAGTGAGTTATGACCAACATAAAAAAATAGAAGAGAAGAGAAAAGAATAGGAAATATCAGAATGCACTGTGCATAATGAGTACTTTTATTGTAGACACACATATTATGCTGGATTGCAATTTGAAAAATGTGTGTTTTGAGCATCCTGGCCCACCCTATCTTCAGAGGGTGAAAGCACCTCAGGTGTCCCTCTTGTGGCAGCTGCCAGCCTACCTTTCTATAAAAGTTTTGCAATTCAGTATATTTGCATTTTATGCTACCTCGGGTTCCCCAGAGTTTAAGGTCGTAACTGGCGCACGGCCTTCCTACAGCCATCCTGTGGTTTCTTAGTCAATGAGTGAATGCTGCGTATACACAAGCAGTGTGACCAAGGGGAAAGCTAGAAGTCTTTCCTGCGCTCTGACCTGCAGGATCATGCCGCCTGCACCCCCACAGCCTTGTGCTGCGAGGTGGACTGAGTTGGGTTGGAGAGAGGCCAGACACAGTGCCCACCATCACCAAGCGCTGGCCTGCTGCCGAGCAGTCTCTCCTCTCAGCCCTGTCCTCCCCACCAAAAGCAGTTCAGGCGAAGCTCCAGCTCGTGAAACTTGGGCTCTTTGAAGTGGTGAGCGAGTGCCCCTGAAACTGTCACCCTACATCTGGTGGCACTTCTCCTGCTGCCAGAGCTTCATATCGGGTTCATGTCCCTTTCCTCTGAAATCTGTAAACATAAATTCAGTTTTAAACTGGATTTTTTAACAGTTGGTCTCAGAAGCATCTTTGGGGGAGGGGTGGCAGTGCTGGTGCTGGTGGAGGGAGATATGAGCCCTTGAAAATCGGATACTTTTTGGAAAACTGCTGACACAGGCTAATCGGCAGAGAACTAAAGGACCCCACTGTTTCTACCTGCTGACAGGCTCAGCCTTGGGACAGGGCTGAAATTAGCTCTCACCACATGGCAGAGACATGCCTTCCTCATTTTTTTCCTTTCATACAAATGGGGGTGATTTTGTGGCTCTCAGATAGTACAGCTTTGAGTGTAGATAGCCAGTCAAAAACAGCTGCCCTCCCCGACTTGGAAAGCACACCAGTGCTGATCTTGATAACTGGAGAGTCAGGCGATAGGGAACCTCCCCCGATGAGGACTGGTTTTAAAACCCTGTCATAATCCGTGTTCTTTGGGAAGAGATAATAGACAAACCCATCCCAATACAAGGAAACGTATTGATCCAGAGATGAGTGACCACCTGTCCCGGCTTCCCAGACCCTGTAGCCTCGTGCTTCCTTGCGTTTCTGCTGCTGCATCCTTCCTGTGAATGAGCCGGCTTTGGAACGTGACAGTCTTGGGGAAATGAGCCTGTGCGTTTCAGTTCCGTTGTCCAATGCTGTTCTCTGTTAGAAAAGGAGGGTTCCCTACCCGTTTTGTCAGCGCACAGCCGGCGGGAGCTGTTGCAATCTCGCTGCCTTCCGATCAGCCCCACCCCAGCTGCAGGCTGAGTGGGGGCCCGTGAATCACGCTCTGGCCGCACGGCTGTGGTGAGTTTCAAAATAAAAGATCCCCGCCTGAGCACCCCATCGCACTTCCTAGGCCGCAGAACCAGCATTGTGAACTGGGCCACATCTCTATTCTAAATTTAGGCATCTTTTTTTTTTTTCCAGGCAAAGATTACTATGCAAACATTTAAGAGAAAAACTTTGCCCAAAGTAATTTTTTCCCTCGACTTCTATTTGGTTTCCTGCAATGTTTAGATGACTCATTCTCTTCCAAGAAATTTTAAAGAAAAGAGATGCGGGCTGGGTGATAGCACACAAAGACTGCTCTGTAAATTCTCCTTTCCTCCCCGCCTAGAAACCCCTTGCTCTTTGTATAGGAAACGGAAAGACTCTACGGTCTTCGTATTCATGTATTCGGCCTCGTCAGGTTGTTCCCAGGAATAAATGTTCCCTTGTCTTTGGGTGGGGCCCCTTGTCTTTGGGTGGGGCCCCCTTGTAGCTTCCCAGCTCCGACTCCCCCTCCACAGTGGCCAGCACGGAAGCCCTGCCTGGGCCGCTGGGCCGCGCTCGCCCCCAAAGGCGCATAGTGAAGGTTTGTCACATAGAGAACGGTGGCCTTTTATCATCTGTGAAAGGAGAGGCACTGGCTGTTTCCTGCCTCTCTCCCAGTTGCTGGGGCTTTCTCGCACACTTTAACTGGGCTAGCTACACGTGTGTTCCCAGGCCAGCCCTCGACCAGAGGGGGTGGTAAGTCGCAATCACTTCAGCAGCCTGTTCAAATAAACAGGGCTAATAGTTGAGTCGGTCCTTTTCCGTGTAATCGGTACACGAAAGGAAACACCTGCCTGGGCTTAATTGCTATTTTATTGGTCATGTTTTTTCTCCCCCCCTGGCCCCCCACCCCATCCTGGGGGTGAGGGCTAAGTTGTTTAAGTCACGGATAAGCAATAGGGTAGAGAAGGAACGAGAGCTTTCTTCTGTGCCCTCTGCTGTTTATACAGAGGCGGCACTAAGGGAGGATGGGAGGCTGGCAGGGGGAGCCGGCTGGAGGCTGGAGGGCAGGGCATTTGAAAGTCATGCTCATGGTCACTTCCTGGCACTGTTGCTGACGCTGGGGCTGGTTGGTGAGTCATTTCGCCTCACTTCACCTCCGTGGACCTCTGCTGCTTCGGTGGAGCTCAGCTTTCCTCACGATGGGAAGGAGAGGCTGGTGTGTGAGATCCTAGATGACAGGCATTCCCTCTGTGGCTTCTTCCGGTGGTTAAGGGCATTGATTGAGAGACCTTTGGGAATGGTAAATTTAAGACAGGCAAGATACCCCTGAAGCCATCCATTTTGAAGAGCGTCTCGGTCCCTGAGGAGAACCTGCTCATTATCTTCTGCTCTGTGGAGTGAAGCCAACCAACTATGTGCTGAAATGTGGGTGGGGTTTGAGTCTAATATGGGCTCAAAGAAGCCAGGCAAGAGATCATGAAGCATCATAGAATGGCAGAGGCTGGAAAAGACCTTAGGAACGTTTTAGCCAAAGACGTCCATTGTATGGAAAGGAAAACAGAGGCCCAGAAACATTAACCAGGTTGTCTGAAGTTGTCTCCTCAATGGTCGAACAGCTGAGAATAGGAGAATCTTGTGATTGCTCATCCAGGGCTCTTTCCACCCCCTTCCCCACTACCAGGTGTAAAAATTCATATCTACTCACAATAAAGGTCACACATATGGTATATTCCATAATGGATTCCTTAATAGAAAAATGGTAAAGCATAAAAGAAAGATGAAAGTGACCGATAAACGTGTAAAAACAAGTTCAGGCTCACTAGAATTAAAAGACTACAAATTACGATAGGATACTGTGTCAACCTATCAAGACAAAAAAAGTGAAATAGCATTCTTATATGCTCCTGGTGGTATTTTAAATTTGTACAGTTTGTCTCAAGGGCAATTTAATGGTGTAAATGAGTAGTAGTTAACTCAGCAATGTTAATTCTAGGAGAAAATATGAAAGGCGTGTGCATAGATTATGCACAAATTAATTTAATACAGCATGTTTTATCATAAAAATTTCTAAGCAAAGTAAATGTCCAAGGATAGGAGATACATCTATAGAATGTATTTTAATGTCATAGAAGAATAATACGTAGGGAAATGCTGACAACATAAGTAAGTTACGGTAAGTAACTTAAGTTACGCACGAATAACGCATGAGTAAGTTAACAGTGTGCATGATGCAATCCCAATTTCATAAGAATAATAGAAAGAGAAGATTAGAAAAATATATAACCAAGTCTAGAGTGGTGCTTTCCAATGGTAGGAATTAAGAGTTACTTTTTCTTGAGGGCTGGCCTGATGGCATTAGTGGATCAGGTCATGCACTCTGCTTTGGCAGCCCGGGGTCACAGGTTCGGATCTCAGGTGCAGACCTGTACCACTCATCAGCCATGCTGTGGTGGCGTCCCACCTACGAAATAGAGGAAGATTGGCACAAATGTTAGCTCAGGGCTGATCTTCCTCAAGCAAAAAGAGGAAGTTTAGTAACAGATGTTAGCTCAAGGCCAGTCTGGCTCACCAAAAAAAAAAAGAGTTCCTTTTTCTTTTTTGAGGTTTTCTTATTTATTACAATGAACATATATTGCTTTTGTAATCAGAAAAAATATTTTTAAAGTGATGCATCTTAAAAAAGCAAGACCTTAAATGATGATGTTTCTGACCTGCGACCTCTTCCTTTCTTTGCCTGGGACCTGAGCTGTGCCGGCGGCTGGTATTGTACCTTCTGTTAGAAGGGCTTTGGTGGTATCTGATGTTTAGTAGGAAAGAACTAAAAGGAGCTCGCAGAAGATAAAATGAGGGCGTCACCTCTCAGTGACCCATCCTTGCCAATCAGGTTTATCCCCTGCTCTCTTGAACTTGGCATAAAACACTCAGTATAGAAGGTGTGGCTCTTATTTCCTAACTGCTTCCTCATTCTTCTCTGTTTCAACTGTGCTCCGTGTAGTCAGATGCCAGCTGTGGGTGGCAGCAGCAAAGAACCTGAGAGCCACCACTGCTTAGGACTAACCAGCTAGAGACCTCTTAATGTATATCAGAATCAAGTAACATTAGCTAATCTCGCAGCCATTACTGAGGTGTCACTCCTTCCTTCTGGGAGGTTCCTATTTAGTTAGGTTCCTTGAAGTCCTTGGATGTTTATATCCTTCTTCCTATCTCATCCTATTTCACATCTTACTTCCCTCCACGATTCTCAGGAATGCTTGACTACAACTATCTGGGAAAGCTTGTTCCACCTAACAACAGTTGCTAGGTGGGATGTGGCTTTCTGGCTTGCCCTTTGGGGACCAATTGAAAAATCAAAGGCTGCAACCCATTTCCCCCCCGACATGATTGCCTTTACTAGGCTTTAGAAGGGGCACATTTCATTTTATTAAAACTCTCTGAGTAATCTGACCATAATTGGGTCTGAACAGAGTGGTTATCTGATTTGCTGGGTTAAATAATGGGCCTTAATTGAGTCTGCGTTATTTGTAGAGCCAGTGCTGCTCTTGCCCTTGGTGCCCCCCTCCTCCCTCCTTCTTTTTCCCAATTAACCTTCATTCCTCTTTCTTTGCAGAGTAAAGAAGTCGGCCAGCAGCTCCAAGATGATTTGATGAAGGTCCTGAATGAGCTCTACTCGGTAAGTCAGATGGGTTGCTGGGCTCTTTAACAAGCAGAGGGAAGCAGCATTTGGCAGCTTGTGGCCATAGTCACGTCAGCAACAGAACTGAGCTGAGGTTGAGGACAGTGCCTGGTCCCCACTGGGGTGACTCCACCCCTCTCTTTTTTCATACTCACATTTTCAAACCTGAATGAGCCAAAAAACACTTTCTCAAAGTAAGATCCCTCCTTAGTTGTGCAAGCTCCCTCTGGCTTTATATGGGGCGTAATCTCTAGAGACCAGCCAAGGCCTAGGTCACCAGGGCAGCTGACCTCCATTACTAGCAAACCAGGGACCCCGAACCTAATGGCAAGGAGCATAGCCTGCATTGCACCATTAATATGTGCTTGTTGGAAAGGATTTATTGTTCAAGGTTTTGCATCAGTTCTTGGATTGATCTACTGGTCTGAGCCCAGAGCAGGTGCTCCGGAGGGAAGCACAGAGTCCTTAATGCCCCTAATATCAGGGATCAGTTCAGGCAGAGAGAGCTTTGCATCAATTCTGTAGGGTTTTATAAAGGCCAGACCTCCATGAAGAGGCAGGCTTGGGGTTTGGAGAAGAAAGCGCGATCTGTTCTGAAGTCCCTGGGCTTCTGGCACGTGATGACTGTGGCTGATGCGTGTTCCTTCATGCGCTGGGAGGTGGTTGTTTTTCCCCCAGCCGCGTTTGGTTAATTATGATTAAAGCACACATGCACACCAAGGAAATTCCTGCTGCCACACAGGGACTATTTCTGTTGTCCAGCTAAAGCCTTTCAGGGCTCTGTTCTGCAGCTGGGCTGTGCCAGGCCTTTGTGTCATTCTCCAGGGTTGCCCCATCCTGTTTTGGAGGTGAAATTGAATTCCTCTGTTTACTTGCTTATTCACTGCACTTTTTCTTTCTTTCTTTTTTTAAATTCACAGGAAGACAGGCAGTGGTGACATGCACCGCAGGCATTTGGGATCACAGAATTCCATGTTCTTGATCCAAAGGCCGAGGTGTGGCCGTTTTGTCATGGCAACTGTTAAGCAAGTAAATAGGGTAAAGCAGTCATCAGACTTGTCTCCAGCGACGCTCAGTGTGTTTGGAATTTCTGCTCTATGACTCTTCTGCTCTGAAGCCAAGTAGATAGATAGTACCCTTTGGTTCAGCTCCCAAGTTTTCATTTCTTTCAAATGAAGTTAAGGCTTTTTAAAAATAGAAGCACGTTGCTGTGAACCATTTTCAGACTGGATGAGTTTCCTCAGCTCCCTTGTCTTTTTAATGCTTTACTTCTGCTCTTTATTTTTAGAGCATCTTCTAGTCACCAAGAAGAGCTATTATTACTCCTTTCTCCTGGCAAAGAATATACTAAGATAGAAAATGATACGTTTAGTTATTAAATGAATCCTTTTATTTATTGTATTTTATTTGGGCCTCTGCTATTTGCTGTTTCTTGGGAGAAGTAAGTTGGATAAACAGCAAGCCCCAAACCAACTCAAATCTAGTGTGCCACTTCTGCAGCAGGTCCCGAGGAGCAGAGGAAGAGCAGTGTCTAGGGATCTGTGAGCTTTCCTCAGAGTCCTAGATCTCTTAATATGCCATGAGTTAAAAAAGAAAGTAAGTGAACGTGTATGCTTTGTGTTGGAGTGAGGAAGAGGCCCTGGAGCTTGCTGCCCTCATGGGAGGAGGGCCGAGCCGGCACCTGTGCCTGCAGCCGTCAGGCATCCAGTGCTGGCCAGTGCCTTACTGGCCACGGCGAGGCCACAGTCAATGCAGAGCATAGAGCCTTCCCACCAGGGTGCAAGCTCAGAATTGGCTGGGTGTGATGTTGCCTACGACGCGAATTGGTACACACGTAATCTGTTCAAGGCCAAAATAAAAATTTGACGTTTTCCTCTAGTAGGCAATGGGAATTTTTTTTAAAAAAAGAGAGAACATTGGAAAGTTCCAAAGAAGGCAGAATAGTCTAGTGTGGTCATTCTCAAGCAGGTGATTTTTTCCCCCAATGGGACATTTAGAAATGTCTGCAGACATTTTTGGTTGTCACAGCTGGGGTGGGAGGTACTAGAGATCAGGAAGTGATGAACATCTTACAATGCAGAGGAGGCCCCACAACAGAGAATTATCTGGCCTAACATGTCAGAAGTACGAAGACTGAAAAACTCTTGTGTGGTGACTGGCGTCTCCTGAGTTAGACAACCCAGATCCTACCTGGTCCACCACTGTCTCTGTGATCTCGGGGACACTCCTGACCTCTGTAACTCAGGTCTCCACACACTCCGTGTACTGCTATCTCCAAACCCTGAGGGGTGGGGGGCTTGGGGGAGTCATACTTCCTGAAATATCAGACTACAGTCAGGGGTCAAATGAGTTTGCAGATTCGACAGACCATTAGAAAGTGTAGAGAGTAGAGTTATGAGTTGTTTCTTCTGGAGGGTGACATAAGTGCAGGACTGGTCTGAATAAGATACTGTGGCTTTAGGGTAACTGCCCCGGTTTGCCCAGGACTGAAGGGTTTCCTGGGACATGAGACTTTCAGTGCTGAACCTAGGAGAGCCCGGGGAAACCAGGATGATTGGCCTCCTACACGGGACAATGGTTTTATCAAGTAGAAACTTGGGAGTGGTGCATGCTGGCTTTGGGCAACTACTTGTTGTATCTACTCTCTCTCTGTCTCTCGGAGCAGTTAAGAAGAGAACAAGGGAGAGCTTCTTGTAAGGAGCCTCCCCCTTATTTTCTCTTCTGGAAGGTGGGGGTGGGGGGCCTCTTGTTTCAGTGAGCCAATAGGCAGTGACTTGTGGGCATGGGATAAAGGAAACTAAGGATACGAGGAACCCCCCATATTCAGCGATCTTCTTACCCGCAAATACTTCTTTTTGGGAGACTGATTACCCCAGGATTGGCAATTTAAGTACTTTTGAGCCTTGATGATCCAAGGGGCAGGGCCCAGGTGTTCCCAAATAGAGATGCCTTTGGGCAAGAGGCCCAGACTCTCCGTGCGTGGCAGCTGCCCCTCTGTGCCTTCCTCTTTGCTGCCCGAAGGGCCTTTGATTTCTCCGACTTGGATTCTGTGCCAGGGGCTCTTCCCGCAGCTGCTGTGCAGAGAGCAGTCCCAGGGAGCGTTCCCTCCACTTGCTTTTCCCCCATCATGAGCGATGGTTTGTAGGCCATAGCGTCAGCGGTTCTCGTTTTCTGACTGATATCCAGGAATTCCTTTGAAGTCAGACCACACTGCTTCACAAAGAACTCTGGAATCCTCTGCCTCAGTTGTACTTGGAGGCTTTATCTGGAAAAACCCAGCAGGCCCCCACAGGAAGGAGTGTATGTGGGGGCACTGAAGCCCCGTGGATCGGCTGAGTAGGAAGAGTCAAGGAAGCCCTGGAATTGAGAAAGACAGGTGTTGAGACACTGGGCTCTTGTCGCCCCAGAGGTTTTCTACTTCTCTTCTCCCCCTGAATATGTCCCCTTGATTTGGTGCAGCAGCTGTCCGCGTGCAGAGCTGCTTCCGACTGGTATGTAGCACCTGCCTCCTTGAAACAATGTCAGTTAAGTCCCCCAACTCTGCTTCCCCATTTGTCTCCAGCTCTAGGCACCAGGGCTACAAATGTGAGATGTCCCCAAACTCAAGGCATTTAGTGGTAATAAAAGAGACAGAAGAGTAAAGCAGCAAGTGAAATATGAGGTTGATAGCTCCTGTGCATGTGTGCACGTAGGAGCGGCAGGAGGTCAGGCTCCCTGGAGAGACATTTGAATTGGATTTTAATTGCCAAGAGCTCTTTTATTGCTCTCTAAATGTTCCTTTTTTGTTGCCTCCTGCTCTTGTTTCATGATGCAGTGTCTTTTCATTTCTCATTGATCTCTCTAGGGATGTTACAGATGGATTGTTTTTGAAGTTTTCTTCTCTTCAGTATACTTTCTGTTTCCTCTAAATTGCTTGTTTTGGTTTTGGTCTTTCACATTAGATGTTTTCCCTAAATGTCTGCTGATCTTTAGCTGCCTACTCACATTTTCAAGTGAAGCACAGAGAAGCTGATTGGAAGTTCTGTGTCCACCGTGGCCTTCGCTATAGGGTGATCTGTCTGGGCGCTGTGTCCTTGAGGAAGCCCTATATCCGTATTCCCAGGTCTTTTATCCTAGATGGTCAGATTCCCCAGAGAAGGCTCTTCTGAACTTTTGGCTCTGTCTGGGGGCCGAGTGGTGAAGAGGCCTGGGCCGTCTCAACATTCACTGTAGGGTTTCCGGCTGATCCGCCTGAGCCCGTCCGCGCTCGCGCTCGCTGAGAGCGGTCCTCCAGTCGTCCACCACGGTGGGGACGGACGGACTCTGGGAGTCTCACTGTTCTCGGGCTTTCAGTACTTTCTCTCGTTTTTAGCTCCGTCTTCATCCACCACCACCACTGTCTCTTCGGGCATCTGTGAGGGAAACCTGGCTGCTTCTTGGATCGCCCCGCTTTTGGTTGAGGATCCAGTCCGTCAGCTAATACTTCCTTCCGTGCTTCTCAGCTTCCGCTTTCATTGTTTTGTTTTCTTCAGTTTATACCTAAAAAATAATAATTATAATAAAAACTCTTTCTATTATTTTATTGTGGCTTGTGGAGGAAGCAGAGCTGAAGGCATGAATTCAGTGTCTCGTTTTTCGAAGTGGTGTGCATCCTCTTCACAGACCTGCCAGTTTACAGTTCCGGGTTTTCCCTTGTCGGCATTTGACTCGCTGTGTCTGCTTCTCTGGGTGCTAGCTTGGCTCTCCCGTTTCTGTTTCCTATTCCAAATTGCTTCGACATCACTTATTCAAGCTTCAGCCTCTGAATACCTCAGTGTGCCTTGAGCTGGAGGACACTGGTAGTGCTTCTCCTGTATTTCCGCAGAGAGAGATCCAGGGTCATTGCGTCACATTGATTGTAAACCCACCGCTGTGTACATGATACGCTTCCCAACTGTGGAGAAGAAAACACAAAAGAAGTGGTGCTTACCCTTGAGAATTTATAGTTTCTTAGATGAGGTAGTGTTTTACTCTTTTAAAGAGAGTTCTGTAGGTGAAAGGAACACTATAAATTATTGCTCTTTATCACTTCATCTGTTGTCTGTTGGCACTATTCTTTTGAGCTCCTTCTTGTCTCTCATGTCCGTTCATAGCGTTACCTCTTCATTACGCACCTTCTTGAAATAGAAAATCACTTTCTTAAAAATCATTCACTGGGGCTAGCCCGGTGGCGCAGCAGTTAAGTTTGCACGTTCCGCTTCTCGGTGGCCCGGGGTTCACCAGTTCGGATCCTGGGTGTGCACATGGCACCGCTTGGCAAGCCATGCTGTGGTAGGCGTCCCATGTATAAAATAGAGGAAGATGGGCACAGATGTTAGCTCAGGGCCAGTCTTCCTCAGCAAAAAGAGTAGGATTGGCAGTAGTTAGCTCAGGGCTAATCTTCCTCAAAAAAAAAAAAAAATCATTCACTTTTATAACTGTTTACTGGAGCTTTTGACTCCCTTGGTCACCTTCAGGTGAATGTCTACTTTCTTCAGCCAGGGTAGCAGATGCTTCTTTCTCCCTTAGTCAGTCTGGAAAGCTGGAGAACTGTTTAAATTACTTAGAAAGGTTTCTAACGCTGTTGGTTGTTAAATATCACTGTTCCTATGTAGGGAATACACAGAGGAGATCTTATACTTATGGAAAATGATGTCAGGTTCAGGATAACGTGAAACTGATTTAAAACATCCTGCACCCAAAAGGAGACATAATTGAAACTCTCATCTACTTTGGTTTTGTCATGTCCCAATATTCTTTATTCCTTCCTCCCCCTCCAGCTGGTCCTAAGGGCTGAGTATACCCACAGAGTCCTCTAACCCAGGATTTCTCAACCTCAGCACCATTGATGTTTGGGGCCGGATAATTCTCTGTAGTGGGTGCTGACCTGTGTGTAGGATGTTTAGCAGCATCCCTGGCTTCTACCCACCAGATGCCAGTAGCAAGCTCCAAGTTGTGACCATCAAAAATGTTTCCAGACATTGCCACATGTGCCCTGGGGGTCAAATTAACCCCCAGTTGAGACCACTGCTCTAAGTCCAGTCCATAAAGGAAAGGAGTTTCTCTTTTTGAGCCTCTCTTGACTGAAACTCACCTTTCCTCCCAACTAATCCCGCTCTGGGCCTGTGCAGAGGACAGACACTGGTGCTTGGTGGCTGAGAGTGTGGACCTTGGAGTCTGATAAACCTGGGTTTGAATCCTGATTCTGCCATTTACTAGCTGTATGACCTTGGGTGTGACGGTTAATCTCTTTGAGCCTCAGTTTCCTCATCTTTAAAAGTGGAAATAGCAACATGCCCGTATGGAGCTGCTGTGACGACTAAAGGAGGTGCTGTGTGAAGCCCCGACACAGCCTGCAGGAAGTGATCATTGTCGTCAGTCCCCCAGACACCCCCAGTGCCTGCACTCTCTAATCCTCCCTCTCAAAGAAATGCCGTGGCATCAAGATGCCAGCGCTCTTGAACTTCAGCTCGCTTGGTTTGTTACCAAGCATTTTTCATTCTCAGGTAGGAGCTGGAGGTGCCCTGGGTGGGAACAGAAAGCTCCAGCAGGGGAGAGCCGGCCCTTGTGGCTGGAAGTAGTGCGCTGGGGAGGACTGGAGACAGACGCAGCTTCCGGGCTTCCCGGCCTCCGCCTTGAGAGAAGGGGTTGAGTCCCAGACAGTTGCTTCGATGGGAGATTGGAGGATTGTATCCCTCGCCTTTTGTACTTCTCCCTCCCTGTGGCCACTCCAGTTTCACTTGCTGTGGATTGTCCTCCTCCTCAGGCTCTTCCCTGAATTGTTGTGCAGGTTCACAGTCTTCATAGTGTTGTTCTAGATCACAGGATTGCTACAAGGTGAAATCAGAAAATGCATGTGTGGCACTTGCCACAAAGCCAGGGTTCCACCACGTGCTCAGTGAATGGCATCTGCCCTTCTTTGCCGCTGCTGTTCCAGTCGCTGTGAGAGAGGGCGTCTGATGTGCACAGAGCAGACCAGGCGGGCCCCAGAGTGCCCGGCCAGTAGGAAGAGCTTTGGGAGCCTTTCCTCTTCCCATTTTGTATCTGGCAGGTGCACAGAGTGTAGGCACCCCTCAGGCTGTGCTGCCCTCTTCAGGGTTCCTAACCAGCCCAGGAAGGCTTTGCTCTTGGGATCTGAGCGGTGGTGGGGTATCCTGTCTTTGATATTGTGAAGTGACTGAGCAATAGAAATTACTTGGCCAATATAAAAGAATAATGATTACAAATGTTAATAAACAGAAGTAGATGATACATGATGGAAGACATGAAGTCATTTTAATAATAAGACATGTTGGCTCAGTTCAAATACTGCTTTCCTGTGCTTTGCAGGGGTCTTAAATAGAATGTTTGCTGAACCAAACGCTTAGGAATTTTCCCCTTAAGAGTATGAGGACATTGCTTCCTGGGGGAGAGGTCCAGCTGAGTCTGTTAGTCTGTAAAGCAGAGAATTGACCCCCTTGGCTTGACCACTGGGGGTGGGGGTGGGGTGTGTCTTGCAGGTCATGAAGACATATCACATGTACAATGCCGACAGCATCAGTGCTCAGAGCAAGCTAAAGGAGGCGGAGAAGCAGGAGGAGAAGCAAATTGGCAAATCGGTAAAGCAGGAGGACCGGCAGACCCCGCGCTCCCCCGACTCCACGTCCAACGTCCGCATTGAGGAGAAGCATGTCCGGAGGAGCTCAGTGAAGAAGATTGAGAAGATGAAGGAGAAGGTGCGTACTCTCGGCGCCGTCGGGTCGGGGAGCCGGGCTCCGGAAGTCAGGACTGATAGGAATTTTCCAGTAGGTGCCAGGAAGAGCAGAGCAAGGAATCTCTGGGTTCCTTTAGTGCCTAATGACCAAAAGTGAGTCCTTGCTATCTACTGCAGAAGAAATCCTGGGTATGGGAAGAACTTGGCCATGTGGGCTCCCGGTTTTTCACCTAGCAGATAAATCAGAAACCTAGCCACCTTTCTCGAGCCTGGAGGGGGACTGTAGACCTAGGGTTTGGCTTCAGATGTCAGGTGTTCAGGGCAGATGTCGTGACACCTCCTTTGTGGGGGTGGTGCCAGGACGGAGAATGGTATTTGCAGATAGAACTAAATTGGGACACGCATCCAAAGTAGGGAGCTCATTAACCTTTCCTGGATTGATCTACATTATGCCCTTGAATCTCATTAAACAGAATTAGAACCCAATTTAAGGCAGACGTGCATAGGGAGTAGCAGCACAATTGTGGTTCTTGAATGTACTGTACTTTCATCTTTTAGAGAACAATCTCCCTTTTAAAAAAAAAAAAGTAAAATTAACTTCTCTTCCCTTTTCAGCGCCAAGCCAAGTACACGGAGAATAAACTGAAGGCCATTAAAGCCCGGAATGAGTACTTACTGGCTTTGGAGGCAACCAACGCGTCTGTCTTCAAGTACTACATCCACGACCTGTCCGACCTTATTGATGTAAGTGCTTAAAGCCGGAGGCCCAAGAGCCCCTCTTGCCTGGTTTCTGAGATGTGGTTAGGCGTTCTCCGGTCGTGCTGCTCAGCATCTCGGGGCATTTTGAGAACAGTTATGAAGGTGGTAGCCATGATCGGTCAGGGCTCGCCAGGGCCCAGGGCCCAGGTGAAGCTGTGTACGCTCTATCTCATTCAGTCTTCACTGAAATCCTGAAGGAAAGAGGGCATTATTATCAATTTTACAGAGTAAAAATCAGAGAGTTTAGATGACTTGCCCAGAGTCAGGTAATAAGTGACAGGCAAAATTTGCATCCAGGTCTGGATACTAAAACCGTGCTCATAACTACTAGGTTCTTCTGGAAAGAAGAAATATTCCCAGGAAGTATTCGCTTCCATCAGCTACTTGCACACAGAAGGAGTGGCAAGAGCTCAAAGGTTAGAATGCGATGCCTCACCTTCACTAGTGCTTAACATTCGTCGGCATTGGCTCGTTTGACTGTCATAGCACCCTTTTGTATTGGTATTACCGACCCCAGTTTGTAGATGAGGAATCTATGGGTCAAGAGGGTACCTGCTTAAAGTCACAGTGCAAATTAGGGCCCTGGCCAGGAGGTATCCAGATGCCCCTGACGTCTGGCCTGTGCTTTTTGGTATGTGGTGCAAAGATGTTGAGAGAAGCAGGAGAGCAGGCCCATGTGTTTTGCATGGGGCAGGCACAAGGGCTGAGCTTTCTGTCCTTGGCCTTTCGTCAGCTTTGCCCTTGTTTCTCTGGCCGCTTCCCCTCAAACCTTCGAGTTGAGTCTTGCAATCCCCCTCACCTGCAGGCCCCAGTCTGACCCAGATCCTGAGCCGGTCCTGGCTGAAGCTGCATACATACACCCTTTCTCGCCTCTCCCTCCTGTCGTCAGTGAGGGGTCTGGAGCCAGCTGACTGAGCATCAGCACCCCAGTCTCCAGGGCTTCAGGTGTCTGCCGGCTCATCTCCTCTCTGAGCCCTGACATTTGCCTCTGGCTTCAGCGGGTGGCCAGACCTTGCATGCTTGCCTGCCTTGGTTTCTCCACGAACAAACCTGCCCCACTTCACAATGTCATGTGGGGTTCTGCTCTGAGATTCGTTGTTACATAACTGGGTAACATGGGGCTTCTCACTGAAATGTTTTGGAGTTCTGCTTGGTCTCCCCTCTCCCCCGCCTCTCTCTGGCAAATAAGGATTGGACTACATCATTGATGTGTAGATCTGACCTCACATCAGAGTTGCTTGGGGAACTTTTCAGAAATATGGCTTGCTGTCTCCCTTCAGCCGGGGATTTTTGATTCAGTAGGCTCCAGCCTCTTGATGCCCTCTGAGTCTCTGTCTCACTGGTAGGAGGAGCCCTGATCCGGTCCAGGCACCTCCCTGTCCTCTCTGCTTGTTGACGCCAACCTGAACATTGTCCTGCAGTGGAGGTCAGAGCCCTGAGCAGGATCTTTTCTCCTCAGACGAGCAGTTCCTCACTGCTGGGAGAGAGGCCAGTTTTCAGCATGGGGAGGGAGTCCATTCTTTCTTATGCTCCCTTACATTCAGTAAAAAATCAGACTGTGCAGGATGCTACACCTCTTTTTGTTTTTTTTTTAGGAAGATTAGGCCTGAGCTAACTACTGGCACCATTCCTCCTCTTTTTGCTGAGGAAGACTGGCCCTGAGCTAACATCTGTGCCCATCTTCCTCTATTTTATACGTGGGACGCCTGCCACAGCATGGCCTGATGAGCGGTGCCGTGTCCGCACCCGGGATCCGAAACGGCGAAGCCTGGGTTGCCGAAGCGGAACATGCGCACTTTAACTGCCCCGCCACCGGGCCGGCCCCAGCACACCTCTTTTGCTGGTTGGTCCTATTCTCTTTCTTTTGCCCCCAGGGCAGCTTGCCAGCTCCTTTCACTAAATGCTGACCTCAGGGGAAGAGAGAGACCACTGCTGTGTCAGTCACTGCCTTTACCATCCGTAGACCCTCCGCCAGATGTGAGAAGGTGTTTTAAAATCAGTCAAGAAGCAAGTTATTTTGCACCTTATTCTCATCATTTGAAAAAAAAGTTTGGGGCTGGCCCAGCAGAGTAGTAGTTAAGTTCACATGTGCTACTTCGGTGGCCCAGGGTTCACAGGTTTGGATCTCCAGCACAGACCTACACACCGCTCTTTAAGCCATGCTGTGGCAGCATCCCACATACAAGAGAGAGGAAGATTGGCACAAATGTTAGCTCAGCGACAGTCTTCCTCAAGCAAAAAGAGGAAGGTTGGCAACAGATGTTAGCTCAGGGCCAATCTTACTCAAAAAAAAAAAAGTATTTTAAGAGCCTGTGTTCACAGGCTGCCTTGTGAAGTGCCATGGAAAAGAAGTCTGCCAGCCTCCTTAGTACTCAGCCAGGGCGTGGCTCTAGGTTTCTGTGAGCAAGTCCACATTGGCAGCATTCTAAGCCACACAGATAGTAAAATTGCTCTTGTTTTATTTTGTTTTTTTGTTGTTTTTCTTCTTTTCGTTTTTCCTGAGGTGAAGACAGATTAATTACTCTTAAAAAAGAAAAAGGATGATAACATTATTCTGCTCTACAAATGTTGACTAAATATTTGTTTGGGATGAGACTTTGTGCTCAACATGAGGAGTGCAAAAGGAATCAAATAGTCATTGCCCTGTAGGTGTTTGTACACATGCAGACAGGTGACCTCTACGTCTCTGGCTAACTGCAGCCCAGAAGGTGAGCACACGTCTCCAACACAGTGTTTTTCAGACCATAGGTCATGATCCCTTAGTGGAGTCATGAAATCACTTTTATGGGCTTGATTTACTTTTTTTAAATGAATAGACTAGAATCGAACAGACTAGAACAGAATAGGAAAGAAAATAGCAGGGGGCATCACACTGTAGGGTTAAGCTTTATTTTGTGAAACTGTTGTTAAGTGTGTATACATTCTTGCACACTCATGGGTATGTGCATGTGCGTGTGCGTATGACTGTATAAGATATATTTCTCACTGTGAGTTGGAAGTCAAAAAAAGTGTGAGAGCCACTGCACTAGGAACAGAGGAAGGTCTTTTAGTCTCCTCCGTAAGCTCCTTGAGGCCAGGAGCAAAGTCTTCTCTTTGCCTTGATACATACGTACACACACGTATAGTGCTTAGTACATAGCTGAGCACATGGTATGTTCATTGAAGGAAGAAAGGAATAGAAGGAGGAGGAAGAGGATGATTTTTCAAGCCAAAATTTTTTTGCTTTTGTTGCCTTTTAATACTATTTTAATTGGGATGTAACTTACATACAGTGTCTGAACTTTTGTTAGTTTCAAGAGTTGTCGTAAATTCAGACACCCCTGTAACCCACATCTCTAGCAAGATATAGAAGATGTCCACCACCTCAGAAAGTTCCTTTTTTCTCTTCCTGGTCAATCCCCCGCCCAAGGCACCCACTGTGCCTTGATTTCTTTCACCATAGATTAGTTTTGCCTGTTGCAGAACTTCACAAAGGTGGGACTCATAGACAGTGTATACTTTTTGTACCTGGCTCCTTTTGCCCAGCATGATATTTTTGAGCTTCATCCATGTTATTGCACCTCTCAGTAGTTTCTTCCTTTTTCTTGCTGATCTGTGGAGTAAAAATGGCCAAAAGGACGCTTTGGGCAGTGAACCAACAGTTAGAGCAGAAGTGAGTGGGGAGCCTGGGTACCTTGGCATTCTGATCTTGACAGTATCCAGAACTTGCTTTAAGACATGGGACGAATCTTGTTCCAATCTATTGCCATCTGTGTTATGTACACTCTTCTGCCTCCTTCCTGGTGGTGTTGGAGCTTAACGTGTGCTCAAGGTATTGCAGATAAGTGAGAATAAGTTATTTTTGTTGATGCCAGTACATTGACTTGTACAAGGACTAGCCTTTGACTTCTTTTTATAAGACAGTATAAGATTTAAACTTGGACTGTGGGAATCCACATGAGGCATCTGACACACACACCAGGAAAACCTTGACTTCAGTCCAAAAAGACATTCTGAGCAGACTTGATAGAGTCTAAGAACCGTGGGCTCGTTGGAATGTGACTTTCCTCCCCTGTGCTCCCGTGGCTGTCTCCATCCAGGAGCAGATGGATGAATGAAGAACAGGGCGTTATCCTCACGCGTAGCTGGAGTGTGTGAGTGCTCTGTACGTGGGGAGAAAATCTGTGACAGTGTGTGTACCCAAGTCGGGCGGGGGAGCTCGGCTTTCTCAGGAGGAAATTACATATAAAGGGCAGTTATTTTTCTCTTCTGTGTGGACTTGAAGAGGGGGTTAGGAAACACCCACATATTTTTTTAGGCCTTCTCTAGAGTCTGTGGGGGGGGATATCAGCTAGTAAAGGGTTAATGAGCTGTCAACTCAAGTCCTCACACATCTGGATGGGCTATCATTAAATTCTTATAAAAATTTGATTTCCCCTGAGAGAGTTTTCATCAAACATTTATATAACCCAGAAATGGCCAGGGGAGCCCGGCGTGGTCACAGAACTCATCAGAAGCCATGGAAAGCATACTTTGTCCCCATTGTGAGCAAAATGATGTTGTGCCTCTACTCACTGGGATTCTCCTGGGAACACAGATGGAATATTCAAATCTCGTTTACCTACCTTGCCAGAAATTGCTTCTTTGCTAAAGCTGCAGTTTCCAGCTGTTGGCCCTGCAGATCTGTGTCTAGCTAAGGCTCTAGAAAACCAATTCTCAGTCTCCGTGGTTGATGGAGGCGGGAAGGAGCCAGAGGGCACGTTGTGAGTCAGACCTCCCTCACTGGCACAGAGAAGCTATAGAAGAGCCCTGTCACAGAGGTAGTGAGCCAGCCCGAGAGAGCTCCCCGCCTGTCAGAGCTGTACAGAGTAAGCACAGCAAAAGGCTTCAGGGGCCACATCTACCCACTTGACTTAGATCAGTGTTCAGCCCAAGTGGATTATTTCCTGACAGGCTACAATCTGTACTTCTGGCAGCAATTAATCAACTGATGTTTATTAAATGCCTGCTGTGAGCAAGGCCTAATGGTGAGGGACACAAAGAAGGAATGACACTGGCCCTGCCCGCCTTGAAGTTTGCCTTCTCGTTGGGGTGATATGAAATGGCGAGTCACAGAATAGAGAGTGTTCTGTGTCACATGGGGGCTGCAGATGAGTGTTGTTCTGAGTGGGCGTCAAGATCAATATATGCCAGGGGTGCAGGACTGGCTGGCTTCCCTGAGGCCGGGGATTTGGTTTGAATCTTGAAGATTGGGTCCAATTCTAACAAGTGAGAGGAGTGGGAGACGTTTCAAGCAGAGAGAATGCTGGCAGCTGGAGGGCAGAGGTCAATGGATTTGGGAATATTGATGATTGGGGTTTGGTAAGTGTCTGAGTGGGGCCAGATATATGTACATTTGTTGCCTGTTATCAGCCTCACAACAACCTCTGAGGCTGATGTTGTCTCCATCTGAGGCTCAGAGAGGTTAGGTAGCTTGCTCACAGTCACACAGCTGATTTGAGGCTACATTTTTCCAGTACTCGACCCTAAACAGACAGTATGTCATTGGATTAGAGCAGAAGAGTCTAAAGAAGATAGAGGGAGAGGATGTTAGGCAGTCAGACTGAAGACAGATTCCAGTTTGTTCTGGCTGTTAACCTTGCTTAACGTCACTAAGCCTCAGCTTTCTAGCCTGGAAAATTAAGATGATACCAACCTCATTGGGGTTGTTATGAGGATTAAAATGTAGATGTACGTAAAGCACTTAGCATGCTGCCTGGCGTATAGTAAGCACACTTAGTAAATAGGGGCGTTTTTAAATTTCCAAACTGAGGACTTGCCTTTAGAAAAAAATGAGAGCTATTACAGTTTCTTCAGCAGGGGAGTGGCGTAATAAAAGCCTTATTTAGGACAGTAAGGTAGACAGCACTGGTGTGAGATGGTAAGGATGGGAATTAGAGTAGAGGCAGTGAGAATGGAGAGGAATGGGGAGGTACCAAAAATATGTCAAGGTTCTGAGGAGCGCCCTGCCTCCCCCTCATTCTCTCCTGCACTGAAATCACACACGCACGCCCCTGCTCAGCCCTGTGGGCGGTGTGACTTCTGTTCATTAGATTTACAGGCATAGGGTTCATCATCAGGGTCTACACGGAGCTAGTCAGGAAAGTTTACAGGTTCAAGGACAGCCTGGGTAGACCAGTATCTCCCGGGGAGGGGGCCCTGCACGTGCAGCCTCCCAATCAGCTGCTTTTGTCTAGCTTCCATTTGCTCTTCACTCCCAACTGAATTTAATGTCTCTCCATCCTCCGCCTGGAGTTAGGCTGTAACTGCTGTGCTTCCGCTGCAGCCAGGCACCTGCCAGAGCCTGTTGGCGCTGGACCCAGAGCCCCACCCGGCAGGCACTCTGTCGCTGAGCTTCTCGTCAGATGCTGGGAGGAGCAGGCTCGTCACGTGCTTTTGCTTCCCCAGTAGCGGCCGCTTCCAGTGTGCTCGTGATGAGGGAGAAAGCTGGGGGAAGAGTTAATTTGATGCCTGCTTATGGAATGAAATGGCACTGAGACAGGCGGTCTTACTCTCTCCATGGATTCTTCTCTGGCGTTTCTTCTCAGGTGCTGGATCTCAAAGCTGCTTAAGCAGTAGAGAGGAGAGTGGATGGCCGAGGAATTTGGATCTTTGCTTCCTTTGGGAGGGCTGGGGAGTATTGTCATAGAGTTAGGGAATGCCATGGCTAAGGAGAGCCGTAGGAATTACATTTAGTTCGAGTATTTTAGACGTTTTCTCTAGCAGAAGAATTCTTTCTTCAAACCAGACCTTACATAGAATCCCAATATATTAAATAGAAAACAGAGCAGAGCTGGTTTGGTTGAAGCAGGGCTAGGAGGCTCCAAGTCCTACTAGTTGGGCTGCTCTTTTACCCCCTTCCCGAGAGCAGCCTGAGCGGCGGCACGGAGCCTCAGCGTTCTGGTCTGCAGCTTGAAAACCGCTGACCTGGCCAAACGTGTTCATTTCAGAGTCGAGGAAACAGGTTCGAGGATGGGGAGCGGCTTTCCCGAGGTCGCTTGACTTCCCATGCCGGTGCTTTTTTTGTACTATTGCCTCTTTCACACCACTTTTTTTCCATCTTGCTTTAGAAAATCTGAATCCTTTACATGATCTGAATTTTTTCAGTAAGACTTACATTTAGAAATTTTGAGTCTTACGAGTGCAGTGTCTCCAGGGCCGGAACTTTAGTGCAGTAACCCTCCTCTGCAGCTGAGGCCTGGCCTAGAGTGTGGGGAGCTGGTGGGCGTATGACCGCCAGTCAGCCCCTATTCTCTTCTTCTCCCACCTAGAGTTCTGAGTTTGTGTAAATTAACTGCTCTTGTAGCACTTCTGATTTCTGGTCCCTGAATGCTGAAATGGTCTGGATGGGTTGGTATGTAGTGACTTAACCGCAGTAACCCCCAGGGAATGGCAGGCTGTATTTTTATTATTGAATTTTGTTACAATGGTGTCCCCAGAGAAACCTCAAAATAGAAGAGGATTCCCTTTAACTCTCAGCTCTTCTTGTAGTTACCGAATGGCATTACACAGCGCACAATGAAATCATTTCATTTTGTCCTAATGAGTCCTCTTCCTTCTAAGGAGTCTTCTTCCTTCCTTCCTTCCTAATGAGTCTCCTTCCTTCTTCCTTCTAACCACCTCATGGTCTTCTAGGGTGTGTTTAACCATTGAACTGAGAATCAAGAACTGAGAAACCTCACCCAGATCTTGGAAGTCAGAGTGTCAGCCTTCTTCTCGCTGCACAGCCAGTCTCATTGACTTGGTCAAATCTCCCTGGGGCCGCCCTCCCCTTTTCCCAAGCCTCGGGGCTGTCCATGGCTTGCTCACATGCCCTCTCGTTCCCACAGCAGTGTTGTGACTTGGGCTACCACGCTAGCTTGAACCGGGCGCTACGCACCTTCCTCTCTGCTGAGTTGAATCTGGAGCAGTCCAAACATGAGGGTCTGGACGCCATCGAGAATGCTGTAGAAAACCTGGATGCCACCAGTGACAAGCAGCGCCTCATGGAGATGTACAACAGTGTCTTCTGCCCACCTATGAAGTTTGAGTTCCAGCCCCACATGGGGGACATGGTGAGGCCCTCTTCCCATTCCCACGCTCTCCAAGGGGGTTGAGCTCACTTGGAGATTCACTGCACTGAGGCCGCGTGATTGTGGGAAGAGCGAGGCCTGGGGCTGGCTTCCTGTCAGGTGGGTGAAGTGCATTCCACTCATTCAGCAAACAGCTACTGAGTCCTGCTGTCTGCTAGGCTTGACCGCAGACTTTGGAGATTAGAGCCCTCAGGGAGCTTACGGTACAGTGAGTGGAGAGAAAGTTAGAAGCATGCATAGGGGCTCCCAAAGGGACCGGCAGGACCAAAGGAGGTGAAAAACAGCAAGTGTGTTCTAAAAACTGCTAACCAGTCAGTATGGTGAAAGGGAAAGTGGCAGTGGGAGTTGGGGGGGCCCTCCCAGTGGTAAGGCTAGAAGAAATGAAAGCTGAGATGGGGCCAGACACTAAGGGCTTTTGACGGGGGGGAGGGCCAAGCAGGTAACGATGTGATCTTCTGTCGTTTGGCAGAGTTCTGAAGGATCCTATTGTCTTGGGTTTAGAAGATTAAATGAGAGGTGCAATTTTGCTTGGGTATTCAACAGAAAGGAATGGGTACCTACAGAAAGGACAGGAGCTAAGGTGTCATCCTGAGGGCTGATGCTCGTTGCCCAGGAGGGGAACATAAGCAGGGGGCCCTTGTTTGGACTTTTCGCCTTCAGTGACTGAAACCAGAAGGACCTAAATAAACTAAAGTGAGAGGAACAAGAGGCTCCTTGGTTTTCATTACTCTGAATCTTGTGGTTCCACTTCCGGTGGCTGTGCATACAAATCAGCGTCAGCCTTATTCCTATGGGTAGGAGCCGCCATGTAACCTCATGGTTAAATCCGAAGGAGGATGTATAGGCTTAGGTAACAGAGGAGCTCAGGATGGATCCTCAGGCATGGTTGGATTTAGGAATTTTATCAAGGATTTAGGGAATTTTATCAAGACTCAGTTCTCTCTCTGCTCAAGATGCTGTGTGTTGGCTCCATTCTCAGATAGGCTCTTATCCCGTTGGGGCAAAGTGACTGTATTTCCAGCCTTATCTCCTTGTAGGTTGAAATCCAACAGAAAGATATTTGCTTTCCCTCCTAGAAGCCCCCACAAAATTCTCACTGTGTCTCCTTGGTCTGATTGGGTGACGTGCTTATCCCTGAGCCAGTCCCTGTGGCTGGGGATCTGCAGTTGGCTAATGGGCTTATGCCGAGGTCACATGCTCCATCCCTGAGTTGAAGAGAGCCCATCCAAAGCACAGTGGCCTGACTTCGGAGTAGGAGGTTCCCCCAGAGGGCAGTCAGACCAAAGTCACCAGAAGAAGGAGGGGCAGATGCTGGGTGACCAAAGAACAACAATGTCCTCTCACCAGGAATGGTACTTCCATTAGGGTTAGTGTCCAAACTCTCTTTGGAAAGCATTGCTCCAGAATGACAACTGTTGCAGTGTACCAGAGGATTCACTGTCATCAATAGGCCACTATGGAGAGTGGGACATTTTTATCCTAAAGACAAAAATGTGAAGTTGATTTCTTTTCTCTCCTTCTTGGGGAAAACCAAACCATTTACAATTTGTTTCCATTGCTGTGGCTTAGGAAATGTCAGTGTCTGAACAGATGGGGAAGTGAGATGGCAGCATGTGCAATTAGAGTAGGGGGAAGGGGTGTCACCAAGCCCCAGGAAGTCCCATTCCTCACCTGCCCTGGCTTCTGGCGCAACTTGCCTTCCAAGCCCCTTCTCCAGCTGTCACTGAGATTCCTTCCCAAGAATCATTGGAACTTGGGGACCAGCTGAGTGGAGCGATACATTTTCTGGTGTTGACTGAGTTGCCTTCTGAGCCAAACAGCTTGTCTCTATAAAGGGGGAATCCAAATGCTGGGTGCTCAGGCCCCCTCCTCTCTCTGTCAGAGCCTCATTTCCATCCTCCAGAACACAGCTGGAATGCATTACCTTGCACCCCGGTAGAGAACCACTGCCAAAGCATGCATCAGCAGCTCTGCTGCTTCTTAAGGCAACAGTAAGGGAGGTGGTTTTCCCACAATTCTTACCTGCTAGGTGTGGGTTACTTTAAAAATCAATAGTTCACTCTTTTACTGAGGCCTTTCCTTTGTGCAGTATAGCTGATCAGCGGCTGATCCAGGTAGGGACCAGGGCCAGTCCTAGATCTTGCAAAGGTTCCACATTCCAGCCTAGCTGACATATGAGTGGAAAATGAAAAGAGGTGAGAGGCCGAGTCCTTCTTGGTCCGTGCAGCTAGTCTATCCCCATCAGTATGGGTTGTCTGTAGACTGTAGAGGCAACAAGAGGGAGCTGCCTGGAAGTCCTTGAACTAGGGCCAAAGTACGGGTGGCATTTTGACCAGAAGCCTTGAAATTGGCCAAGGCTCCACACTGACTGGTGTTCCAGGGTGCTCTGCACATGAATTGATGCCAAGCACTCTCACATGTACTAGGAGGAGGCGCTTGGCTCTACTCTTGGTGCCCCCAGAGGCTTGTGGGGCTCTGGATGCCTGACCGGTGACATCAGACAGCCTGAGAGTTTCACTCTTGGCGCTAACCCGTCCTGGCCACCGAGCTTTCTCCATTGTGTCTGCTTATCCAAGAGCCAGAGTGAAGTCAGCTCTCCAGATCTGAGAGCTGGCTCAGGCCAGCCTCTCAGCCGGGGGAGGAGGTCAAGTCATTTGGGAACTTAAAAGCCAGTGGAGGAAAAGGTCAAGTTCCAGCCCCTCCATTTGAAGAGAGGTTTTGTCTTTTCAAGAAAGAGAGTGATCTGGGCATGTGGATGTGCCCATTCATTGCTGGGGAAGAAGGGGGCCAGTTCTCTCCAGATGTCTCTCTACAGACAAGAGGCTATGGGACACATGGTGGCAAGGTGACAGGAGCTGCCTCCACGCGAGTACTGCTTCCAATCTGCCAGCCTTCTGTTCTTCGTCTGTCGTCCTTGGAATTGTGGGTGACCTCATGCCCAGGCTATAGCCATGCCCTCATCAGGAGACAGCGGCCCAGCCATCCCTTCACACAGGGAAAAGCTTGCTGACAGTGATCCTTGGGGGAAGCGCAGCCTTCTTCCCCAGACAGATCTGGTGGACACCTGGAGTAAAATGATGGCTCCTTGAAAATGCCAAGTTCCACCAGATTCCATGCCCTCTAGGGCTTCCTGGCATAGCCTGTGGACTTGTTCCTGGCTTCACACTTTCTCTGATTGAGTCAGAGCTCTCAGGCACGGCCCAGATTTATAAGCACATGCTTGCTGCCGACAGTGGCAGGTTAGCCTCCTGACCCACTTCTCTCCTGCTTTTGCTCTGGTGTGTGAAGGGAGATGAAGGAGGGGTCAGAGAGGCGGCCACTTGGACCTCCAGCAGGAAATCCTCACTGTGCCAAAGCATTGTGTGTCTGGAGCTGGGGCTGCCCAAGGCACTCTTCTCTGGCCTAACTCCCACTTCCATGGAGCCACAGACCCTGTGTAGACCTGCCCCTGCCAAGCACTAGCCTACAGGTGGGCTCCAAAAAGAGAGACCTGGTCTTTCCAAACAGGTCCCACTTCTCATTCCCTCCTTGTGCTGTTTGGTCCTGGAGGAGGTCCACACACTTTGGCTTTGGACTTTGTTTTAACAAAGAAACTGAGCCTTACAGCTTGAATATGTATAGCTTTATTAGCGGTAACGGGACTCTGGAACCACCGAAAGAACTGTGTCCTCTTCCTGACCTTGTATTGCTTTTGGCAGGCTTCCCAGCTCTGTGCCCAGCAGCCTGTCCAGAGTGAGCTGGTCCAGAGATGCCAACAACTGCAGTCTCGCTTATCCACCCTGAAGATTGAGAATGAAGAGGTGAGTTTCCTGCTTAGGAGGCTCAGAGCCATCCTCTGAGTTTCCCCAGCAAACCTCTTGCTGCTGCCCATCTGGGAGCAGGTGGAAGGAGCATGCAGAGAATGTCCGGGCTGCTGCAGACATTTCCTAGCCAAATGTAGGCTTGGATTTTCCCCCTCTGCTACATCCTGCCCTTGAACTCCAGGAAGTGACTCTTGCATTGCCAAAGGTTGAGCTCTATTTTGAGCTTTTGCAAAATACTTTTTTTTCCCCTTCTACTACACATTTAATCAAAATGGCACTTGGCAGCTGTGTGAACAATATTGTGTCTCTGAAACCACCCCCTCATGCTTGGCTTTTTCCAGCATTTTCAAACAAACAGAGGCCTTTGACTTTGACACTTCAAACATCTCCGTCCTCTTAGAAAAGAGTGGCTTTCTTCTGGGCTTTCAACAAGCAACTCAAAAGGGCAGTATGATTGATTATTCAGCTCCTTTCTTTTGAGCCCGCATGATTTCAAGTTACCTGGCATCTCAGTAAGTTTTGCTGAGATCCAGAAGGACTAGGGGTGGCTCACTTAGTTTGCAAATGGGGAAACAAGCTCATCGATTCTTTGAAGGTCACAAAACAGAACCTGGGGCTTTGCAGGACTAGCCCATCTTACATTTTAACGAGCTCTTTATATGATGGCGATGGTTTGGATTTGTTTCGTTCTCTCTCCCTTAGGACTTCCATTAGAGCCAAGAGCTGATATTAAATTTAAAAAGTAAACATTAAATAAAAGAGCTGGGTCAAATATGTAGCATGAAGCAGGTGGTGGCTTTTATGTCCTCACGGGAGAGAGGAGCACCCTGTAACAGAGTCCATGTGATGTTTATCAGTCACTTAGCATCGTCTGATGGGAAGCAGAGCTGCATCCTGTGACAGCACCCTCCCTCTTTCCTCAGCCTACTCCTCTCCCACTTCTCCCAGCTTCTGCATCTCCTGCGGTATTGCAGCCTGCTCCTCATGCATTATGTTGACCCTTGTCGTGGCAGGTAAAGAAGACAATGGAGGCCACTCTGCAAACCATCCAGGACATTGTGACTGTCGAGGATTTTGACGTGTCTGACTGCTTCCAGTACAGCAACTCCATGGAGTCCGTCAAGTCCACGGTCTCAGAAACCTTCATGAGCAAGCCCAGCATCGCCAAGAGGAGAGCCAACCAGCAAGAGACAGAGCAGTTCTATTTCACGGTGAGGGAGCTCAGTGGCCTTTAAAGATCATCTTTCGGCACTGCAGCACACGGGGGAGATTTGGAACCCAGAGTCCTTTGTCAATTGTCTGAAGGACAGTCTTTGAATATCCTGGATTTGGATCTGGGCGTATTCAGAGACCATACCTACACTTAAAGGCACAAACATTTACAAATCATATCTGTCTGACAGGGACCTCCAAGAGAAAGAATGCTCCCAAGCACACGACCAAGAAGATTTTCTTTTTTAAGAATTTTTTAAGCAGCTAGTAGGCTTCTGTTTGAAGGTTTCCTTCTCAGCCGTAGGGGATCATGAAAGGGGGACTTCATCTCTTGGTTCTTGGGAACTACATCCAAATATTCTGGCTAACACATATCTTGTTTTTAAAGTCTGTAGTCTCTTCTGGTTGACGTGATGACGTTATTTTATAATTTTTGTTGATGGGACATTATTTTTTCGTGATTACTGCTAAAATTCAAAGCGGCAGGTAATGTGCAGCATTGTTGGTTTGCAGAAAATTCTAGAATGTTGTATTTTGTCACTCACGTATCTCCCAGTCTTCTTTTAGACAGATGGACCCATTTTTTTTTAAGTAGTGTTAACAGTCCTTTGGAGGGTTGCTGGCTGGTCTTTGGTGCTGCTTTTTGATAATTAAGTTATTTTGAGCTTGCCAAGTAGGATTTATTGCCTGAACTAAAATTTATTTCCTAATCTTCTGATGACCAAGAAAGGAGAAATTAAGTTTGCAGATGTGAGATGAAATATAGCCAGTGAATATTCATACTGATTCTGAATGAGAGGAATTAACTTGTTTTTCAGTCAAGAAATACAGTCGGCATGCAGTAAATTGAATTTTTCCTCCAACTAGAACAATTTGTTTAATTCTTCTTTGAACACTGCCCTTTCTCTGTTGAGAATACTAGTGATTTGTTATCTTTAAAAAAAAAAATCTGGTTTTTTACTTAGTTAAGCTCAGAATTCAGATTATTTTTTATCCTGAAGAAGACTGTTGAGAGGGAGAGATTTAACAGTATTATTCTTTTAAAATAACGTTTTTTCTTGTTATACAAAACAAAACACGCTTATTATGTAAAATTTTGAAGCAAAGAGAAGAAAATAAAAATCATCCATAATCCCACTACCTAGAGATAATAGTGTTAGGATATATTCCCTTCCAGTCTTTTTTCTATGCATTAACAAACACATATCTGAACATATAATCTGCTTTCATTTAACAAATGATTAATATTTTTCTAAGTAATTTAATTATAGCAATCTTCAAATTTATTTATGAGTAAAATACGAAAATCTGTACAGAGAAATAATGGAATGACATTTTGGCTCCTTCATTAATTTTTGTAAAATATTTAGCACACCTCCTTGTTTGTACTCAGTAAATGCCGAAAGTTTATCACATCATCATTATTAATTTATTTATTGACGTTAAATTACTCATTGGTTGTTTATTGAGGACCCACTGTGTGCCCGACACTGTGCTTACACTGGGAATGCTGAGAGTGCCCAGTGAAGAGGGGAGCGATGGGACCCGGCATGTGAAGGGGGAACTTTTCACTTTTACTTTGTGTATTTCTAAACTGTTATGACAGATTGATTTTTGTAATCAAAAAATATATATAAAATTTTTTAAATGCATACATGCACTTGTACGTGAATGGCAACCAGGATGAATGGAGTTGGGGACCCATCACACACAAAGTGATTTTTGTGTGTGATTTTGAAGGATGAGTGAGCCAGGCAGTGAATCGAGAGGAGAGGGCACTCCTTGAGGAAAGAGCAGCGTGTGCTAAGGCTTAAAGGCGTGCAGAAACCTGCGGAGGATGCTGGGAGAACTTGCCTGTGGTGAGGGCTGTGCGCCACCCCAAGCTGCATTATCTCAGGAGCTTATTGAGCACTCCAGAGGCTTTTAATAATAGGATTGTTTGGCTGGTCTGTCTGGACTGCTTAGATATCGCACTACTTAAGTGACCCAATCTCATTACATTGCAGAAGATTTCCATTTGTTTGATTAACTAAGAAGTTTTCGGGGCCAGCCCGGTGGTATAGTGGTTAAGTTTGTACACTCCGCTCCCATGGCCCAGGGTTCACAGGTTCGGATCCCAGGCGTGGACCTAGCACCACTCATCAAGCCACACTGTGGCAGTATACCACATAAGATAGAGGAAGATTGGAACAGATGTTAGTTCAGCGACAATCTTCCTCACAAAAAATAATTTTTAATAATTTTAAAAAAGAAATTTTGGAAATAAAAATCTGTATCTAAGACTGTCAGATTGTTTTTTGGCTTTAAATGAAGCTATAACATTCGTATTCAAAGTTGACCTTTAGTAAGAGCAGAGATGACCATATTCAAGCTGGTGACCTCTCAGATCCTGCCCACCCATTCGCCTCTGTCTGAATGCATTGATGTCCTCTAACCCATTTCCTGTCTTTTGTGGCCATAGTGCTACTTATCGAAATTGTGTGCAGATTTCCTTGGCTAAGAGGGAAGTTTTTTGTCTGGGCTTGTCTAGTAACACGTTTACAGGAGAGTTCATCATTTTTGTGACTGGTGCTTGGAATGTGTCAGATAATTCATTTCATGATAAAAGGGCTTTTTTTTGGTGAAACGGACATTCAGGGACAGGGGTGTGCGTGTTAAACAGGATGGCTGCATGTGCTTGCCAACCATACAAACCAGCACAACTGCGGGCGTGCTTTTCAGTCTGTCGCCTCCACAAATGTTGCCCGTGTGTTTCCCTGTGCCCTTCAAAAACGTCAGAAGGGTGCATCCTAGAAGCTCCTCCCTTCTTCTGGAAAGTGGGGAAGAGGGCCCTTGCTGTGGCTTTGACTGGTAGGTGGGTGCCTGGGCTCCCAGAGGGCTGCTGGGAAAGCTTTCCCGACTGCTCTCTGCTTGTCTGACCGATCTACCCAGACGACATCAGTTGGAAATTTGAAGCATGACCTATAAAGGTCAGTCATTTGTGGGAGTCCTAGGAAAATAATCATGGAATTTTAAAACTTGACGTGACTTTTAAAAATCATCTAAACAAAACCTTCTCATTTGAAAGTTTAAAAAATCTCAAATTTAGAGAGGATGAGTAGGTCCCAGGGAGCCCAGCAGGAGCTGAAAGTAGAACTCTGGGCTCCTGGTGTCGGGCCGCAGGCTTCTCTCTGCACCTGCAGAAGCCCAAGGGAAGGAAGGCCCCTCCTCTCCTCTGCCCTGAGTGAGGACCCACCTCCCCATCTGATCTCCTTGGCTTTGTGTACTCATCTTCTGTAACACTCAATCAGCAGTCTACTTTTTTCCCCATTGCCTTTTTTCACTGTGATTGTTAAAAAATAGACTTATTTAAAGGTGCAAAAATTTCAAAAGAGCATACAGAAAAATGCCAAGCTTCTACCCATCCCTGACCCCCGCCTCGTCTCCTCTCTGCCAGTGATTGGAACCAGTTTCTTCTCTGACCTTCCAGAGATCTATGCAGTAGATCTATTACACAGTAGAATTACGTTAGAAATGCAATGAAATAAAATTAATAGAAGTATACCACTCATACTGCCCTTTGCTTTTTTCACTTAATTTACTTTGGATATTATTTTCATATTAGTCCTGAAATTTCTGTCTCCTGTTTTAATGGCACAGAAGTTCATTGCATGGTTGGATGTACCATCATTTATCTGACGAATTCACTGTTCATGGGCAGAAATGGTCACTGTTTAGACAAGGATGGTCAAAGCTTTATAAGGCTGGCACTTCTCCTAAGTATTTCCTTGTACAGGGATGGAATGGGGAAGGAGTTAAGGATTATGGCTGATAAACAAAGCTAGACTGCCTGAAGTCCCGGGAGCAGAAGTGGGTAGGGTAATAGGAGAGGAGATGGTACCTTGGCCAGTGGGCAGTTCTCTCAAACTCTAGACTTGGAACTGTGGTCCACGCCCTATTTTAGCTTGTTATTCTCCTGCATGCACTCAGCAAACATGTGCTAAGCAGGTACAAATGAGTGAATGCCCTGCCCTGTCAGTTGAAGTGGGGAAAGAGACTCCTGTTTAAAGGGTTGCACTATTATATATTCTGTCTGACAGCTGTTTCCTGCTTTAAAAATTGATGGGGAGGAGGGAAATGTCAGTGTGCCTGGCTGGTGGGGAAGCAGCCACAATAATGACATCTGTGTGTCTCTGGGCACGGGACTGACTAGGCATAGCTCACTCTTCTACCCACCCTGCCCCTTTGCTGCGGTAGATACTTGTGGCCTTGGGTTCACACAGATTACATCCAAGGCATAAGCAAAGTCTGTGAGTTTTTTACTTCCATGGTAAGACTGTATTGAAAGGGAAGAGGTATTGAAAAATTAAATTTGAAAATATTCTCACGCCTGTTACTAGTGGTTTTTTGTTTTTTTTGAGGAAGATTAGTCCTAAGCTAATATCTGCCACCAATCCTCCTCTTTTTGCTGAGGAAGACCGGCCCTGAGCTAACATCCGTGCCATCTTCCTCTATTTCATGTGGGACGCCTGCCACAGCATGCCCACAGCATGGCTTGACAAGCGGTATGTAGGTCGGCACCCGGGATCTGAGCCGGTGAACCCAGAGCTGCTGAAGCAGAACGTGCGAGCTTAACCGCTGTGCCACCGGGCCAGCCCCTCTTACTATTTTTTTAAAGGCCAGAAACCTGCTTTGATTCAGCTGTCCCATGTGTTAGCACAAAGCAGAGCAGTTTAGGGAAGGACTGTTTTTCGGTTAATTGAGCAGGTGGCTCAGGAGTATGGAAGACTTGAGTACCCGCTTGCTAGTTGCCACATCCCGTGCTCATAGTCACAGGCATGCTTGTTATCCTATTTCATCTTCAACAACCTTGTGAAAAAGATGTTATCCCCATTTTTCAGATGGGGAAACGAAGATTCTGGGACTTAAGTGGCTTGGCCAATGTCAGAAGAGTTAGTAAGTGGTAGGACTGGAATATGCCAGCTCAGGCTTTTTCATTTTACTGCAACTGAAATGTCTGTCAGGGAGGGCTCAGAAAGAAAAACTGTTACAGTAATATTTTTCAATAAATAAAACCCAGTGCTCACGGTTAATGACCAATTAGGAATTATTAAGAAATACGTTAATGAGATCATAAAAACTGAACTGAAGGTTCACAGTAGCACAAAAGCAAAACCACTCAATAGACGCTTTGCCTCCCTTCCTCCTTTTGGAAGCAATTCTCAGTGTTGATAATACTGAGTGCGAAGTTTGGAGGAGATGCGTGGCACCCGTCAGACTGTATTTTAGGAATTTGATTTTATTTTGGTGATCTAGAATAGAACGCTGCCCTCTCTTTTCTCCTCCATTGAAAAAGACTCCGGGCCATCGCTTTACTTTGGCGTGTTTGTGAGGGGAGCAGGGTGCCGGGAGTGGAATGAAATTGAAATGAGTTGCCTCATATTGGACCATGCTTTAAATAAGGAAACTCACCCTTACTGCCCAGGGAAGAGATTTTGAGATAACACATAAACAGTTCTTTTCCTGGCCCCCTGGTCTCCAGAAATCACCAAAAAGCCACCTTTTCTTCCCTTACCATCAGATGTCTTGGCTCCTTTCTGGGCGTGTTCTGGTCAGCAGCACCTGAAGTCTTCTAACTCCTTTCCACCAGTAGAGGCCAGGGTGTTTCTGGCAGCTTCTCTCTCAAACAGATGAGTGCGTATTTGTGGGCAGGGTAGGACCCTGGTAAATAACACACCTGTGAACTCTAGGCTGCCTTTGCCTTCCCACACCCAGCTTACCTAGATGGAAAACTTCCAACCACTGTTTCCAGTTTCAGGGATGCAGGTCAACCTTGATGTAGTTTTTGATCCTTCAGGATTTAATGGAAGCTGCAAAGGTAATCCATCATACCCCTTTATGAGATTGTTATTTATTTTAATGGTTCATCGAGTGACAGCCAGAGTTAACTAGTGAACTGTGAATGTGAATGAAAGAATATTTCTGGAATCACAAGTAGAAACATGAGTGAGAGGAAGGAATTTGCATCCGTCTCCTTTCAGAATTCAGTCTGGTCTTGTAACAGTTACGGTTTTTCTTGGGGAATTTTTCCTCGTTAGGAGACCTTTAGAGTCTCCTGGGATAACCCTCCACAGAGGGGCCTTTGAGGGCTCAGATGTCAGCAGCGGATATTTCCTGCAGGTTTCTCACCTCTGGGCCCTGAAATGCTGTTCCAGGCCTCACTGTTCCAAGTTAGGCATCGGTGGGTGTTAGGATATCACCCAAGGAAGGGTGACAGCAGGTGAGCTGGCAGCTGGAGCAGATGGAAAGGGGAAGGTGACAAGGGAGCCTATTTTCATGCAAATGTTCTCATGCAAAAGCACAAAGGAGCAGAGTAAAGCAACAGAGACGATTTGGTCCAGGGCTTGTCTTATACGTAACTTAGAGTATCGGGGCACACTTAGAGGCTGGCTTTGTGACTGCCAGGGAAGGTCCCCTCTTGTTCGCGGGGGATATGTTCCAAGACCCCCAGTGGGTGCCTGAAACCCTGGATGGTACCGAACCCTACAGATGCTATGTTTTTTCCTATACAAAATACCTATGATAAAGTTTAATTTACAAATTAGACACAGTAAGAGATTAACAACAATAACTAATAATAAAATAGAACAATTATAACAATATGCTGTAAAAAAAGTTGTGTGAATGTGATCTCGCTCTCAAAATATCTTACTGTGCTGCACTCACCCTTCGTCCTGTGATGACGTGAGATGATACGGCGCCTGCGAGATGAGGTGAAGTGAGGTGAAGTTGGCATCGTGTGTAGCGCTAGGCCACTGCTGACCTTCTGATGACAGGTCAGAAGGAGGGCCCTCGAGCCATGACCCCATCGATGTTGGGTCAGGAGCAGACGGTGTCAGTGGTTGGGGATCCATCTAAAGGATACTTCACAGCCCGGGGGGAACAGAGCAGAATGGCGCCAGATCTCATCACTTTACTCAGAATAGTGTGCAATTTGAAACTTGCGATTGTTTATTTCTGGACTTTTCCATTTATTATTTCTGGACTGCATGTAACTGAAACTGCACAAAGTGAAACCATGGATAAGGGAGACTACCGTATTGAGTGTCTCCTATGTGCTGGGCACAGTACTAAGCATCAGGATGCAGAGAATGATGGGTGCTGTGGTCTGACCCTAGGGAGGAGGCAGTCGAGAGAGAAAGGCTGGTGAGTAGTAACGGTCTGTGACAGGGCTGTGTGAGAAGTGCCGTCATGGAGAACTGCAGAGGGATGCACAGGAGTGTCTGGGTGAGCACGGAGGCCAGGAGGTGCGTGTCAGAGAAAGCAGGCTTCTTTTCTTTGTTTTCCGCGAGAGTGAGAAGCGTGCTCTTGGTTAAAAGTTCACACTGTATAGAAAGGTACCGAGTAAAAGTAACTACAGTTTGTCACCTTTTCTTCCTGCCCTCACCCTAAGTGGTAATAGCCATAAAATCAGAGGCTTGATGTATAATTATACTTTTTTCCTAATGCATTAAAAGAAAGAACTATTACAATGTAAATGTCTGATCCACTTACCCCCTCAGCTGTGTCGTGTATCCCCGTGCTCTCTGGGTCACGCTCTGGGGGACACTGCCATTTTGCCTGAATTTACTCCTGGGCCGAGGACCCCTGAGCCAGCGGATGAAGCCCTGCATCGGGAGACAGCCGAGGCAAACTGAGATCCCGGGACGGGCTGGCGGGCAGAGCGTCTAGTCCAAAGGCCTGGGCTCCAGGCCTAGCACCCCCACGTCCTGGCTCACAAGAGTAGCAATTTATTTAACACTCCCTTCCCCAGCATCATCTTCTCATCTGTAATAAGGAAATAATGATGTCTTCCCTAATGTGCCGTGCGGAGTTATCCTGAGTGTCAAATGAGAGAATATGTGTTGAAGTGCTCTGAAGACTTGTACATTGCTACACATATATAAAGAATTAATACTATGAAGTTTTGTTCTGCTTCTCTCCTTCTCCTGCTCTGTACCACAGTGGATAGAGCGTGTTATCATAATGGTCAGGAGAACACATTGTACCGTCAAACTACATATGTTTGGATACTGGCTCTAACATTCTCTCACTGTTTGACCTTGAGCAACAAATCTCTCCAGACCTCAGAGCCCTCATCCGTAAGATGGGGATAATGATAATAATAGACCATAAGGTTGTTTTGAAAATTTGGTGAATTGTCCCTGGGGACATATAGTCGCTCATTGGGCAGACAAAGGTTGAGAGGGGTCAGATAAAAAATGCAGCACAGCAATTGTATTTTGACTGTTAGAGCAGATGGGATGGAATTTCCATAACCTCATCTTGTGTTTGGAGGCAGCAGTATGTGTGCATGCAGGTGGGGGCTGGCAGCCCCGCCCTGAGTGCTTAGAAATCCCAAGCTTTCCACCAAGACTCCGTGCAGAATAGAGGAGGAGGCTGATGAAGACATGGCTCAGACAGAGATGCTCTGCTGCCGGGCTTGCAGCTGAGGCAGGGGCTGAGCCTGCCCTTGGCATTGCTCCTGGTGTGATGGAATGCACACTGGGTGGGGCCGGGCAGGCCTGGATGTCAGTGGAGGTGACAAGTAGCAGGTGTGTGTCCTCATACCAAGAAGACCAGGGCTCGGTGAATCCATCCACTCCTCCTGTTCTTCTCTGGTGGAACTGGAAGAGATGGGGGAGGGGTTCTAGGAGACAGATTCTGACACTGGCCTATATGGAGCTCCCAGGAAACATAGATCGGGATACTAATCCACCATGAAAATCAGCGGCTCCCAGATGCTCAGGGCCTTAAAGAAATAAAAAATGGACCTGGTGGAATTTGAGTCAGAAACCAAAAACCCTCTTAAAAAGGGAATTGTACAGCTGGGCATCTGTAATTTTTTTTTCTTCAGGAGGCTTATTGCTCTTTTTCCTCCTCCTCCCTTACAGAAAATGAAGGAATATCTGGAGGGCAGGAACCTCATCACCAAGCTGCAAGCCAAGCATGACCTTCTCCAGAAAACCCTGGGAGAAAGTGAGTGTGGGAGTTCTGCTGGAGGTTTGGCAATGAGGGGAAGGCCGAGCCCTGAGCTGTACCGCTGAAGCTCCATCCTAAGCCACATGGGCCCGATCTTGTATGAATGCATTTCTTTGCCTAGCCTGTTTGATGTGGAAGCACAGGCCCCAAATGACTGCTTGAGTAATGGGGGAAGGCCAGTGCTTAATGAAGCACTAATGTGCATCATCCACTTGTTTAAATGGAGCGTGCCTGCTCTCCACCCAGTCTCCCACCCTAGCCTCCTCTGCCGCGATTGGAGTGAAGGGGCTGACGGGGTCATTGATTCTCCAGACACTTGGTTAAAACTCTTGCTCCTCTGTGGCAGGACTGAGGCTGGAGCCAGAAGGTAAGGAGCTGTGGGGTGAGAAACCCAGCTGCTCTGAGGAGAGGAGAGGCTTCTCACAGGCCGGGGTGACGGGCAGGCTGCTGCTCTCGGTAGCGTCAAGGTAGAGCATCGATTTCCTTCTGCTTTGAAGGGTCCTGATGCTAAGTGGAAGCCCTCTCTCTGCCTTGGCCATGCTGGGGCCATGGTGCTGAATGCACTGTCTGGTCTCATAGGATGATTTTAACCAGACCCTGGAAAGTAGCAAGGCAGAGAACTGGACTGGCTCTCTGGACTTTCTCTCCTCTGCTGTCAAACAGAAGGCGAAAGTTGAAAGCGAAGCTTCGCTGGGGTTTTTGGCACCTTGCCCAGGTCTCCTGCCTGGCTCTCAGCATCCTTTGAGGAATGGGGTTCCCAGGTTGGGGATGCCTCTGAATGCCCGACCCCACCTGCCTACCCTGCTAATCTCCGCTCTTAAATATGGGAAGGGGGAGGCTACAGGGAGAACGTGGTAACACTAGTGAGAGGCAAACCTGCGCTTGTGCAGAGGTCTGACAATGTCAAATCGGTTCCTGGGCGCTCCTCAGAGAGGCTGCAGAGTATAGGAAAGTGGACACACTCATTGGCTCATTGGCCTCAGGAATCGGAGCCCCACTTTTCATACCAGAGTCCTCCTACCCACCCTTCTTGGCCTGTCCTCCTTCTCCCCTGGACGATTCCCCCAGGTAATTAATTCTTTTATCTCTAATGTCTTTGATCTTGTGATTTTTAAGGCATTTTCTTTTTTGTCAAGAAAGCCTGTTAGGTAACTCTTGTTCTTTCTCCTCCCCACCACCCAAGGGACTCAGGCTGAACAGATTTGGGCATTGAGATCCAAACTTGGCTTATAGGAAATCTTTACTCTTGGATTATCAGATTGCTCCATGGGGAATTGGAGGAAAGAAAGCCCAGAACTATTTGAAGCACATTATAACTGCAATTTCTTTTTGCCAAGATAATCTAAGCATAGCCCATAAGTGCGATGGGGAGCAGGGCCTTGGGTATGAGAGTGTGTGTGTGAGAGTAAAAGAGTGTGTACACACACGTGCACCAGATGTGCTACTCCGGAGAGGCAGAGGTTGGTGACCATTCATGAGCGCTGCAAATTGCCTTCATCTGAAGATGACAAGTTCTAGCAATAAGGAAAAATAGCCACAGATCTTCCTCTACCAGTCCTCGTGTCCCTGCCTTCTGTGTGTATTTGTCACCATGACACAAGAGCCCTTGTTCTTGCCACAGAGGGATAATTCATGTGTATGAATATTCCAGAATGGAAATGGGACAGATGTTGAAAATAATGGCTCAGAATAATATTTTTGCAGATGAAAGCTGAGCCTTTAGGAATGAGATGCTGTTAGGGGTGGGGCAGGGTGTTGCTCGGGATGAGCTGAACTGTAATCAATTAGCAACCTTTAGAGGCCAGACGAGGCCCCGCCCTCCCCTGCCCCTGCGCTGCCGCTCCAGGAGCTGGATGAGGAGTGCAGGCGCTGCTCTCTCCTGCCCCTGCGCTGCCGCTCCAGGAGCTGGATGAGGGGTGCAGGCGCTGCTCTCCCCTGCCCCTGCGCTGCCGCTCCAGGAGCTGGATGAGGAGTGCAGGCGCTGCTCTCTCCTGCCCCTGCGCTGCCGCTCCAGGAGCTGGATGAGGGGTGCAGGCGCTGCTCTCCCCTGCCCCTGCGCTGCCGCTCCAGGAGCTGGATGAGGGGTGCAGGCGCTGCTCTCTCCTGCCCCTGCGCTGCCGCTCCAGGAGCTGGATGAGGGGTGCAGGCGCTGCTCTCCCCTGCCCCTGCGCTGCCGCTCCAGGAGCTGGATGAGGGGTGCAGGCGCTGCTCTCCCCTGCCCCTGCGCTGCCGCTCCAGGAGCTGGATGAGGGGTGCAGGCGCTGCTCTCCCCTGCCCCTGCGCTGCCGCTCCAGGAGCTGGATGAGGAGTGCAGGCGCTGCTCTCCCCTGCCCCTGCGCTGCCGCTCCAGGAGCTGGATGAGGGGTGCAGGCGCTGCTCTCCCCTGCCCCTGCGCTGCCGCTCCAGGAGCTGGATGAGGGGTGCAGGCGCTGCTCTCTCCTGCCCCTGCGCTGCCGCTCCAGGAGCTGGATGAGGGGTGCAGGCGCTGCTCTCTCCTGCCCCTGCGCTGCCGCTCCAGGAGCTGGATGAGGGTGCAGGCGCTGCTCTCCCCTGCCCCTGCGCTGCCGCTCCAGGAGCTGGATGAGGAGTGCAGGCGCTGCTCTCTCCTGTCCCGCTCAGGGCCTGCTTGGGTTTTCTCTGCTTTATCTAAATAGGACTAATACAAACCAACCTTGGTTAATGTGGACCCAAAGAAGGCACCATAGAGTACATCCTGGTCCGTGCACACATGTTAGGTATTTTGTTAAAAACATAAGAATACTTCGAATGAACTTTGATTCTTCTTTTTTCTTTTACATACATTTTATTTACTTATTTATTTTTTATTGAAGTAACAGTTTATAACATTGTATAAACTTAAGGTATACATCATTATATTTCGATTTCTGTGTAGACTGCATCATCTTACTTTAAGATTTTCAATTCCATTTTTTAAAGCTGGCAGTGACCCATTCAACTTACTATTAGAACCCACTATCAGATTGAGAACCACGGTTTGATAGCAATATCAGCATTAAATCTCATTTTTCCCTTGCCACCCCAGCCCGACCTAGTAGAAGTTAGTATGAATCTAAAACTAGAACTTTCGTATCTTCTCCCTCCTGTCCCCCGACAACTCCTCCTTCTCTTTTTCCCTGCCACCCTCAACCGTGTATGTGTGTGTGTGTTCATATACTCACGAGCAAGCAAGCTTGTCCCTCCCTCCTTGCCACAAACGTACACCCAACACACACAGAAGAGCAGTTGAATTTCGTCTCGGGAAGACGTCTAATAATTTGTTCTCTAAAATGTGATCTGCCTTGCCACGGTTCCCCTACACCCACCCCTGTTTTCCCGATGGGAAGCAGAGCTGGCACACCTAAGGTCAGGGACACAGCAGCCCTGGACTGGGAACACGTGGCAGAAGCAGCACTTGCCCAGAAAGAGGCTCTGGGCGCTTCTCTTCTTTTCTGCCTGGAAGGCCATTGGCGCCGTGATATCAGGGGCTCTCTGGGGAGACGGGGTAATTCCTTGGAGCGAGTCTCCCTCTTTCACCCCTTCTGCTTCAACATGTGCTTTTCTGCCTTTGTCTTTCCAACAGGTCAGCGGACAGATTGCAGTCTGGCCAGGTAGGTGTGGCCTGGGACAGCCCTGGAAAGGGATGAAGAGAGACCGATGGGGTCGAGCCATCCCAGTCTGGGAAGGAGCCAAGGAGCTGAGCGGAAAGGGCGGTGGGTGGATGACTTCGTGAAGGAGTGGCCCAGAGCAGGAATTTCTTCCTTCTCTTTGCCTTGGTGATCGTCACCGTCTGGCCTCGACTGGAAGTGGGACTTGCTTTAACTTAGGCAAAAAGCTGAGCAGAACTGAGCAAAGGGAGTTATCATTTGCTAAAATAGTCCCAGGACTCCCAAAGGCCACTGCATTGCAAGGAGAAGAAGTGTTTGCCTCTGGAGGATCCCGGTAACCTAACCTTAGCTGCTAGACTTCGGCATGCGGGCTTTGGGAAGTCTCTGACCCAGAGAAGGAAGATCAGGAGATAGCATTTGATCTGAGATTTTTTTTTTATGCATGGAAAAGATGACGGCCCCTAATTTAAGTGACTTGCTGGATAATGAAATATTACATTACATGGCTTGCCAAACAGCATTGGTGGAAACCCTTGCCTGACGTACAAGTATGCAACCCTCCCAATCTTTCCCCGCCTTCCCCCCCTTCCCCCCAGCCAAATATTTTCCCTCCCAGTCACAGAGCTGCTATGAGAAAACTCGTGAGCTGGCGGAGAGCAAGGCATTCATTCAGCCAGCAGTTCTCAGATGCCTAAAAATGTGCTGATTTAACTAGAGAAAGAGATTTTTAATGGGCTGGACTCCTTAGAGACCCTGGGTTAGCCCATTATATCAACCACTTATATCTGCCAACACACACAATAATCATGAGGCCATTTACAATTATAGGCTCATTATTTAGAAGTAGCTTCATTTGGCTTTCATCATTTTGTCATTGTGGATTACAATAAAGATCCCATTAATGTACCAATATTGTTGACCAGAGGAACCAGAATAATGGAATTCTGTGGAATATATCTTCTTGGTGATAGAGTCTTAGTAGAAGTTCACCTGAAATGCTATATCTGCAGAAGGCTCTATGGGAGTGAAGAGAGCTGAACTGAATTCCCTTATCCTGTGTTACTTCATTGTGTGACCTTGGGCCACTCTTTTCCCCATTCTGAACTCCGCTTTCCTCATCTATCAGACAAGAAAGAGCATTCCACTAACTCCAAGGAGCTCTAGGATTCCAAAGAGGTTCCTCAGCGGTGGCCTGGTGGGAGGGGCACAGGGAGCCCAGTAGCCAGGTTCTGGTCCCTTCCTTCACGAAGACAGGGCAGTGCTGCCCTCCTTGCATGGTGATTGTGCCTCAGTCAGAATCCCTTGGAGAAAAGCCTTCTAAGTCTCAACACAGCTTGAAAAGCATTGACCTAGAGGATCGCCAATATTCCTTCCAATCTGGATGCTTCACCCCCTGAATTCCAGGAAAATTGCTCCCTGTCTTTTCCCTAAGGATTTCTAAGAAAGAAAACTATAGCTTCCTTTGGTGTTTACTAGTGTCTCTTTGCAAACAGAGAGATCTTCTCACTGTCAACCCAAATTTATTTTACTGCCAATTGAACCAAGTCCCTCCTATTCTCATTTTGAATGGTGGCAGACATTAAAAGCAAAGACCCCTTTGCTTTTGTGAAAAGGGCTTTATTTGAAAAGTAACTTAAAAAGTCTCTTAGCCATTTCTGGGACTGAGCTGAATAACATGACTTGTTTCATTAACCACCATCAGATTGTTTTTAATCCCATTTTCTCCTTTTCCTTCCTGTTGCTGGATCGGTCCTCTCTGACTCGGCGGGGTCAACCATAGGCGTAGCTCAACCGTAAAGAAGCAGGTAAGGGCCCAACAAGAGCCAGGCTGGTCTGGTGTGAAGAGATTACATCCCACAAACAATTGTGGAACTCCACTGTGGGCAGGACAGACACCTTTCTGACTTCATGCCTGCCTTTGGAATGTACCATTTGGTCATAGTATGTTTAATATTATGGCAACTTCATTGATTTAGCTTGTTTAGCTGGAGTGGCCCTGGTCTCTCTTGACTTGTTCCTCTCCTCTCTATTCATTGACCCTTTTACGTACTAGAGATTTGGGTTGACTGTGGCAGATTGTGCCAGAACTGCCCTTGGCATCTCTTCTCTACGAGACCACAAAAGAGGCCTCACACTTTGTGCATCTGTACCAACACGTCAGTAACTCATAACAGCTAATCACCTGGACGGGGCGCTCTTGCTTTAAGTTTGCAGACTTTTGTTTGTTTCTGGTGGTATAGTCATCCCAGATGTATTTGTGAGACATGCTAAAAATGCAAAGATGGGTCTGGTCTAGGAATGATAGGCAAGAGATGTTGAACTCTGCAATTTTGTGCATTATCTTCAGTGTTGTATTGAAATCTGACATGGGCAGCTAGCTCTCAGTACTCATATTAGGAGGGATCTTAGAGAGCAGTGGCATGGGTGATCCACGTCAGTGGATCCAAACAGCACTTGAGCTTGTTTAAAAAAAAATTAATTGAAATATTTTTTGCAGTAGCATATTTAACCTTCTAATTATACTTTGTGGCAAATACTGAAATGATTTTGTATGCCCTAAGCACACACCAGCCATGCAGGAGGAGTTAGCAAGGAGGAGGTGGAGACATCTCAGAAATGTCTTTGTGTTTACTCAGGGGAAAGCTGATTTGGGCTTTAAAAAATCATTTTGGGTAATTCACAGTGGCTGTAGCCACAGGGAGATAATCGAATGTAGGGGGCACATGGTTTCTGTGGTATCGGCAGCCCCAGCAGCATCTTCAGCCGATCTGACTGCTCCAGCTGGCTGGGTAGTCTGGCTGGGGAACTCGGATGACAGCCCTCACTCGTCTTAGCCTTAGTGTTACCATTTTTTTTCCTCTCTACTTTGGATCTCATTTTAATGAGAACACCATTGGATACAATTACACATTTTTTAACTTATAAAAATTTCATTGCCACTCTCGTTCCTCTTATTTCTCTATTTCTTCTTCTCCTTTCTCCCATAATTTCTTTTAAAACTAGAGAGAAATGGAGTTCCTCCCAGGGATAACTTAGTGCATTTAAAATTAATAGCTCGTATCTTAAAGAAGAGCAAGTCTTTTTTCCCTTCAACACTTAGAGCAGGATGGAACTTGAAGTTTGTTCCTTTCAGTTTCTGGACTGAAACTGGGCCTCCTACTTGTAGAAGGAGCATGGTCCAAGGGCTTCACAGCCTCCACCCTGGCTGCAGGAGTGCCAGAGATCACAGTTTGGCAGGTGGTGTATGCCCCTGGTTGGGCTCACCATCTAAGGAACAGGGCACCCATCTGGTTTGCATCCTGCTGCGCCTAAGCAGTTACTGGCAAAGCATATTTTTGCCTGGTGCTAGATTTGCGTAAGAGTTCCAGGATACACCAAAAACCCCAATCAAATAAAGATCTTGTTTTCATTCTGCTGCCCCGGTTTCTTTCCAGCAGGTCAAATCTAATGGTAGATCAGTAAAGAGTTTTTCTAAGATGGTCAAGAGGGTAAATAGTATGTAATTTGGAAGATGAGTAATCTTGTGTAAGTCACCAGGAAGTAAGTATTTGTTCATTTGTTTGTTTATGGCAAATCTGCCAAACAAGAGAAAGAATCTGAAAGCTTTTGTTTTTGAGGGTCCCTAATGGGTTCCAGTCATTTTTGACCCTAGCAAAGATTAAGTTCAAACCATCCCAGACTTTTCTTCAAAAGGAGATGCCTCAGCTGCTGCTTGCCTGCTCCCTTCAAACCCAGCATTTTCTCTCTCCCGTTACTGCTATGTCTTCTCTGCTGGCTGCTGGCCTTTCTTTCTCCATTCCTCTTAATTTAGGCATTTCCCCAAAGCTTCGTCCTCTTTGGCCTTCTCTCCATATGCTGTCCCTTGTCACTTTTGTTTCCTCAGATGACTCTTTCTCTCCCTCTCTAAGTGTCCATTTGTTCTGTAGTACTGTCATTCTGAGTCTTTGGATCTAACTACTAAGTGGTGGGCTGGACATGAATACTTGAGAGTTGAGACAGCACCTCCCACCCTCAGCATCAGTCTCCTAACCTTCTCCACCGCGTCGTAACTTCCCTAGCACCACCCCTGACGTCTCTATTTCTCTTAATGGGCACCCTCCATTCTTCACAGTCCCTGAAGCCTCAAATCTCATCTTTGAGATCTCCGTTTTTTTCTCTTTACCCGCATCTAATCGGCTGTCAAGACTTGTATTTTCTTCCTTGGTGAAAACAGGAACCTAACAACTGTAATGGAGAGCAGTACCTGGCCGTGCAGAACTCGGCACCCTTGTGGCATTCCAAGTGCAGCTTGTGTATGTGCTCTGCAGCTGGGCCGGCAGGCCTGACGCTTCTCTGTGGACTGGCCGCTGATCCAGCTGAGACAAATTCCGCACAGCTTGGCTCGTTTTCTCTGACCCTGGGCTATCCCTGTTTAAAGATTCTAATATTGTGTTTCTCTTCGGTTTTTCAGGATTCCAGCCAGGCAATTCCTCTGGTGGTAGAAAGCTGTATCCGGTTTATCAGCAGACATGGTAAGCAGGATTATAGCCTTGCCCATATTTGTGCAAAGCTGGGAAGCGCTTCCAGGAATTCTTTGTAGAGTAAGAATAGAGATTGACTTCCCATCCTGACATTCTCAGAAAAGGAATAAAATCTTATTTGTTCTCATAATGTTTGCTGCTTCAGAGTGGCCACACCTAGACTTTGAGAGAAAGACATCATGTGTTTTGACCCCAAATGCCTCAGCCACTTACCACACTCCCTTTTCCAGCTTGAGAGTGAGTTTTAAATCACAGCTGTTATGTGAGTAAGCCCAGCTGGTATGATGTGGTGACGGTCGTTTCGCCATTACTCACCGTCTTTGCACGTGTCGGTATCTGCACCGCACGGCATGGACCATTATGTCACATTGGCTTTCTGCGTCGCTTTGAAAACGACTCCTTTGGAAATGTTGCATTGATTCCTAATCATATTCAGCTTTTGTTCTGGTTTGGTCTCCTTGGACTGAGAATCATCAAGAGCTCAGTTAGTAGCTGGTCTTAAAGTTGTAGCCAACATTTGAGAGTCTGCGGGGCTGGCTCCTTCTCAGCCGAAGTCAGATCATGCTAGCTTCTGCTTGGATGCAGCCGAATCTCATAAACTCCATTTCTCACCAGCTCCTAGGCTAGTCGGACAGAATTTAGGGATAGGGATGAATTGCCAGAGAGTTGATCTTCCACGTATAAGAGTGTTTAGAAAGCACGTATATCTGAGCTAGCACCAGAAAGATTCATTTCTAGCAACTGGGCGTCAGAAATTGTTTTTAGATGCTGTCCTGTCTAGTTATAGGAAAAAGGACAGAGTGACCTTCTTGGAGCTGAGGAGGTAGGTAGATGATTGCCGGTCTCAGTTCATAGGCAGCCTCTCTCCCCCTTCCTCACCTTCCGCTCTCCTGGTAAACTGAGACATTGCTGGGGTTCATTTTTGGAATAGTAATCATTGTGGCATGGTTACGACTTATCTCATTCTAATCAGCTACAGTTTTTTCATCTTATCTCTATTCAGTTGAAGTGACAGCTCTGTCCATCACTATTGAACAGTCAGCAAAAACTTATCAAGGCCCTGATCAGTGCTGGGCCCCAGGCATTGCCACCCAGGAAAGCAAAAACAGGGTGATACCCTGTCCCTTTCTTTACCTGGCTTTATGATACAGTTGGGAGAAAATAAACAAGCAAGTGAAAAGTTAAATGAAAAGAGATAAGCTGTAGTAATTCAGAAGAGCAGTGTATGAAATTTCACAAGATAGTAATGATTAATGGTCAAACAGCTGGCAAAGATAAGTCCAAACTGAGTTCAGGGGAGGAAGAATTATTTGCGCCTAAAGGACAATGGGAAGAAGAGAGTCTGAACTCCTGTTCTTTTATCCACGCAGTCCATTCATTCATTCATTCATTCAACAGGTGTATATATTGATGGCTCATCGCGTGCCAAGAAAAAGTTCCTGTCTTCATGAACCTTACGTTCTACTACAAGACAGATAATCGGACGATCAGTTGATCGGTCGATAAATAAACGAACTATGTACACTGTGTCAGGTGTTGGTGACTGTCGTGATGAAAATCAAGCGAAGCGAGCAGATGGAGAAGGGAGAGGGGACGCTGTTCTAGTGGGTTGTTCAGGGAAGAGGCCTTAGGTCACCTAAGAAGGTAACATTTGAGCAGAGTCCTAAAGGCAGTGAGGGAGTGAGCTCCCTGGGTATCTGGGGAGCAGTGTTTTGGGAAGAGGTAACATCAAGAGCAGAGGCCCTCGGCACACGCCAGGACCAGCACGCAGGAGGCCAGTGTGGCGAGAGCAGAGTGAGTGAAGAGGAGAGTGACAGGAGATGAACCAGAGGCCAGACTCTTAGGGCCTCATCGGGTAAGGTTGGTGTTTAGATTTTATTCGGAGTGAGGTGGGAAGCTTTTGGAGAGGAAATGATCTTGTTAAAGGATCCCAGGCTTCTGTACGGAGAGAAGACCACAGGAGGCTACTGCAGTAACCCAGGGAAGACATGACAGTGGCCTAGACCAGGGTGTTAGCTGTGAGGAGCTGAGAAGTGCATGGGTTCCAGATACAGTGGCTTGAATGTCCCTGTCCCTGTACAGGCGTACTGCATGAGGAGACAAAAACGAGCACATGTCTGTGGTGAGGCTCTGGGGAAACAGGTATGCTCAAATATTGCTGACGGCAATGCAAACCAATAAACCCTTTTGGAGGGGAATTTGGCATTATCTAACAAAACTACATATGTGTTTATCTTCTGATCCAGCAGTCCTTCTAGGAATTTACCCTGAAGATATGCCTTCAAGAATATAAAAATACATATGTACAAGGTTATCTGTTGCATTTGTAGTTGCAAAATATTAGAAACAACCTAAATGCCCATACATAGAAGAATGGATGAAGAAACTGTGTATGTATAAGAATATACATGTGTCTGCTTACTTCTACAAGAAGAAATGCAGGAAGACTGACTCCAGAAACCATCATTTGGTTTTGTTATCGACAGTGGGTGGGTGGAAAAAGAGTGAAGAGAATGGGGGAATGAGAAATGGAAGGGAACTGACATTCTCTGAGTATCCCTTTTTGTGTAATTTTGACTTTTAGAACTACGTTTGTGTTTTTCATACTCAAAAGATAAATAAATAAATAAAATAACAGTGTGGGTAAAACCCAAAATGGAATGCAAACAGTAACAAATAAGCGTAACTGTGTTACAAAGGAACACCACAACCACACTGAAGTGCTGAGGAAGAAAATAACTCGTGTGCGGAAAACAGTATTTTGATTATATACTGTAAGTCTAAAGACAAAAAGAGCTGTAAACAAATATTGTATAGGAGTTGGTAATTTTTTTTATCACAGGGATATGGGCCAGCAATTCTGAAACCATATTATGTGTATTCTAGGATTGAACAAGTAAACATATTGTTGACTTAAAGAAAAAAATACTTAGTACATAGTAGCCGTTCAAAAAACACTTGTTCAGCTAAACCGAACTTCTTCCCCAAATGGGGCCTCAAAGTCTTCCTGAACTCCCTGAACATTATGGGGAAAGTTTTTGTGTGTTTGCATGTCTGGGGATGGGACCATAACTTTTGTTGGTCCCAAAAGGGTCTGTGGCCCACCAGCTGCTAGCGTTTGCACATCTTTACTCTCTTCACGGCCCCTGGGAGGTAGATATTATAGTCCCCACTATAGGGAGAAAAGCTGAGGCTCGTCTGTCACTGGTGGGTCAGGGTGGTCCAGGAAGTCTTAAAGGAGGGGAAGAGGTGTGAGGGACAGCTGAGACTGAGTCCAGTTGGGAAACCCCACCATTTCATGAGGAAAGGAGCCATGTAATGCGAGCAGGAGGTGGTGGGGTAGCAGTGCAATCATTTCGAGAATTCTCTAGGAGAGCAACTCTTGGCGACACCTGGACCCAGCACAAAATGGAAGGTTTTGTGCCATTTCCAAATGACTTGCCCAAGTCTGACTGGTTTTATACTTTTATGTTAGTGTGCACTAAGAAAAAAATGAAGAAGATCATGGATGTGTCAGGTTGGTGATGTGCGGCCTTACCTGCGTTGTAATAAAAGCCAACTGCTCTTCCCCTTTATTTTCTGAAAACCACCATTTATTAATGTTTTTACTTTCAGAATCATCGATTAGACGCTAAAGATTCTGTCTGTTGAGCAAGAGCACGTGATGGTCCTTCTAAAGCATTGGTTCTTGAGGGGGGTGGGAACCAGGCGGAAGGGACCTCCGTTGTCTTGAGCCTGTGGCCTAACTTCCCCTGAGCTCTGCTGTGAGTTCTTCTGGTCCTGGGCCCAGAGGCCCCAGCGGCTTTCCTTGATGGTCTGATCTACCAAGAAGTATGGAAACGATCCCCTCTCAGCAAGTCATTGGCTTCACCAGCGACAAGAAGCAGAACGTGCTGAGTAGCCTGGTCCCTGAGATGACATTTGCGATGATATAGTATAGTAACTGTTTTTGACAAGTCGCCAGGCATGTGGCTGTTTCTGGCGGAACACTTGCTGTTTACTTCCATGTTTGAATGACATTATCTGGCTGTTGCATCCCACTGGTAACTACTATGGTACTTTTACATTGGTGCTAATGGGGTTTAAACATTGCCTGACATTCTGTGAGGAATATTCTGGAGATTCCCTTAGAGGAGCACACAACTTAAGTCCTATTACAAGCCAGGTAATTAAATTCCCCCTGCTTACTTCTTCATACTGCTCCCGTTGGATTCAGGATTTCAGTCCTGGCCTGTGTAGTTACCTCCAAAGGTCCAGCTGGTAGAATCTAGTGACCCCCTCAGCAAGAGGGTGGCCCTGAAACAGTGGGCAAAAGGTAGCATTTTTTTGTTTGTTTTCCTGAAAAAGAAATTTGTTTGAGACTTCCCTAAGTTTTTCATGGATCATGCCATGACAGGGGGACTTTGACAAAATTCCCAAGATTGAGACGCAGGGCTCCAGAGGAGGGCGGGGCAGGCCTGATGTGAGTCAAGGTGCTGGTTCAGTTCGACCGACAGGCCCAGCACTAGGGACATGCTTCCTGGATCGCTTGCCCGTTTTGCAGTCGCATGGGTGGTGCCCTCTGTAAGCCATATCTGTGTCAGACCAACAAATGGGTTCCCACCGCCTCTGCACTTGCCCCCCAGGAGGCCCTGCAGCCTGGTGTTGAGGAAGGAGTACAGGGCTGCGCCTGGAAGGCCTGGGTTTGCATCCTGGCTCTGGTTCTTAGCACCTGGATGACCTAAGGCTGGTCATCACTCATCAATCCCTTCGTCTAGAAAATGGGCTTGCTAGTTACCCCTACCTTAATGCCTGGTATGAAGACCAGTTGATTTATTTATATGAAAGCATTTCTTAGCAGCAATCACCACACATGCATTGTTTCTTTATGATATTTCTACTCTGACAAAACCAAGAAGACAAAGTTTTCATGCACATCATCATACTGTAACATTCACGTGTGTTTGCCTTTAGAGTTAAGCAGCAGTCAAGGCCCAGTGGCTAGCACCGTGTCTGGCAGTACTGTCTGTTGACTGTTCAACAGTCAAGTCCTCTTTTTACCTAAGTATTCCAAGCATTGTGCCCTAGAACAGCCGAATAGTGCCAGAACAGCTAAAGTGAGAATTACAGTCTCAGACCACGTGAAACTCCTCCAGTGGGGTCTCATGGCTTGCTTGCCATGCCTCCAGTTACCATTCCTGACTCCGGGTGATAAGAAGGTGCCGCGGGTCACTTCCCCACTTTGCAGTTGGGAACAGAGAGGCAAGGCTGGGGAGGGAAGCTAGCTGCCTTGTAGTCTCCCTCAGAATCCGAAATGGAGCCGGTGTGGACGTCTCTTCCCTAAGTCTCTGACTCGGTGCTTTCTGTAGGCTGATGCCTCCTGGCCGCCCCACTGACTTTTCCAGCATCCTTGCACGTGCCTTCTCCTCTGGCCTCTGAGAGACAGGCTGCTGAAACACCCTGGCTGGGGAGACAGACATTCAGCTAAGCTTGGAGCTGTGATCATGAATTTGCTTTTTCTTCTCCTGATCACTTTTCCCTGTCTTTCCAGGGCTGCAGCATGAAGGAATTTTCCGCGTGTCAGGATCCCAAGTAGAAGTGAATGACATCAAAAACGCCTTTGAGAGAGGTGAGGAAACAGCCTAGAAGATAAGCCCAAATATCTGCCAGCCCCCTGGCATATCGGCTCCACCCTTTCTACCCCGAGAGGCGCCCAGAGCTCAGCAAGCCAGCTTGCCTCCCTCTCAGGCTGGCACCTGCTCTCTCTTGTGGACGTCCTCCCCCAGGTGTGCGGGGAGATCAGGGCACACCCCAGCTCCCTCCTCCTCAGCCCAACTCATCTAGCCTCTCTCCTGCGGGTGATCTGCCAAAACCCAAGAAGTTAACTATGATATCTGGGTGGTTTATGGCTTCATCCAGAACCCTTGGTGGCAGTTAATATCAAGGCTAATGCGCCTGTTCATCGTAGCCCATTTATTATCTTGTGGGCTATTAAGGTAATGGGCAAGCTTTGGCAATTTCCGTCACTGTAATGGATACATATAGTTTCAATTTGAGGTTGGTCCTATCATTAAATCTAATTACACCTGATATGAAATTTTCCATAGGGAGCTCCAGCATGATTGTTCTCCTGTAAGTAGGTGTCCTTTGTTGCAGGCCAAGAGGAGTGAGAGCTAGTCAGAGGGACCAGCCTCTCTGGCCTCATTTTCCTCCCCCAGGGGCTCAGTCCAGCCCGGTTTCATGATTCTTGTCAGTTGCTGTGTCCTGTCCCTAGCCCACAGTAAATGTCCCTTAGCTAGTCTGGCACAAGTGAATTTATGCTAGTGGACTCCCGTGCCCCCTCCTCTGGCCCTGGGACCCCCGACCCTGAGCAATCTTCACTTTGTCTCTCCCTGGTCTGCCCCTCTCGTGGCCACCATGCAGGGCCGAGAGCTGGTGGGCTGTGCTGAGGACTTGAGTAGCCCGCCCCTTCCCCACCACCTCTGCTCCGTCCTATGCAGTTTTGCCTCTCTCACTCTCTCTTTCCATTTCGGGGGCTTGCTTATCCTCAGGAGAGGACCCCCTGGCTGGGGACCAGAATGACCATGACTTAGACTCCATAGCCGGCGTCCTGAAGCTTTACTTCCGGGGGCTGGAACACCCTCTCTTCCCCAAGGACATCTTCCGTGACCTGATGGCCTGCGTCAGTAAGTACCATCCTGGCCTCCGACTGGCTTCTGGACAGAGCACCTTGTAGCAACAGATAAGAAAATTCCAGGGGGGCTTTTTTTCTCCTGAGCTTTTCAGTAATGTTTTCCTTTTTTCCTCTTCCCCAGTGAAGTTCTTCCTCCTGGTCCTCACTCCTTCATCCTCTGGTAAGGGAGGAGGAAGAATGACTTCTCAGTGACAGTCTAGGTCCACAGTCAGGGATCCTGGCTTTTTTCTTTCTGATTCACCCTAAACTCCTTTGTTTCACAGGGCTTTACCTTTCTTCAGTAAAATACATTTGTATTCATATGGAAGACGGCATCCTTTTCGGCTATTGGAAGCTTAGACATTAGTGCTGTGCTTTTCCTGATACAAAGGGAGAAAGCACAGGTGTTGCAAACCTGTCCTGCTTCTGCTTTGAACATGGCATGGCTTCCCTCCAGACGTGTTGTGTGTGTTCTAGGAATGAAAGCCCTCTGCACATTTAAAAGGAGCCATGCGCTGTTTTCCCGGAGAGAGATACAGTCTCTACTTTATCCTTCTTAGGGGTTCTCTGTTTCTTATTCTAAAATTTGGGTCTTGAAAAGCTATTCCAGGCCATTTAGGGGTTTTTTGGGTTTTTTTTTTTTGAGGAAGATTAGCCCTGAGCTAACTACTGCCACTCCTCCTCTTTTTGCTGAGGAAGACTGGCTCTGAGCTAACATCCATTACCATCTTCCTCTACTTTATATGTAGGACGCCTACCACAGCATGGGTTTTTGCCAAGCGGTGCACCCGGGATCCGAACCGGCAAACCCCAGGCTGCTGAAGCGGAACGTGCAAACTTAACCGCTGTGCCACCAGGCCAGCCCAGGCCATTTAGTTTAGATCATGATACTGGAACATCCTTCATTTGTTTTCCATGGAAACTTGGATTAACACTGGAAGCAGACCCCACTGGAATGATGGCTTCAGAGGCTGGAGAAGGCAGTGGCCTTGGAAATGGAGAAAAGGTCTTTCTTTCCAGATGGACCGGAGTCTTCATGCCCCCCGAGTTTCCAGTTTGACTCAGTATATGCCCCGAGCATTGTCCCTCTCTGTTGTTCTGAGAGAGAAAGAGCATTCAGGAAGCCCTCATGTTTTATTTGTTGACCAGCTATTTGTGGGAGTCTAGTGGAAATGAGTTCTCTGGTGATTAGGTATATGCACCCCTCGTGTCTTCGTGTCCTTTTCTAGGCCTGGGCCTAGGTAGAGCATCTTAGTGGACTGGGGCTATCAAGACAGGGCAAGATGCCTTGGCTGCCCAGTTCTTCCCTTGAGATGTGCTCCTGATCCACGGCTTCCCGTTTCTTTTTCACATAAAGGCACTCATAGAAAATGACAGCATCCACATGGCACACTGTGAAGTGGGGAGGCTGGCCATGATGGAGGCCACCAGCTTAGAGCCATGCCTGTGATTAATCTGTCCGCAGCACATGAGTCAGGAAACTTCTCTGGTCTTCTCCCCTGATATCACTACTTATACAAGTAGTAATTTCTACCATTTCTTGCCCCTGGCCACATTCTACCCCTCCCCACTGAAGATAAGGGAGGAGAGAGGATAAGCCAGATTTACCCAAAGGATGAGGTGACGCATGTGTAGAGCTAGCAGGACAAGACCTGCACAGCCTCTCTCCCTCCCCACGTGTGGACCCTCCAAGGCTGGGAGTCGAGCAGTTGTAGCAGATTTATGGACAGCTGCTTGTCTGTGGTTGTTTTAATAAGAGGGTGGTAGATGCTGTAGGGAACATCTCCAACCCCTTCTGTGCCCAAGGAGCATAAACCTGAAGTCCTGCCTCAGGAAGTGTCTAGAGCCCAGCATGTGCCCTATGGCAGCAGCCCAGCCCCAAGGAGCTACAGGAATGGGACTCCTTACACGGCACCACTGCTTGTGGCCGTGACCTGGCCTTCCTCTGGATTGTACCTGCCAGTAGTAAGGGCGTCTTACCATTGCTCCCTGGGATCTCAGCCACAGTGGAGGATAACGCATGGCTTTCTCCTTTCAGCAATGGACAACCTGCAGGAGAGAGCTCTGCACATCCGGAAGGTCCTCCTGGTCCTGCCCAAAACCACTCTGATCATCATGAGATACCTCTTTGCCTTCCTCAGTCAGTGAGTAGACTTCCCAGTGAGCAGCTGGGTCAGGCCTTGGCTTCGGCCCCTGGAAGTTTACACAGGGACCTGTTGAGACATCCAGCCCACCAACTATTGATTGAGTAGCTCCCATGTACTGGGCACAGCTGTAGGCTGTAGGAACACACTGTGAAATAAGAGACGAAAGCCCTGATGTCACTCAGCTCACATTCCAGGGTAGGAGACAGAGAACAGATATGTCAGGTGGTGATAAGTATTTATAAGAAAAATAAAGAAATGTAGATATGAAATAGACTGCAGGGGTCTGATTGGGTCAGGGATGAAAGAGGGAGAGCCCCTGAGAGGGGTGGTCAGCAGAGGCCTCGCTCAGAGGCAGGGTCCAAGCAGCAGCCGAAATGAAGGAAAGGAAGGAGACGCAGGAACATTGGCCACCATTGAACCTGAGAGGCGTGGGGTTGCAGTTGTGGATTTGGGAAGCCATTGGAAGGGTTTAAGCAGAAGAGTGTTGGGATCTGATTTTTTTTGTTTAAAGGCACCTGAGCTAACTTCTGTTTCCAATCTTCTTCTTCTTCTTCTTCTCCTCCCCAAAGCCCCCCAGTACATAGTTGTATATTCTAGTTGTGGGTGCCTCTGGTTCTGCTACGTGTGGCGCCGCCTCAGCATGGCCTGATGAGCGGTACCATGTCCTCTCCTGGGATCCAAACCGGTGAAACCCCGGGCCGCCGAAGCAGAACACACAAACTTAACCACTCGGCCGTGGCGCTGGCCCAGATCTCTATGTATTCTTAGGACCTATCAGCTGCTCTGTGCAGAAGTTGTCGCAGAGGGCCGTGAAGAGAGACAGGCAGACCACTTCAAAGACTATTGTGCGGTCTCGGTCCGAGGTGTTGGTGACTCAGCCTGGGGAGGGGATGCTGGAGGGTGGTCAGGAGGGCCAGGTTTGGGACCTGTTTTGAACATGGCATTGACGGGATTTGCTGATGGGAGGATGTAGAGTATGAGGAAAGAAAGAAATTCTAAATTCTTGACATGAGCAGCAGGGAAGTAGTAATGCCATTTATGGCTTTGGGGGAGACAAGCTGTGGAGGAAGGAATGGAGAGAAGGTGCCGATGTGGGCATGTTGATTTGAGGTGCTGTTAGGCCTCCAAGCGGAGATTCTAAGTAGGCAGCTGAACCTGAGGCTCAGGAGAAGCCTGGAGTGGAGATGTCAGTATGGAGGCATCGTATGTTGGTGCTGTTTAGCTGACCTCCCGGGAGTGACTCTACCCAGAAGAGAGGTCTGAGGACCAGAGGAGCCTGGGGCTTGACAGGGCGTTTCTTCCTGACCAAGCAGTGCGCACTCGCCCAGGGCAGGCATTGGAGTCCTCACGTGGCAGCAAAGGCAACAAGCAAGGACATTCTTGTATCCTTGGTACTTCTCTTCTTGGGCCCCTCTGTCTTCTCAAGTTGCTTTCGCTGCAGCTTCTCCCTGCACATCCTAGACCAGAGGTTATAAGTGGGCGACCTGGGGGCCAGATAAGGCCCATTGACTGTTTCCTTTCAGCCCGCTGTGTCTTCAAAACATTGAAACATTTAAATATTAGAGTATTTTACTTAAAAAATATCTAGATTTCTAGCTTCTCTTGTACACATTAGTAGATCTGGCAGCACTGGACGTGCATGCCCACATGGCAGCAGCTCCCTGTGGAGGAAGGGGTGCTGCCTGGACGAGGCGGCCCGGCTCTCCCTGGTTCACCACCGTCCCAGCCCTCCCGATGCTCCACGGTGCCAAGGCTGGATTCAGGGGCCATTTATCGTCACTCTTGCTTTGTGGTTTTTCGTATAGTGGAGAAACGTTTCTCTAGATCTGTGAATCCATCCAAAGAGAGAAGACAAAACTTAGACCAAGGGGCTAGGGTGCTTTAGCACATGTTTCTTTGTGAAGATGAAGAGTTCACAGAGTCAGTTTGGTCTCTGCTTCGAAGGAGTACAAGCTTAGCGCCGTCTCATGAGGCTCAGCTTGCTGACGAGTTCGCAGTCGGCCTGGCCCTGCAGGCATCTGGGTTCACGGCCCCTGCCTGAGGCCTCTCCGGGGCACCCACACCGTCCTTCAGCCCTGCTGCTGGCCCTGCCGAGCAACAGAACACCCTAGCTGTGCAGCCCACCGCCTCCACATGGCTGTGTCTGTTCACAGGCTGCCAGTTTAGACTGACAGAGATGGAAACTCTGGCAACCACTCTCGAGTCAGTCAGTCCCCTCAGGGCTGCCAGTCCTTGTCTCTCATCGTTGACCAACACCTGCCCTCAAAGTGAGCTGTGTCTGCTCGCCCAGTGCAAGGAGGCCTGACAGTGGTGAGTGAACAGGCAGGGTGAGCAGGGAGATCCTGAGGTGACTGTGTGTGAGTACAATGGCCTCATCCTCCTCCCCACGTTTTCTTCTTGCTCAGAGCAGTGGGGAGCTTGCAGGAGGGGAGAAACGACAGAGGCAGCATCATGCAGACCTGGAGATGGTAGCCACTCTTGCGGGAAACCTGGGAATTCAAATGTTTGCTTCCGTTTTACTTTTTTTTTCTGGTGAAAGTATTTCACTGAAAAGATGCAGCATTAATAGCCACAGTGTTTCCTGAAATAATAAATGGAGCACAGGACACAAGTGATGGAGAAGACGACCTCCGTGGAAAGATGACGGATGTTAAGTGTGCACTTACCCTGTAGGTATAGCAGTAGTTGGCACGTAGCTCCTGATGGAGACTCTGCCTGGGCCCAGACTTTCAAGACCCTTCTCCTTTGTTGTTCTGCGTCCTGGGGCGGGTGTGTACTTGATTTCTGGCTATGGTCTTTTTCTTGGGTTGTACACATCCTCAATCTCAAGGAACCCAAAAAACTAATACATATATTTGTGTGTGTGTGTGTGTGTAGTGTATATATATATGTCCAGCAGGCCTTGTTAATTATTAATATCCTTTCTTAGGATCTGCATTGATTATCTACTGCTGTGTAACAAATTACCCTAAAACTTAGAAACTTAAAACAGCAAGCATTTATTATTACATCCCAGTTTCTGTGGGTCAGGAGTCCAGGTGCAGGCTTTCTGAGGCCTCTGGCACCAGCCTTGTGAGGTTGGAGTGAGGGTGGCAGGTACAGGGTTGCAGTGTCTTCTGAAGGCTCGACTGGCGGAAGCTTCCCTTCCAAGCTCACTTATGTGATGCTGGCAGGATCCAGTTCCTTGCAGGTTGTTGGACTGAGGACCTCTATTCCTGGCTGACTGTTGGCCAGAGGCCTCCCTGTTGTTGACCACGTGGGCCTCACCATAGAGCTGCTCACAGCATGGCAGCTGGCTTCTCTCCAAGCGAGTAAGTGAGACAGCTCCCAAGACAGAAGCTACGATCTTTTGTAACCTGATCTCAGAAGTGACATCCCATTACTTCTGCCACATTCCATTCAGTAGAAGAGTCACTAAATCTAGCCCACACTCAAAGGGAGGGAATTACCTTTCTCAGGTCAGAGCATGAATACCAGGAGGCAGAGACCATGGAGTTCATTTTAGAGGCTGCCTGCCACAGCATCTGTCCTGCCCAGCGAGTTTTTGCCCCCCAGCAAAGCGTAGGTAGCTCCCCCTCACTGCAGCTGACTCCTCGGCTTGCCTTCTGAAAGCTGACTTCTTCACGTGTCAAACAATATAGTCTTCTAGTCTCTTGCTGATCAAGTGAGGTCCACAGACCAGCAGCATCAGCATCATTTGGGAGATTGTTAGAAATGCAGAATCTCAGCCCCTCCCAAGGCCTATGAATCAGAATCTGTATTTTAACAAGGTCCGCTATGAGTCACGTGCACGTGAAAGTCCCAGAAGCACACTCTAGGGCCTCAAACTCTGCCCTGCGATCTAAGAGGGAATCATCGGTGCTTCTCTCTCATGGTTAAGGCTGCCCCCTGCTCTCCAGAGGAGCTGAGTCTCCCTCTAGACCTCACCGATCTCAGGTGCCTCCTGGTTTGGAAAGATTCTGTCTGGGCTGCTCTTCTGACTGTCACAAGCAGTGTTTTGGCTTCTGTATGCCGATGGGCAAGTAGAACTGCGGCTGGATTGCCTTGGGGACTCACAGATGCTCGTGTATTTATTCACTTATTTGTTTAACATGTATTTATTAAGCATCTACTGTGTGCCACACGCTGTTTAGGTGCTGGCTACCTAAGACTGCTCCCAGCAGCCACGGCCTCTGCCCTCACGGAGCTGTGTTCCATTGGAGGAAGACAGACAAAACTAATAAGTATACTTGGCATATGCCAGAGGGAAATAAAGCAGGCAAGGGGGCTGGAGAGTGCTAAGGGTCGGGGTGAGGGTTTGTTCTGTAATACACAGTGGTCGGAGGACACCCACTGAGCAGGTGACAGTAGGGAAACTGAGAGAGAATGGTGCCCCAGAAGCCGCCTGGAGAAAGTTTCAAGGAGGATGTGATAACTGAGTTAAATGCGCTGACAGATCAACTAAGAAAAAGACTGAGAACTGACTCAGCAGCATGGATAGCCTGGTGACCCTGATGAGCATGATCTTAGTGGAGTGGAAGGGGCAAAATCCTGATGCTGTCGGCTCAGGAGAGAAAGGGTGCTGATGACGGATAAACAAAATGTGGTAGGCCCATACAGTGGGGTCGTATTCAGTCCTGAAAAGGGGTGAGGTGCTGACATAGGCGACAACGTGGATGAACCTAGAAAGCAGGGTGCTGAGTGAGAGAAGACAGTCACAAAAGACCACGTATTGTATGACTCCATTTATGTGGAGCATCCAGAATAGGCAAAGTCATGGATACACGGAGCAGATTTGTGTGTCCAGGAACTGGGGAGAGCGCACAAAGGGGAGGGACTGCTAGTGGGAACGAGGTCTCCTTTGGGGTGATGAACATGTTCTGGAACTAGATAGTGGTGATGGTTGCACAACATTGTGAATATGCTAAATGCCACTGGATTGTACACTTGAAAATGATTAAAATGATAAGTTTTATGTTGTGTGTATTTTACCACAATAAAGAGGGAAAGGAGGAGCGGGGACGAGGGAAGGTGTATGAGGCTGCCAGGGCAGCTGTGACAGAATGCCACAGGTTGCACAGCTTAAACAACAGACATTTATTTTCTCACAGTTCTGGAATCCGGAAGTCCAAGATCAAGGTACCAGCAGGGTGGTTTTCTGGAGAGACCTGTCTCTGTGGCTCACGGGCAGCCATTGTCTCGCTGCACCCTCACAGGGCCTTCCCTCCATGTGCAGGGGCGGGAGGGAGCTCGGCGTCTTTTCCTCCTCACAGACACCAGTCCTGTTGCACTAGGGCCTCACCTATTGACTTCATCTAACCTTAACTATGTCCTTAAAGGCGCTGTCTCCAAATACAGTCATACTCGGGGGTTAGGGTTTCAACATAAGAATTTGGGGGGGTTACAATTCAGTCCATAACAGAAGGAATGGAGAAGAATCAGAGAATCAGAGATAGCAGGTACAGACAACTCTCAAAGAACTTGATTATAAAGAGGAAGAGAGAAATGAGATAGTAATTTGGTGTGGATATGGGGTTAAGAGAGGATTTTTTTAAGATGGAGGTATTACTGCTCATTTGTATGCTGGTGGGAATGACCCAGTAGAGAAGAAAAACTGATAATGGAGAGAGCAAGGCCGGTGCTGGAGTGATGCTCCTGAAGAGGTGAGGAAAGGTGGAATTGACTGCACGGGAAGGCAGGCAGCACGTCAGGGCACAGGGGCAAGTCGGTTAATAGGTTGGGGAGGATGTTGGACGGGGACAGGCAGCGTGCTAGGCAAGGAGAGTGGGACAGTGCCTTTGAAGGACCGTCAGAAGGAATCAGCCCCAATGACCTTTCACTCCTCGTCTCCCTAGGAGTTGTCGCCTCACAATTACCTTTCACCCCTTGTCTCCCTTCTGCGGAGGTGCAGGGAAGGCTGTAACTCATGGATTTGTAGAGGGGAGTGTGGTGTCTCCCATTCTGAACACTTTTAAAAGCCTCATGGCGTCTCAGCCTTGCGTTTGCATGGGGCTGTGGCAAATGATAGTTTCCCTTCATCCCTTTCAAACCTCAGATCAGCCCTGATGCATACTCTTACCCATAGTCTGTCAGTTGTTGCCACATCAAACCCCTGAGGCCCACGAAATTGAGAGGTTTTTTTTTTTCCCCCAAGATTTTTATGAGGGTTACCAATTTATTTATTTATTTACTTTATTATTTATTTATTTACTTTATTATTTATTTATTTACTTTTTTTTTTTTTTGAGGAAGATTATCCCTGAGCTAACATCCACCACCAATCCTCTTTTTGTTGAGGAAGACTGGCCCTGAGCTAACATCCTTGCCCATCTTCTTCTGCTTTACATGTGGGATGCCTGCCATAGCATGGCTTGCCAAGCAGTGCCATCTCTGCACCCGGGATCCCAACCAGCGAACCCCAGGCCTCCCAAGTGGAACGTGCACACTTAACCACTGCACCACCAGGCCGGCCCCTTGAAGTTGAGAGTTTTTAAGTGAAATGTTATGTATTTAAAATAGCCTGTCCAGAGCTTAGTGCTCTCCCTGAGCCCTTCAGGTTTTGATTCTGGGATCTGGAGCTCTCGGCATGTTGGATAAGCCTGTCAGGAGAAGATGGGCAGACTCCCGTCAATCAGGCGCTGCGGAGTGTGGGCGGCTCTGCTTCCCAATCCCTGACTAGGATCGAGGGTCCTACATCAGGAAGCAATCAGGATATACAATTATAGAAAATGTTTAGGGAACACCACCTCTGTGCCAGGCACAGCGCTCCATGCTTTGCGTGTATTACCTCATTTAATCTTCCCAACAGCCCAGAAAGGAGGCCCAGAATTGTCCCCATTTCACAGTGGAGACACTGTGGAACTAGGACAGAGTCACGGAACTGGGTCGTGCTGGAACTCGGCCTCAGAGCCAGATCTGTTTGACTCCAAAATTCTTGGGATGTTTTCCTTTTCTTTTTCAATTTAATCAAAGAGACAGATGCGCATCACTAAAAAGTAAAAAGTCCAGAAAAGTACACGATGAAAAACAAGTTTCCCACACCAATCCTGATTTTCTCATTCCCCCAGAAAGGCCTGTGTTCCTAACCACAGCGCTCAGCCTTTCTAAGATGCACAAAGGATGGTGAGTTCAAAGCAATTAGGAGAATTCACTAATATCATGGATGGAAACTATAGAAATACAGCATACCTCTTAGAGGAGATGGCGTGTCTACAAGTCAACACGAAAAAAATGTTTTTATTTTAAAGAGGGAGCTCTTACCAGTGTGTTATCCATTTTAGATATTTCTTTAAAACTCCAGTGTTTGAGATCTTTACTGGGTACAGCCTTGAAGGTGTTTGAGGATTATTATCACCATTGTATTATATATGAAATTGTGTGCATTTGTATGTGCACATATATGAATTTTTCTTGGGCGAGAACCTCTAGTTTCTGTCAAATTCTTGAAGGAGCCTATGTTCCCCAAATAGTTAAGAACCATGGCTTTTGCTCCTGAACCTAGGTGTTCTGGTGTCGACTGGAGGAGAGAGAAGGGTCCTGGTCCATGTTTTAATGGGAGTAAGAAATGGACCTGGCCCTGCAGACCACATGAAGGTGTGTCCCCCGCCAGCCCCTGGGCGCCGCAGCCCCGTGGACTGAACTGTCCTTGCCTTGCTGAGCTTGGCAAGGCTCTTCCTCTCTCAGAGCTTGGACTGGGACTGTCAGGGCATGAGTTTGTTTTCCTTTTTCCACGGGCTTCCCAGAAACTACTGGTTTTCTTCCATGTTCCCAAAACGTTGTCAGATCACACTAAAGAAACAGGGCTCTCCTCCTCTTTGTCCTTCCGTGACGCCAGGAACCGCTAGCCTGGGGTTAGCTACAGCTCTGGCCCTGTGGCACCTAGCGCCTCAGTTGATCCTGCTGAGGTTACCCAGGTAATTAGCTCTCTTGTCTCTCCAGTTTTTCTTTGACTAAGAAGTAGGCTTGGAAAATTCCTCCAGCCTTTTCTGAATCTCTGCTCTCTTTTAACTCAGGAGCCAGGGAAGGATTGTAAAATTAAATCTTTAACAGCTCCTCTGAAGCATTCCAGCCACTGAGATCTGTAAGCTCGCCCCTCGCTGGCCTCCCTGCCTGGACTGGGTCCTGGAGAGCAGGGATTCTCAGCCCTGACAGCTGTTCTCCCTGTGACAGTGTTCCCATGCACTGTGCCGCTCCACATGTCCTGCAGTGATTCTCTAAGGGGGGCGGAGGATGTGTCAGAATCTTCAGTAGAGAAGAGAACCGTTGAGTTCCAGAGAGACCAGCTTGGTAATCTGAGTCTGGATACAGGATTTCCTAGGAAGGAACTCTGCCCAGTTCTGAAGAATAGCCACTCAGATGAAGACAGCTAAGTCTCAGGCTTCTGGTTCAGCATCGGAGGGCCTTCGTGTCTTCTCAGGATCTGTCAGAATCAGGTGCTGGGGACTTCCTGCTGGTGCCCATGGGGGAGGCAGAGCTCACAGCTCTGCAGACTGTGGGGTGGGAGGACATATCCAGAGCTGGCCCAGCCTTCAGTGCGTGGACAGACAGAGACCAGTGGGGACGCATCAGGCTTAGCGGCTCACTGCCAGGCTCAGGTCCTTGGCCAAGGCTGGAGGTGTGGCTGGAGCAGCTGCTGGCTGAAAAGGGGGAGTTCACAGAATAAACAAATACCCGATAGTGAAGTCAGACCGCATCCAGAGAAGCCTGAGCAGAAGCTGAACAGCATGCTGACCTTTTCCTGAATAAATCCTGAATGTAATTATAGAGGAGGATATTACGGAAACAAGGAACAGTCGCGTTAGCCGTTTCAGAAAGAAATTCCCTGGCTTGGCAAAATACAAATGCTAATTGGTTGGCTATTTTTTTTAATAAGTCTAGAGCTTGGAATGGACTATCCCTACTAATTTGATTATTTTGCTATGCAGGAAAGTACACAACCCACAATGCCCGTGTCCCCTGACCCTGTCATTTCCAGGGCAACCTGAGGGTCTCCGTCTGCTGTCAGCTCAGTGGGTTGGTGTGCGGGAGCCGTACCCGCTCTGCGGGGTGGTGTGTTCTCACGCAGGGGGCATTTGGTGGATAAGATCTGGGGTGAGGGGTAATGTGGGGGTGAGTAGGGTTTGAATGGGGAGCTGGAGAGAGAGGAGAGGTGAGACCTGCACGGAGATGCTTCCACTTTGCCTTTCCCGGCTCCTGAATGACCATCCTGGTGGTCATTCTCTTCTCCCTCGCCAGCGTTCTAGAGGGGCTCTGACACCCCGCGCAAAGCAAGTGGCAGTTTGTGGAACTTCTGCTCTTGTTCTTGGCAGTGCCTCCTCTGATGCTGTCCTCCGGGCGTTCATGCGAGTGCTTTCCAGCTTGCCCTTTCCCTTCTCCTCCAGTTTATCACAGTTCAGTGAAGAGAACATGATGGACCCCTACAACCTCGCCATCTGCTTCGGGCCCTCGCTGATGTCGGTGCCGGAGGGCCACGACCAGGTGTCCTGCCAAACCCACGTGAACGAGCTGATCAAAACCATCATCATCCAGCATGAGCACGTCTTCCCAAACCCCAGGGAGCTGGAGGGCCCCATCTATAGCAGAGGAGGAAGCACGGAGGATTACTGGTAGGGGGCTCAGGGCTGGGGGAGGGAGGGCGTCACCAGCACACACGGTGTGGGGGCCAGATGGCCAGGCGAGACCAGAGGGACCAGCACATCCTCCCCCCTCCCACTCCCAGGGGCCTCAAGCTGCCGGGATCTGGGGACGGTGCAGGCAGTACCCACCTTGACCCAGCCTGCGGAGTACATGCCACTGCGTGCCACCTCCCTTTTCACGAGTTCTGAGTGGTGAAGGACCATCCTGAAAGACAATGACGGCAATAATAGTAACATCAAAATCTCCAAGAAAGGAGATTCTATGAAGTTGTGTCTAGACCCGCTGTCGTCAGTCAGCAGTGTCTCTCAGGCTCCTGCTCTGTGCTGTGTGTTGTGAGAGGAGCAGGCCCAGGTCCCAGGGGATTTCTTTCTTTTGGGGAAGACTTAAGTCTGAGGCATGACTTCCTGACCGTGAGTCTGTACAATAAGAATGTAGAATGATTTCAGAAATCTGTAAAGAGGAGGAGGAGTCCGCCCCATTTTCGGAAGGTTAGGCGCCGCCCCTCCCTGAACCAGGACCACCGGCTGCCCTCGCCTGGGAGCAGAGGTGAGGGGATCCTGGGTACGTCTGTCCTAGCCCCTCCTTTTGGACAAATAATGAATCACTGCCTCCATTCTACAGAGAAGGCCAGTGCAGCCCCGAGAGGCCAGTGACGGTCCTTCAGACCAATCCAACCTGCTCTCGTGTCTTGGTGCAGGGCGCCATCCACTGCCCCACACTACCCCTCCCAACCCGGATTCCACGTGCCAAGGCATTTTTCCAATAACACAGAGACAACTGCCTCTCTCTTTTGCTCTGTAATGTCCCTTACCTCCTCCTCCTGCTCCCCCTCCCTGCTTCCCCTAAATAGTGTTTCAGCCTGGGCTGAAAGCATAAGCCAGCCCAAATCGGATTCCATCTGAAGTCAACATCTGGAACCAATTCAGCCAGCCCCATTGCGATCGACTGAGGTGGGGGAGGACAGGGGAGGTTGTTTACCTAATTAGAGGCCAGTTGGTCTGTGCTTCTCCCTGAAGGAGCCTTCTGCCCAAGGAGTGCAGAAAGTGATATTCATGTGTCTGTGAACATAAAAATATCACTGACATCCCTGGGTTGTCTCCTCCACCGTCCTGCAGATCCCAGCATCTGGGTCTGAGCTGGAGAAACCTAGGCTTGCCAGCTTGGCGAGAAAGCTTTTTGTCACAGAGGGGTGGGGACTGGGGTGGTTGTTCAGGTCTCAGCCTACTGGCTGGTGCGATCTGGGAGCTGTCCTTGTGCATGTGACTTGGGGGGGTGGTTTCCCTTACAGGAGTGTTGGAAAGCTGTGAAATAGTGTTCCCAGCTCCTGCTTGACCTTCCTTCTAAAGTCTGCCCCCACCCCACTTTTCAAATGCCAAACTGCTGCAGGCTCCGGACCCATCCCAGGACACGGAGGCCCCCACGGACCGGCTCCCCCGTCACAGCCCAGTGGAACAGACAGAGCCCTGGGAGGGGGTGGCTCCCAGGGCACGGATGGGAGGGCACAGTCCTCTCCAAGGTCTTCTCCCCAGCCCCCTGTTGCATGTTGTGCATTTGAGATTTATTAGCAGCCTCTGGAAAAACCACAAGATTAGTCAGGGAACGTTACTAGCACAGACTGGGTGGGAGGCGAGAAGCAAAGGATCAAGAATAAGTGACCCTGGGTAAGAGGAACCATCTAAACACTGATTCACACTCACCCAGAAGGCTCCCAGCCTCTCCTCTTCTTTGGGAAGAGAGAGAAGTGCCAGTGAAGTAGGCTAAGACCAATGAAGGAGGTGAGGGAAGGGTGGCAAAAGCGGGGCTGGAGCCCAAGAATCCTGGAGAATGGCTGGGGGACCAGAGCAGCCAGGAGGAGGGAGCACCAGGCTGCCTGGCATGCCCGCAGCTGTGGAGAGGAGAAGCCAACCCCATTTCGCCGCCTTACCAGCCCTGAAACTGGAACCCGGTTTTCTAGGATGGCCTGCTGTGTGCCATGCAGGGCTTCTTCTGAGACCATGGGTGTTGGTGGCCCTGGGGGTGTTGCTGGGGCGTGAGTGTGGAACAAGAGAAGCATAGGATTTTAGGGCTCGAAGGGACCTTAAAAAGCATCATCTTGCCTTTACTTGAGAGCAATGGTTCTCAGGGAGTCCCCAGACCAACAGCATCCACGTCACATGGGACTGGTTAGAAATACCAACCCTCTGGCTCTTCCCAGACCTAGTGAATCAGAAACTCTGGGGTGAGGCAATGTTTTTAACAAGCCATCCGGGACTCCCTAAAGTTTGAGAACTGCCACCTCAGTGGATGGCCATGTAAACAAACTTGGAGCCCTGGGGGAAAGTGAGCCTTTGCTCTGTGCACCCCTGGGGCCCTGAGGGTTTCCAGAATGTCACCAAACTCATCAGAGGGTTTTTAGGGCCAGAAAACAGTGAGATTTGTGCCCACATTTTTTGACAAGAGGAATCCCTGTTGATATTCTCCCAGAATGTTCTGAAGTCTGAAGAACCTCCTTGAACTGACTTGCTTCACATGGGATGAGTTCTGACCTGGGCCCTGGTTTTTGGGGAACTTTCTAGGAGAGAAAAACCCGTCCCATGGGGAGCAAGAGGCTGCAGGCTCTAAGGCAGAACCTGCGAGGCCAGGCTGTAGGGTTGAGGGGGTGGTGCTTCCTCAGAACTGCCTGGAAAGGCTCACTTGTCACTACCGACTCCGGAGAAAGGAACTTTAGAAATGAGTGGGGTTTTCCTCTCCTTTTCAGGAAATGAGAACTTCCAGGTGCCCGTCCCCATGCACTCTGAAGTCCATGAGCCAGGTGATCAGGAGTAGAAACGACTTTGCTAGCAATTTCCCTGGCCATTCTCGATTCTCTATCCTGGAGGATCTTAGACCCCATGGATCTTTTCAGGAACCTGACCCAGCTTCCATCCCCTCCCTCTTGCAAGGCTAGCCTACAGCAGACTCTTCTCCCCCTGCTCTTGCTTCCCACCCACTGCTGTGACTCACCTCCCACTTTCTCACCAGCACACAGACTGAACCACAAAGCAACCTAGAGGCGTCCAGCAAAGTGAGAAAGAAGGAAAGGAAGTGCCACTTGTTCATCACCCCCTCGTGTGGCACTGAATCTTCGCGCAGCTTTGTGAGGCGCACAGGCGGTGATCCTCAATTTATAGATTAGGTAGCTGAGGCTTAAAGAGACGAAGTAACTTGCCTAGGGTCACACAGCTTCCAAGTGTCAGTTGACTTTTGGATCTGGTTGTACCTGGTGATGAAGCTTAGTGTTTTTCTTCCACTATGCTCCCTCTAGGAACTAATTCACCTCGAGAAACAGCCCTTGAGGAGTTGAGTTGTTCTGTATTTTCAAAAAGATTTGTAAGTTCAAAAGGGTTTCTGTTTGTCTCAATATATTCTAAGTCCCAAGTAATCTCAAGTAATTTCTGTAGCAGGAGCTAGGTTAGAGAACCTCTGGAACCTTCTCTTTCGTTATAAGCATGTGTCTGTTGTGTGCAATCAGAGTATAGAAAGCGTGAGAGAGATTCCATGCACTTGCTCCCAGGATGCTTTGAAGGAGAAGATGAGAATTTTGTAAGCACACGCTGACGCCCCGGTCCTCTTGCTTCTGTTGCAGTGACAGCCCACATGGAGAGACTGCCTCGGCTGAAGACTCCGCCCAGGATGCGACTGCAGAGCACCACACCAGCGACGACGGTACGAGGCCCTGCATGGAGTCTGTGGGCCCCCGGGGGCAGCAGAAGGAAGGGAGTGTAGATCCTGTGCTCCTGATGAGCCTCCTGCCCGGCAGCCCCCAAAGACAGGCAGGGGCACTCCTGCCTCCTTTTCATTCCTTCCCCTTCTTGGGGAGGCAGCCCACCTTCTCAAGTAGGATGGTCTCCATATTAAACCAGAGATGGACAGCTTGACCTTTCATAGCCCTTCAACCTTCTCGCCCAGCTCCCAGCTCCTTGTCTCGCCTGGCTGTCTCGCCAGCATGATTTCAGTTCCCCTTCCCAGCTCAGATTCCTGCCAGGTAGCTGGAGACCAAAGCGAAGGAGAGCTCATTTGAAAAACAGTGAGCCTGGGGAATAGAGAAGCTGGGTGCCAAGAACTCGACAGAAGCCAGCCAGAGGGGAGTGGGAATCGGGACGCAGAAACCACACACTTCCACGCCTGCCGACTGAAAAATTGACCCTTTCCAGAGTATAGACACGTGGGTGCCGTGTAGCCTGGCGGCTGTGCGTCAGGAGGTGGAATGTGCAGCTGTCATCTGCGGGCCTCTCGACAGTGCCCATGATTTATTAGGGTCTGTCCAGCCAGCGCATTTCCCCCTCCTTCCAACAGTTCCACACCTTCATTTCTGGACCACTTGGGCCCTGGAAGTCTCAGCAGCTGACAAGGGGCCTCAGAATTTTCTGGGCATGAGAATGAAATGGCACACAGTCTGCAGAGCTTTCCTTGCTCCCTGCCTGGCTGTGAACTCTACAGTCCTGGGCCAGCTTTTAAAGGAGAAAAAAATTAGGACTGCTTATTTGGATCCTGAGGTCAGATGGATCAACATGATAATTTGCCACGTTATGAGAAAGGAGTAGGTAAACTAGGGAAATTCGTGTTTCTTTAGAGCCCCTCATGTGCCCAGCTCCGCTCGAGCTCTGTATGTCTCATCTCCTAACCCCCAGTGAAACAGAGAGAGCCGCTATTTTATAGTTGAGAAGCCTGAGGTCAGAGAGGTCAAGTGATGCAGCTGAGGCTGCCCAGAACTGGGATTGGGTTAGTCCTACGCTGCATAACAACGTTTTGGTCAACGAAGGATGGCATATACGATGGTGGTCCCATAAGATTAGCACCGTGTAGCCTAGATGTGTAGTCAATTCCGCCATCTAGGTTTGTGTGAGTGCACTCGATGTTCACAGAGTGACGAAATCGCCCAGTGCTGCCTTTCTCAGAACATCTCCTGGTTGTTGAGTGACACACGTCTGTATTTAGATGGGCTTCTCTGGTCTGCCTCCTGCAGTGACAGCTCTGGCCCTGCACGCCTGTTCAGGAGCAGACCCACCAGCCACAGCTGCCTGGGCCTGGTCGTGTTTTTAAGCAGCCTCTCTCCACAGCCCAGAATATCCGACTTTAACTTCAGTTCCAGGCTTCTGGGAGCCTTCTTTCTGCTCTCTGACCTCTACCTGCAGCCCAGAGCAGCTAATGATAATGATGACGATGACGACCGTGGCTAACACGCACGCAGCATAGCATGGCATGGGCTGTTCGGAGCGCTCTTACTGTTACTGACTCCTCATGACAGCTTCGGGAAAGAGCCGCTCTTACTCTCCCTGTTTCACAGAAGCAGAAGCTCACACAAAAATGAAATACATTGTGTTTGTAAACCCCTTTCAATTTTTCAGATCACTTTCCTGCGCATTTCTGCATATATTGTCCACAAAGTATATTTTCCATATTTTGCTCCTTGGACAGTTGATTTGGCAAGTTCTTTTCTCTTTATAGAGACTAAAAGCTCATGTGCTACTGGGGGAATGGATAACATAAGTAAATTATTTAAAATACAAACATTCTACAGTTAATGGAGTTATTTTATAATCAGTTATTTTATAATCATATAATTTTATAATTATTATCAAATAATGCTTACAAATACAGTATGCGTATTCGATGATTGGGGTCAGCATAGAGCTGTGGAAACACCAAAGAAGTTCCTACAGGAAGCAGGTGGTGTGTGAGCGGTGGGTCGAGGTGTCCCCCAGGCAGTTGAGAGAAGGGATTGCAGGCGGAGGGCCAGCAGGAGCAACGGCAGGAAGGGTCACGCCCGTGCTTTCAGGGCGATGGCACAGGCTGCACGGGAATCGCCTGCCGTACGGAGCGTGCAGCGCTTGTTTTCCATGCCAGGTTATCTTCCCACCACTGTAAGTCAGCTAATTGGACGTCTCCACCAGTTTCCTGAGGCTGTGAGTCCCAACAACATGTTTCCTTCTTTTCCGCCCCTCTCAGAGTGCGAGCCCATCGAGGCCATCGCCAAGTTTGACTACGTGGGTCGGACAGCCCGAGAGCTGTCCTTCAAGAAGGGGGCGTCCCTGCTGCTCTACCAGCGGGCTTCCGACGACTGGTGGGAAGGCCGGCACAACGGCATCGACGGGCTCATCCCCCATCAGTACATCGTGGTCCAAGACACGTACGTTGGGCCCCCTGCACGCTTAGGGGTCCCTGGCTGCACTGTGGAAGTGAGGCTTTATTTCTGGAACTGTAGGAGGGTGAGGGAGACCAGTCCCCACAGGGCGCCAACATGCTCCTGAGGTCACTCTGTTCCTTGAAGGACCCCCAGACTCAGTGGAGAGTTGTTTTTTAAACTCTCTGTTCCCCCTACAAGTCACTCCTCCACCATGACCCCCAAGTCCTTTTAGAAACGTGCCAGCCAGCGCTCATCCACACTTGCACCTGATGAGTGGTGTTGAGGGCGCATTAATTAACCACTTACATTTCCTTTCTGGAAAGATCAGCTTGGGACAATATTTTTACTTCTCTCTTTTTTAAGCAACTATGCCAACCTCAACTGTTGGGCCACTGATGATGCTTTTCCACTTAAATGAAAATGATGAATTCCTTAATTCTAGGAGAAATCTAACTTAAGCAGCCTTGTGGAAATGACCCAGTTCATTTAACCCAGATGAGGTGGACTTGGGCAAAGATGTGGGGTGCAGGGAACAAAGGGAACATGACCTGGTACTGGTCCCAGAGAGACTTCATCAGATGGGCCGTCAGTTGGTTCCAGCTCTGTGAAGCAATGTCCCCCAGGCCCCTGTGGCCACCCAAGCCTGCCTCCCTGCCCCTTTGCCCTCTGACCCAGCTCCCTCCCCTTGCATACGATGCTATCAGTGTTTTCAGTCCTTCCCTTAATATTATTTTTTAAAGGTTGATATCCTGAGTGAGTCTGCACCCTCCCAGCCTCTCCCCAGCTCGTTCTGCGGGAAAGTCCTCCCTGTTGATAACATCGCAAACCTGGTGGCCATCTGTGCATGGACAGGACCCTCCCAAATTTAGCATTATGACTTCACTACAGGACCGAGAGAAGATGAATTGTGAGGGAGAAGGGGCTCACTTTGTCATCAGTAGCCAGAGGGGCCAGGAGAGCAGTGGAGAGACCTGGGACCGGCTGGACGCCCTAAGCGGGGCTGGATGCGCTACGACAGAGTGTGGCAGTGTCCTGCCTCAGCGCCGGCATCTCCAGAGCCACCGCAGAGCTGACTGTCCTTACCCGGCAGTGCTCGGGACCTCAGCAGATAAACTGCCACCTGGACTGGCCGCCTCCTTCTCCAGGAGGTGGCCCAGCACAGCTGCCACAGCAAAGCAGCGTGGGGTAGGAGGCACATGCCTCTAGCCCAGGTGTGCCCTAGCCCACCTTTCTGGAGGAGCTCGGGATCCCGCAGAACTCAGCGGGATTATTTATTTTTATTTAAACAACCCTCCAAAGGCCCTTAGGTCTCCTTGCCTCTGCTCGCAGAGCCAGCCCAGCCCGGTGTCGCTGCTGCCTCTGAGCCGGTGCGGGGTCGCGTGTGTGTCGGGGGGCCATCTTGCCGATTTAACGCTGCTTTTTGTGTTGTTGTTGTTTTCCCCTCCCTCCTGCCTGCCTGCCCCTTCTCCCCAGCGAGGACGGTGTCGTGGAGAGGTCCAGCCCCAAGTCTGAGATTGAGGTCATTTCTGAGCCACCTGAAGAAAAGGTGACAGCCAGAGCGGGGGCCAGCTGTCCCAGTGGGGGTCATGTAGCCGATATTTATCTTGCAAACATCAACAAGTAAGCTCTGCTTTTCATTTTCTGCTCCCCTGAACGACTGGCAACACCCAGCTCCCCTTGCCTAACCCCCCCTTCCTGTGCTGCACGTGGGGCTCCCCGCTCCCTCAGCCTAACTCCCCCATTCCTGTGCTGCACATGGGGCTCCCCACCCCCCTGCCCCCGCCTGATGGTTTGCATGTGCTCACTGCTGCTACGAGGCGGCCAGGGCCGAGGAAGCGTCCACAGCCCTCGTGGGCAGGTCCCGGCCTCCAGCTGGCGGCCGTCACACTGTGGCAGGGGCTCCACTCTGTGCCCTGCAGCATCTGTCAGCTCAGACTTTCCCAGCTGGCTGACCGAGAAAACTTTGGCCAAAGCTTTGGTCCCTTTATGCAACTTGGTTTTGTCGTGTTCCTCAGAGGTGCCTTCTCTTGTCCATTCTTACTCAAGTAATAGTCTTTGATGTCTTCCTTGGCCCTTGTCTGTCCAGAGACCCCAAGTCTTGTGTGTCTTCTGCGAGGCTCCCGTTCTCCCGGATGGGTGTATCCAGGCCTCATGTGTCTGTTTCTCCCCGTCCTGCTTCACTCCCGTGGAGGAGAGGAGACCGCCATGCCCCCAAGGAAGGCTTTGTCCTGAGCTCTTTACTCATCGTCTAACCCCGAGCTCCCTTTTCTTCGTCTTTCACATCAATAGAAATAACTTTCCATTTTTCCCTCTTGCTTTGGCCCTGTGTGTTATCCGTTCCTCTTAGTCCCTCTGCAGATTCCCACTCCTGTCCAGCAGGCTCTTAACTCTGCCCCCAGCTTTCATTGTGGCTGTTAGCGACGTGCTGGGGTTTTAGCCCCACCCACACCCGATCTGGCTGTCTAGAGGGATTCCACGCCTGTGTGCTGCTGCCTCCCTTAGAGACATTCAGGTTATTGGAGAACTAATCTCATCTCAAGGGGCCAGACACCAAGTCCCAAAGCCTACAGACCTCTTTCCGCCAGACCCTGAAACCTGGCCCAGTGCCAGCAGGATGACAAGCCCCAGGGTGCTCCTGATGAATGTGGATTGGAGATGATGTACAATTTTTATTCCCCTCTGGCTTTGGAGGAATGAAATGATTTGCACATTGAAAACCTGTTAACCATAGCCTCTGGACACTGAAACTGGAAGGAGAATAAAAGATGCTTGTTGTTTTTAAACTGCACCAGGTTGCCCAGATCTCTTGGCTTTTTTCCACCCAGACGGTAGCAGGGGGAGTGGTTGGTCACGTGGCTCTTTTCCATCTCTTTCGCCCTCAAGTTAGTAAAGTAGCTGATTCAGCTCACTCAGTCAGTGTGGTTATAATTTAAGTCAGACCAGTAAAAAAGATTGAGATTTTATTTGTTTCCCTCCAGCGTCGTGCCCTGCTGGAAGGACAAGCTAATAAAAAGCAATTGTGGGCTATCATGTTTTCTCCTTATTTGTAAGTCTATGTTCATTATAAACCTATAATCATAAGGTCATAAGCTGATAATTAACCCAGAAACCAAGGCAGGGTTGGTGGAAGGAGAGTTAGGTAACTAGTTAGGTACATATTTTGAACTCATCGTATATTTGATTGTACAGAGAAATTGTAGAGAGTAATAGCTGACATAGTCAAAAGATGACGCCTGTGGAAGTCAAGGCAGTTCCCTTGAACTGCTTGCTTGGTGATATCAAGATGGGGTCCTTGGGGGACATGGTCTACCTGACACCAGCTCATGGGTGGGTGAGCAGCAGCCCCCGGGGGGGTCTTATATGCCT